>NC_061815.1:19999898-20308811 GCF_021462225.1 Girardinichthys multiradiatus | reverse complement strand
GTGGAAGCCAGATAATTTGGAGAGGACCTATGCAAGCATGCATGGAGATAATATATAGACTCTATATAGAAAGAACCAAAGGCAGGATTTGAATGTACTGGAAAGTAATACCAAAATCTTTAACAATTTTTGGCAAAATAGCTCAAAAGGTCTGGACTGGGTGTGTTCACAATGTTGGTTTTCTGCAACAGAGGGTTTAAATTCAGGCTAAAAATATTTTTTTTTACCTGATCCGAGCTCCTTCTTTCTGTGTCCTCTGTGGTAAACTGCAGAGGTAAATTAAATAGCTTTCTTTCAATAATTTGACAATCTTGACAGATGTGTGGAATGCATTACTGATAGTTTAGATTCTGTCAACAGATTCTCCCACCCGAGCTGTTGAGCTCACGCAGCTCCTCCAGACTTACTATGGGCCTCATGGTTGCTTGTTCTTTTAATGCTGTCCAACGCTAATCTTTCATTATAAGTGGTCCGCCATTGCTTTGTGGTTTTACTGCTGTACCATATACTTGCCATTTTCAGATGATGGATTGAACATTCATGAAATGTTAGGACACAATTTTATAACCTAACCCTAATATAAACTTCTCCTAATCATTATCACTGACCTGTCTGCTGTGTTTCTTGGTCTTCATGATGTTCATTAATGTTCTCTAACAAACCTCTGAGGTCTTCACAGACCTGCATGAGTTACACTGACATTAAATTATACTCAGGTGGAATCTGTTTACTAATTGGATGACCTCTGAAGGCAGTTGGTTGTACTGGATGGTTGAATACATGTACGCACCACACTTTTCAAGATGTTGATGAGTCCAAGAAGATGGACATGGCATCGCCTAATCTTCAGGAACGGGGGGTTATTATTGTAAATATTATCTCTTTGATGTAACGGGAAATACTTTGACAAGCACAAAACTCTCATAAGAGAAGATTTGCCAATTAATTATTAAATAAATAATGACCCCTTCTCATAACCGGGTCATCTGCAATCATTCCAAATAAAGAACTCATCGTGTGATACACTTTGATTATATATTTTCTCTGAAAACAAGAGTGTACGTGAAAATAAATCAGATGGCTTATTGCAGTGAGCTTTGGGAATAAACCATAACCCACAACAGATGTAGCCAGATATAGATACACATTCTTACCCAGTAATAGGAGGAGGCATTTTAATAATACAGCTTGACGAAAGTATTTGACAAAAGTAAAGTTGTATTTTTACATGGTCCATGCAAAGATGTCTTTCCTTGTGGTTCTCCTACGAGCTTTTTGGAAGTTTTTCCATTGCTCTCTGGGCTCCCCAAGTTATGCTGCCTGCATTGTCACCAGTTGTGCATGCCAAAAACTGGGCACTGTACACTTCACACCTGTTGTTTAGACATGCAACACCGTGACCTTCTGAAGATATTTCAAGTGTTTCCATGAGAGACTGTAGTGGGACTTACAGTGCTTTAAGAATAGTTTGAGTTATTCATAGCTTTATCTTCTACTGTCAGGACAACCTCTCAGAGTAGGAGATGATTAAAAGCATTAATTTATGCAGCCAGTTCTTTGCTTTTGGTATCACACTGTGGTGGTAACTCTGAGTGTTAAAGCGCCCAGAAGGAATGGTTCAATTTGGATGTCAATTAGCACCCAACCAGAACAGGGATGTACAGGTCCTTCTCAAAATATTAGCATATTGTGATAAAGTTCATTATTTTCCATAATGTCATGATGAAAATTCAACATTCATATATTTTAGATTCATTGCACACTAACTGAAATATTTCAGGTCTTTTGTTGTCTTAATACGGATGATTTTGGCATACAGCTCATGAAAACCCAAAATTCCTATCTCACAAAATTAGCATATTTCATCCGACCAATAAAAGAAAAGTATTTTTAATACAAAAAACGTCAACCTTCAAATAATCATGTACAGTTATGCACTCAATACTTGGTCGGGAATCCTTTTGCAGAAATGACTGCTTCAATGCGGCATGGCATGGAGGCAATCAGCCTGTGGCACTGCTGAGGTCTTATGGAGGCCCAGGATGCTTCGATAGCGGCCTTTAGCTCATCCAGAGTGTTGGGTCTTGAGTCTCTCAACGTTCTCTTCACAATATCCCACAGATTCTCTATGGGGTTCAGGTCAGGAGAGTTGGCAGGCCAATTGAGCACAGTGATACCATGATCAGTAAACCATTTACCAGTGGTTTTGGCACTGTGAGCAGGTGCCAGGTCGTGCTGAAAAATGAAATCTTCATCTCCATAAAGCTTTTCAGCAGATGGAAGCATGAAGTGCTCCAAAATCTCCTGATAGCTAGCTGCATTGACCCTGCCCTTGATAAAACACAGTGGACCAACACCAGCAGCTGACACGGCACCCCAGACCATCACTGACTGTGGGTACTTGACACTAGACTTCTGGCATTTTGGCATTTCCTTCTCCCCAGTCTTCCTCCAGACTCTGGCACCTTGATTTCCGAATGACATGCAGAATTTGCTTTCATCCGAAAAAAGTACTTTGGACCACTGAGCAACAGTCCAGTGCTGCTTCTCTGTAGCCCAGGTCAGGCGCTTCTGCCTCTGTTTCTGGTTCAAAAGTGGCTTGACCTGGGGAATGCGGCACCTGTAGCCTGCACACGCCTGTGGCTCTGGATGTTTCTACTCCAGACTCAGTCCACTGCTTCCGCAGGTCCCCCAAGGTCTGGAATCGGCCCTTCTCCACAATCTTCCTCAGGGTCTGGTCACCTCTTCTCGTTGTGCAGCGTTTTCTGCCACACTTTTTCCTTCCCACAGACTTCCCACTGAGGTGCCTTGATACAGCACTCTGGGAACAGCCTATTCGTTCAGAAATTTCTTTCTGTGTCTTACCCTCTTGCTTGAGGGTGTCAATAGTGGCCTTCTGGACAGCAGTCAGGTCGGCAGTCTTACCCATGATTGGGGTTTTGAGTGATGAACCAGGCTGGGAGTTTTAAAGGCCTCAGGAATCTTTTGCAGGTGTTTAGAGTTAACTCGTTGATTCAGATGATTAGGTTCATAGCTCGTTTAGAGACCCTGTTAATGATATGCTAATTTTGTGAGATAGGAATTTTGGGTTTTCATGAGCTGTATGCCAAAATCATCCGTATTAAGACAATAAAAGACCTGAAATATTTCAGTTAGTGTGCAATGAATCTAAAATATATGAATGTTAAATTTTCATCATGACATTATGAAAAATAATGAACTTTATCACAATATGCTAATATTTTGAGAAGGACCTGTATTTGTAAGGTTGCCTCCATAGGTTATATGTTACAACATGATTGTTTTATGATTCCTATTTAAAAAAAAAAAAAACATTTTATTTAGTTTACAAATTTGTTACAGGGTTAGATTTTTTATGAGAGAAATAATAGAACATGTAAATGCAAGAAAATACAAACTAATCAAGATATTCAATATAAAGATTCTAGTGGTGAACCAATAATTTCTAAGCAGTTTTAGAAGGACTAGAACTTGAGTTTATAGGGCAGAGAATCAAAAATATGAACTGGAAGGTCATATTGAGTAATATGAGAGTCTTCTTCTTTTGGCTGCTAAAAGAAGGGGGGGGCACAGCAGATAGCCTGCCTCCAAATTATAATTGAGTTTTTTTTTGACATTTCTTTATTAATTTAAGAGGAAATATTACATATTTTACTCACAGTAAGACAGTAATTTTTTTCCCCCAACTTTTATTACATGTATCACAAAGATGTCACCATAGATTTAACCATCAGCAGAAAATTCATACCTAAACATGTAACCTTTGAAACTTTGCACCATAAATATATTATATTTTTATTATTATTTATTTATTTATTTAAGTGTAAATAAGTGGAGATACTATACATTTGCACATAAGTCCCTAAATAGAACAATTATTTGACTGTGGGAGGCTACTATATGAAAATAATTACAGTACTGTCAATATAGTTGGAGGTGGAATAAATTTAGACACATCTGTGTTTATGAATGTTTTTTGTGACTATGATAATTAATGCTGCCTTATAACCCCACATAACGGGTTAATATTTAGCATAAGATTTGCAGCAAAAGGTTTTTGATTAACCCAATGACTGCAAGCTTTCTGACTTCAAAACATTCATAAAACTCAGTGATTTGTGATAAAAATGTCTCTGAAGAGCAGATTGAATTCTAAAAGTGTAACTTAGGTGGTCAAAATAGTAACTGTCATAATTTTAAATCTTTGGTGGACCTTAATGCAGGCAGACAAAGAGGAACTGTTACATTAGGTAAAGAATCTTGTTTTAGACACAAAACAATGACTTCTTTCAGAGGAAAAGGTTATTGTTCCCAGGACCTTTCTAGCAGGAGAGACAGTAGAGTTAGTGGCAGTCTGAAATATGTACACAGAAAAACACTGGAGCATGGATATGACAGGTTACTTGTTCTAAATATGCTCAACAATAATCATGTGTTTTTGTTATATTATATTATATTATATTATATTATATTATATTATATTATATTATATTATATTATATTATATTATATTATATCATATTATATTATATTATATAAGTAAATATACTTGTATTTATACATTAGTTTGGGAACCTTGTGTATCTACTGTGGCATACTGGAACTCTGACAAAACAGGGAGCATGGGGATGTTTTCCCAAGCAAAAGAGAGATTAATCTCTAATCTCTGATGTCTATAATTCAGTCTGAAAAAATAAAATCAAATGTTTACCCTCACTTATTATTCCAGCCTTTATCAACTTCTCCGGACCCACTATACCTTAAAACTCCCCACAGCCCTTCGGGAGATGTAGCAACCCATCATATGCATGAGAGCACAGCATTCCTAAAACTGTTGCAAAAATCCATTAGGCGCCTTGCTTTTGTAGCAGTAGACTCACAAAGAAACCTTGCTGGTGTAAAGTGCAATGAAGTGAAAGAACAGTAAAAATTCCTCGGTGCAGGAGCAGGAGCTAAGTCTGGTTTTCATGCAGCTGGCAAAAAAACATTTTTGCATGCAAACGTTGGGCTATATAATGTCTCATTGCTCATTTATCTTGTGTGAACTGCCTTCATGGCAAGGTTTTGCTGCTGGTGTGGAAATGACCTTTATCTCACTCAAATAATTACTGTCTTTGAAACTTGTTCAAACAAAAAGGCCCTCTGGAGGAGAATGAAATCAGAATCCACAGAGCAAAGTATTATGTCACTGGAAAAAAAACAAAAAACGATTCATACCCTTAGTTCTCTTAGTGCAATTTTTCAACATAATTACCCATTAATAAAACATAAAACACTGCAGCTTGTTTAGACCTTGGGTCAAAAAATTAGATACAAATCACCCATCTTAAAAAATAAATATTAGAAAATGATATAGTTTATGCCAGTTTCTATTGGAAAGTGAAAGCAAAATAGCAAAAATAAAAGCTGATATCTCAAAGAAACCAGGTGAACTTGGAAACAGTATTATTTAAGTTGGAAGAGCTTTAAGAAAATAATCATAACTTTGTAACCCTGTTAGATCCAAAAATTACCCGATTGGTGAAGGACTTTTGAGTAATTTTTTGAAACCTGTAAATTAATTGTTTACCAAATTTAAAGGAACAGTTTAACATTCACTTTACCAAATAAAGTATGAAGAATAGTCCCACGACTGAAGCAGTCATGTTTGAAGAGGTTCATGGTCCATGCAAAATGTGCCAAAATGGATGAAATGTCTTATTTGCTTGGACTGGAGATAAGGGCAAATTTAGGCCAGATGATGTTTCCTTGTATCAATTTCCTGACATACATTTGTCTTACCTGAAATACATCCCTCACTTGTCTTTCCCATTTTGAAGAGCTGCTAAGAGAAATGTAGCTCCCTCATTGTATCTCATCATATTTATACTGCAGGAAAAAAGAACCAGTGGACTTCTGATTAAAAGTAGATACTAGATACTCTGACCAGAATGAAACATAAAGCAAAAATGATTGTGATATTTGCATTGAATAAAGGTTAATTTTTTTCTAAACTACAGTGAAAGATTTAGTTTTTATACATCTTTGCCAGGGCTGGTGTCAATAAATGTGGAAGGTGCTGTCCATTAGTGTACATGTTTTTCATATGACTGCTTTTTTACAGCGCCTTCTCACTCATGGAATGTTTCTGTATTTTATCCTGTCAAAATAACAAACTTCAAAGTATATTATTGTGATTTCATCCAATAGACCAACTTAAAGAAGTACATATTTGTGATGTGGAAGAGAAAATAGACTAGGGCAAACGGCCTTTACAGAAATGTGCCAAGAATAAAATCATTGCTAAAAGAAAGATCATAAGAAGTTGAATGTTTCATGTCCTCAGATAATAGACTGATAATACTGTCTGTACTTGTCCTATTATTCCGATCCCGATCCTTGTGGTTTTTAGTATAACAATGGCCATCAGTGGGCTCTAGATGGACAAACTGTCTACTTTTAAGGCTAGGCTTAAAACTTTCCTTTTTAATAAAGCTTATAGTTAGAGTGGCTTAGGTTATCCTGAGCTATCTCTGTAGTTATGCTGCTATAGGCTTAGGCTGCTGGTGGACATAATGACCACTTTCACCCTCTTCGTTACATTCACACACTACTCTCCAATGTTGCATTATTTGCTGTTATTTCAGCTTTTAACTTTTTCTCTCTCTTTTCTCTTCCGAGAAGCTACACCTGGCCTGACACTGTGTTTACCTGTGACACCTTTCTGGAGAGGGGCATTGTCCGGGCTTCTGCTGGCAACAACTTAATGCTCACCCTCTACCGATGATCCACATGGCCCTGTCTTTTAGTGTTTAACCCTTTCTCTCTTCTAGACATAGCAATTGACTGAGCTTTTACTCCACATCTCAGGAATCTGCGCAGGGATAAGGAAGAAGCTCACAGCAGTGGAGATTGGGCGCAGTACAGGCAGGCCAGGAACAGACTAACAAAGGAGATCAAAGCAGCCAAGAGAAGCTACAGTGAGAAGCTTAAGAACAGCCTTTCTACTGGTGACACTTCGGCTGTATGGACCGGTCTGAGAAACCTGACTGCCTATAGGAGCTCCCCCACTCATCCTGAACAGAATCCTCCCCTGGCCAACCGTCTGAATGGCTTCTACTGCAGACATGACAAGAAGCCATTCACACCTCAAACCATCTCCTCCACATCCCATTCAGGAACAAATTCTTCCCATAAAGCAACCAACCCCCTACCTTCAGATCCTCTGCCTGCACTAAAGATCTCTGAGGAAGATGTAAATAGGCTCTTTCAGCACATGAAAACAAAGACAGCTGGAGGACCTGATAACGTCTCCCCATCATGCCTGAATGCCTGTGCAAATCAACTCGCTCCGATCTTCACAAGGATCTTCAACAAATCACTGGAGAAATGTGAGGTCCCCTCCTGCCTCAAACGATCCACCATCATCCCGGTTCCCAAGAAACCCACCATCCTAGGATTAAATGACTATAGGCCTGTAGCCCTGACGTCTGTGGTCATGAAATCCTTTGGGCAGCTGGTGTTGAAGCACCTGAAAGACATCACAGGACCCCTGCTGGACCCCTTGCAGTTTGCTTACCGAGCAAACAGGTCGACAGATGATGCTGTTAACTTAGGTCTACACTTCATCCTGCAACACCTCGACCACCCAGGGTCATACGCCAGGATCCTGTTTGTAGACTTCAGCTCGGCCTTCAACACCATCATACCAGACATCCTCCACCAGAAGCTCACCCAGCTCAACGTCCCAGCCTCCACCTGTCAGTGGATCAACAGCTTCCTGACGGACCGACAGCAGCAGGTGAGACTGGGGATCATCTTCTCCCGATCCAGATCAATAAGTACTGGTGCCCCCCATTGATGTGTTCTATCCCCACTCCTCTTTTCTATGTACACAAATGACTGCACCTCATCGGACTCGTCCGTGAAACTCCTTAAGTTTGCAGACGACACCACTGTCATTGGACTGATCCAGGACGGTGATGAGTCTGCATACAGACAGCAGGTGGATCGGCTGGTACACTGATGCGGTCAGAACTACCTTGAACTGAACCCACTCAAGACTGTGGAAATGGTGGTGGACTTTCGGAGAACACCACCCCCATACACCCCCTCACCATCCTCAACAACACTGTATGCCGTGGATCACTTCAGGTTCTTAGGAACCACCATCTCTGAGGACCTGAGATGGTCCTCACACATAGACACTGTTCGAAAGAAGGCCCAGCAGAGACTGTACTTCCTGAGGCAACTCAAGAGGTTCAACCTTCCACAGGAGCTGCTGGTCATCTTCTACACTGCCATCATTCAGTCTGTCCTGTCTTCATCCATCTCAGTGTGGTTTGGCTCATCCACAAAACAGGACAGGTCCAGACTGCAACGAATAATCAGGACTGCAGAGAGAATAATCAGGGCTGACCTTCCCTCCATCCAGGACTTATACAGGTCTAGGGTCAAGAAAAGAGCTGCTAAAATCTCTGCATACCCCACACACCCTGCACATAAACTGTTCAGAGCTTTACCTTTAGGGCGCCGCTACAGAGCACTGTTCACTAAAACCAGCCGCCACAGAGACAGTTTCTTCCCCCAGGCTGTTTCTCTGTTGAACATTCAATAAAGTACAAAACAACAGCATACAGATGTTGTAAATGCACCTTTTTATTTATATATGTGTATATTGTACATTGTAAATATGTATATTCTGTAATGCAAAAACCAAACCAAAGAGCAAAGTTTACCGGAGTCAAATTCCTTGTTTGTATGTACGAACCTGGCAATAAAGCTGATTCTGATTTTACTGTGACTAACTCTATGTGCGCTCTTTCAGGCTCTATCCTTGAAAACTGGCTCAGAGTTTATCTGTTCTTTCTTTCTAGGTGAAACGACTAAAGGAGCTACATCCATTAACATTTACTTTTCCTTCCCATAGAAAGTACTCGTGGATCAGTGCTTCTTTGTTCTTTTTGTGTCTCTGCTCTGTTCTCTCAAGCCCCCAGTCGGTCGTGGCAGATGGCCGCTCACACTGAGCCTGGTTCTGCTGGAGGTTTCTTCCTGTTAAAAGGGAGTTTTTCCTCTCCACTGTCGCTACATGCATGCTCAGTATGAGGGATTGCTGCAAAGTCAACGCCAGTGACTGTCCACTGTCTCTACATGCTCATCCAGGAGGAGTGAATGCTACAAATGTATGACTCGATGCAATCTGCTGGGTTTCCTTAGATAGAAAAACTTTTTATCCAATTTGAATAAATAACTGAATCTGACTGCACTGTTCAATGATTAGGATTAATTGGAATGTATGTACCTGACTTTTGTGAAGTGCCTTGAGACAACATGTGTTGTGAATTGGCGCTATATAAATAAAACTGAATTGAACTGAATTATTATTCATTAGTACTGCATGTGACATAGTCCATCACAGTATTTCCCTACAAAGGCTCAAACATGCAGCAGGGATCGAGGCAACAGCACTAGGCTGGTTTGACCATATTTATCTGACAGATTCAAATTTGTTAAGGTTAATTATATTTCTTACTCAAGCATCAGGGTTATGGAGTACCACATGATTCAGTGTTTTGGCCAATTCTCTTTACCATATGCTTCAAATTGGTAAAATTATCAGACAGCATGGGATGTATTTCCACTGATGGAATCCACTATATTTATCCATTATTTCAATTAGATATAGGTAGACTACAGGCATGTCTTAAAGATGTAAAATCTAGATAACCTTTTGTTTTTCTCCTTTTTTATATTCAGACAAGACAGAAGTTGTCGTCTTTTGACAAAATCATCTGAAAAACAAACTACTTAACCAGTCACTCTGGTTGGCATTAAATTGACCATTATTATTAAATTGGTAATAATTTAAAGAACCTTGGTGTCGTCTTTAACCAGGATATGTCATTTAAACTCCATATTAAATATGGTTCTAGGACTTCCTTCTTTAACCTCCACAATATTTCCAAAACTAGAAATATATATGGTCCAAGAGTGATGCTACAACTATTAGTAGCATTTACTGCTTCAAGGCTGGACTATTTAAATTTTTTACTATCCAGAAATCCAAAAAAAGAAAAAAAGCTTTAGGTTATCCAAAACGCTGAAGCAAGGGTTCTGATGAAAATTTAAAATAGAGGTCATATTTATCCAATTTTAGCGTCCCTTTATTGGCGCCCTGTTAAATCCAGAATAGAATTTAAAATTGTTATTTTTCGCTGATGAAGCCTTAAAAACAAAGCTCCATCATACATCAGTGATCTGGTAATGCTTCGTTTAGAGGTGATCTGTGAATACTTGTTTAAAGGCTAAAACAACAGCCAGCTGCTTTGTGCGACAGATTGGAGCAGGAATCAAAATTAACCCGGGGCAGAGATGAAGTAATGTTTCATCTTCACGAAGGGGAGTAAAAAGTCTCACCCATGGATTCCAACCCCCACCTTTTTACAATCAATCATTGTAAATTTGGGCCACATCATCCAATGTATAAAACATGAATGTACTGAATGATTGTTGCTCTTTTTGAGAAATACACCTTAGTGTGGGCAATAAGTTAAATGGAGAAAGAGCTCTTGTACAACCAAACCATAAGTTTCTAATAAAGTTTCAATGGAGAGAAGTTTTTTGGTCTGTACTTACACGCACAGTTTAAACTCAACTATCCCTAACAGAGCACTTCACTATCTGACTGTGGGTTTACTAGATTTTACTAGATTTACTAGATTGGAGGCAGATCATTTAGTTATCAGACTTCTCACCTCTGGAACCAACTCCCAGTTTTTTGTCATTGAGGCAGACACTCTGCTTTAAAGACTCAGCTTAAAACCTTCCTTTTTAATAAATCTTACAGTTTGAGTAGCTGAGGTTATTCTGAGCTATCTCTATAGTTATATAATAGACCTAGACTGCTGAAGGGCATATTAACCACTTTTCTTCACTCTGCTACTTTCTCCTACTACTCTTCAGTTATGAATTTATTGCAGTGATTGCAGTAATCCACTTTATATTCTCTTTCTGTTTTTTCTTTATTTTTGTCTTCTTTTTCTGTTTTATGGCTGCACTATTTATGAACTATTTATTTTATTCTGAACACAGTTTTTGATAAAGCATTTCTCCTAGACACCTTCCTCAAAGGGGTCCCCGGCTGAGTCATTGCAGCCAATAAATTCCAATTCTCTCTCTTAAGGGGATACATTTGACCCTGTCTTTATGTGTTTAGCTTCTTCTCTCCTAGACAAGGCAGCTAAAGGTGCTGTCATTAACTACGTATACTATGTCTCTCATGCTATTGATTTAACTGCTGGCTTATCTGTTTAGCTGTGTTTCTCCTAGATTAACCCACTTAAGTAGCTACTGCTGCTATTAATGCTTTACTTTTCCTGTACTTTAGAAAGTACTCCTGAATCAGTGCTTCAGTGCTACATAAATGAACTTAATAATATTGAATATGAAGTTCAATATTTAGTTTGCTACTGTATATGAAATTTAGACCATATATAATTTCCCTTACACCACAAAAGTCTGCACTATGTAGTGTTGGTCTACCACATAAAATCTCAATAACGTGCATTAAAGTTTGTGATTGTAATGTGACAAAATGAGAAATAGTTTAAGCATTGTGAATACTTTTGCAAGGTACTGTATCCCAAGCATAATGGTAGCTGGAAATTCCTGTGAACTGACTGATCAGTCCGCTCATGAAACTATCAGCAGGAATGGACGGTGCTTCAGTAGACCGGAAAATAATTTTGAAAAAAGAGCTGAAAAAGAGTTGAAAAGAAATATAAGTGGAAGATAGGATGGGAGGAAGGAAAGTTGACCCATTTGTGTATAAGTTATTGTTGTGGTAGAGCTAATGCTGTCATATCCCCCTGAGCTGCTTTAGCTACAAACCAGTAGCTGACATTTCCCTGGCATGTGTGCTGCATTTCTTTTGCACGTCACAATCACTTATTTCTAAGAAGCAGAAGTAAACAGTTATATGCTCCATTTTGCAGCTCGGAAACTTGACAACACCTGGCTCTTTACGCTTGACTCTGACATCCAATAACCCATCCAAGCTTAGAGGCTATAAACCACAGCAAAGTGTCAAAAAGTCCAAGGATGGATCTCTGAGCAAACGTGAAATGCTATCTTCCTTCAGAAAGTTTATAAATCCATTTGTATAATCTTTTTATATTTCAACAAACAGTGAATCATTTTAAGAATGTGTAACGCAGACATCTCAAAGCCTCCCCCGTGAGGTGAAATGCTTGTTTTGTGGGGTGGAAGCTATGCCGGGAGGCTGTCAGAGCTCATCTCGGGTAGGGTGACATGCGCTCAGACACACTTGCATTATCATGAAATTACATCTCTCTGGCTTCTGATGCATATCATGTCTCGCAGGCATTTAATAAACAAGTAGGGCAGTTTTGTTTATCAGCTACTCTTCCTATTTTGACAGTTTAGAATAATTTTAAAAAAGGCTTTTAACTCCTCAAATAAGTCAATACATGAAAAAAGCCAAATGGTTAGAATAATTGATTTTTTTTATAACCGCAAGGCAATTTCCCATTCACACACAAAGCCTGTTGAGATTTTGTGTTTCCTTTATTTAAAACCACAGCAAATGTTTCCCCAGTATTGTTCTGTGTTTTTGTGAGGGCAACATGTTCCGAAGACAAGCAAGAGGGTGAAACCGTGTTGTGGTGAATTAATAAACCTACATTCTCCACACAAATAAGCCTGAGATGTTCACAACAACTCTCCAAATTAGCACCTTACCCTCCTCTAATACTCTAAGCCACTAAATCCAAATAAGACCATTAGGTACTTGGTAATTGATTGAGCATTAAAGCTCAAAAGGATTGTACTTTAGGGGAAATTACAAATCATGTGGCTTTTCTTTCATTAATGCTGCATTTGAGAGAGGAAAGAAAGAGTAGCAAGAAAAAATATTGTCTTTGCTTTCTGTTTCTGACCAAATCAATCAGTGCAAAAAAAGGAAGCGAGTAATTGTTTTGTTCACATGCAGGGGTATGGTAGAAAATAAATAATTAACATAAATATAGGCTGTAATGAAATAAAAAAAATATCCACGAAAGTAATTTTGTGCCACTCGTTTACCAATGTTTTCAGTTGCTTGTAATTATGGGATCTCATGTCTCTGCCTGTCAGATAGTTGCCTGCCGGTATTTTAATGCAGGGTAGAGAGGCTATCACAGTGAAGAGGGAACATATTCTCAACGGTTTCAAATGGGAACATATTGAACAATCCATTCTCACGTAATGCTCCTGTGAATTAATTACTTTTTGTAAACTGATAAGTAGAAATCATAAATCATGCATGACTTCCTGTGTCCAACGTACATGCTGTTGTATTTGAGACAAAAGCATCTCTGCAAAGGTTTGTTATTTTTGAGGTCATAAATTCCTCGGTTGTTTTTCAAATAAATACCAAACCTTGGGTATACAGATGTATCTAAATCAATTAGGAAAAATGTTAAAAAACTTTATTTGCTTTAGTAATTCAGATCAAAAGGAAAGATTATATATTATACTTGTTCTGTACTGAGTGTTATACATAAAGCACACATTTTGGCTATTTTTATCATTTCTTAAAGCCAATTATAACTTTAAATTTTGTCTCACAAAAAAAATATAATATTACATAAGAGAAATAAAAATACGCCCTGCGATGGACTAGCGACCTCTAGGTTGTACACCCCCTCCCGCCCAAAGACTGCTGGAGATAGGCACAGGCTTCCCCGCGATCCACTATGGAAGAAGCGGTAGAAAATGACTGACTGACTGACTGACAAATAAAAATACTGAATATACAGCAAACATGTTTTATATTTTGTGCACATTATCCCCTGACAGTTGTCCAGCTGGCAGTCACTGAAGTCCTCCACAAAGCGGGTAAGCCACAAATGGTAATTCTTAGGAACTTGGCAGTTCAGAGTCCTGGATCCAAGCGTATTAATTAAGAACTGAGTTGAAGTAAAAAGTGTGATGGAAAAAGGTACTCAATCATCAGGAGTAATCTCAGTCTTGAGAGGACTGTGAAGCAAAGGTCATTCAAGAGTTTGGGGGGAATGCAGATGGAGTCAGAGCTTCAAGAGCTACAACACACAGATGCGTCCAAGACAGGGCCAACAGCTGTCACGTTCATTGTGTTCAACCTGAACCAGAGAGCACATCACAAACATCTTACCTGGGCTAAGGATGAAAAGGATTGGACGGAAGATCAGCTTTTGAATTAAAGTTTGCATTTAATTGGAAATCAAGCTCCCAGAGTTGTGAGTAAAAGTGGAGAGGCACGGAATCCGTGTTACTTGAGGTCCAGTGTGAAGTTTCCACAGTCAGTGATGATTTTGGGTCATCTGCTGGTGTTGGTCCACTGAGTTTTCTCAAGTCCAAAGTCAGAACAGCTGTCCATCATGCTTCCCTTGGCTGACAAGCTTCATGGAGATGCTGATTTCATTTTTCATCAGACATTGCTATCTTCCCACACTGCCAGAAGTACTAATTGTCACGGTTTGACATTTTGGACTTTGTTTTTGGTGTCTTGTGATGGTTTATTATGTCTAGATGTTTATATCATGTTTATTAGTTTATTTTCCTCCCTCTACCATCTCCATGTGTGTATTGTGTTCCTCTAACTCTTAGTTCCTTTTCTTGTTGCTTTCTTATTTTTTTTTTTGTATTATTATCATTATTATTATTATTATTCACCCTTGGATTCTTATTTAGTGTCTCTGTGTTTAGTTATGGTTAGGTATTTGTTCTTATTCCAGCTTTAGTTATTGTTTACGTTTGGTTTGTTTATTTTGTAAGTTAGATTCTTGTTATGGGCTCTTTGTTTATTTAATAGGTTATTGTTTTGTTTCTGTTTTCCCTCTAGTTCTCTGTTTACTTTAGTTCATAGTTATTCTAGTTCTTTATTTCCTCCTCTGATTTATTCTCTTGCTTAGTTTGTGTTTTCTGTTTATTGTTTATTCCTTTCACTCTTCCTCAGCCTTTGTATTTGTTTCACCTGTTCTTTCTGCTCCCCTGTCTCCTTGTCGCACCTGTTCTCAGTTCCCTTGATTACCTGCCTTTGTCTTTCCCCAGTAAATTAGTTGGTTTGGTGTCTCTGTTCGTTGCTGGTTCCTTGTGTTCGTCACACCTTGTTCTCGTCCTTGATTATGCTATGTTTTTGCATTACCTTGCCTTGGGAATCTTTTGCCACGCCTTGCCTTGGGAAACCTGCAGTGATTTTTGTAAGCTCTGTATCTAGGCTCTGGTTCATTTCCTGCAGTGTTTTTGCTACGTTTTTAGACCTTGTAAATAAATCTTTGAATTACAAAGATGATCCTGCCGAGCTCTTGTCTGCACTTGGTCCAATCCTAAACCACAACGCGACACCAATGCCTGCTTTAATGACCATAGCATTACTGTGCTTGATTAACAAGCAAATTGGCCTCACTTAAACCTCAAAGAGAATCTATTTAGTATTGTCAGGAGGAAGATGAGACACCCGATCCAAGAATGCAAATGAACTACAGGCCTCAATAAAGCCCCCTGGGCTTCCGTAATACCTCAATATAGCAATGGGCTGATAAACTCTATGCCAGGCTGCACTGATGCAGTAAGTCATGTTAAGCAGCACTGATCAAGTAAAAAGTGTAAATACTGTACAGTACATGGACAAACCTTTCACTTCGCCGACATTTCTAAATTATTGTATTACATTTTATTATTATTAGTTGTACGTAATATTCTAATTTCCTATGAGAAAAAGACCATAGTCACCAAAATGAAAAGAAATAAAACCTTGAATTATATCACAGAGTGTGATGATTCTCAGTTTTTGAACTAAATTTCTGACATAAATTAAGATTTTAATGAAATTTAAAGTAATTGAGAGGTATTTAAAATGTTGTCAAATTTCCACTATGTATAGATTTGGGGGGACATCTGAATCACTCCACACATAAAAACAAGAAAAAAGATTCACATCCAGAACAGGCACTGAGTGAACCATGGCACAATTACTTGCCCAGTGTAACATCAATTTATACATTTATTTCAGCTATATTATTGTTCGTTATAGCTGGTGAAGGCTTACTCTTCAGCCCCTCGGTGGCACACCTGGAGGTTTCCATGAGGAGCAAACGTGGGACGCAAAGAGCAAGGAGGATGGTCTTGTACTCCTTACGAAAGTTTTGGTTTAGTAGTCCATATATGATGGCGTTGAGGCAGCTGTTAAAGTATGCCATAAAGTAGCTTGTAACAAAGAGCCACTCAGGTATGTTGGGCGCCACCTTTGCAGGGTTTATAGCTACAGCCAGACCTATAAGGTTCAGTGGAGCCCAGCACACAGCAAACAAGACAAACACCATAAACATAGTGAGGAAGTTTCTCAAATCGGTGGGTTTCAGTCTCGTCCTTTGCTCTGGTTTTACCCGATGCTTCACTTGAATCACCAGAACCCATATTCTCATGTAGCAATAGGACACCACTAGCAGCGGGATCAGAAAGTGAATGACCACCACTGAAATGGTATAGTACGAGCTGACAGTCTGAGCGAAGGTGCAGGAGTAGACACGAGGGTCGTACTGGAG
This sequence comes from Girardinichthys multiradiatus, assembly GCF_021462225.1. Taxonomy (NCBI): domain Eukaryota; kingdom Metazoa; phylum Chordata; class Actinopteri; order Cyprinodontiformes; family Goodeidae; genus Girardinichthys; species Girardinichthys multiradiatus. The sequence continues at coordinate 20,292,228 of NC_061815.1, read as the reverse complement.
AGAGCCAACGAAGAAGTTGGGCACTGTGGCGATGGCAGTGAGCAACCAAGTGAGGCCCACGTAGCAGCAGGTGTTCCTCAGGCTGTACAGACGGTCGTAGTGGAGGCTGTGGCAGATGTAGCAGTAACGGTTGATGGCAATGGCCGTGATGTTAAATATTGAGCCTATGACACTCAGGCCCATGACGAAGCCGCTAGCCTGGCAGTGCAGGTCCCCCATTGTCCAGTCATTGTAGAAGATTGCTGTTAGCACCAGAGGGTACGGGTACAGAGCCACCACCAGGTCCGCTACAGACAAGCTCACCACAAAGATGTTGCCTGGAGACAAGAGGGAGGTAACAAGGAAAGCACAAGTCATGCTTATTTACAAAGTACCATCATGATTGTCATTATAATTTGGGGAGATTTAATGATGCATTTTAGCTGTTCCTTTTCCAGGATGAAATGGTTGCACAACCAATAAGAATTGGGTGCAAAAGTTTATGATGGACTTTTTCCAATTCAGTATATATATCCCCACTAAAAAATTGTGCCTCAACAAGCTGCGGAGAAACCCAAAATATTATATCAAATATAATATATTGTAGCTGTTAACAAGTTTTTGGTTTTACGTTTAACCACTCTTAAGGTTAAGGTCAGAGCCATTCCAGAAACGTAATGTCTGCCTGTTTTAGCCATTCCAAAACCAGTTTGAAGAAACACCCATTTATGTCCAATTATAAAATATCTGACCCAGACAATTACCCTCACATGAAAGGAAATTGGTTGGAAAACAAGACGGACCAGCAGAAGCCAGGCTGCCATACAACCTGCGGCACCTTTAACAAACCTCAGATTGTGGGCGCTGTTTTTGCGTCTTGATTTAGCATGTTTGAAATGCAGGTGCTAACTGGGATGCAAAAATGTCTGCTGTCACTGTGGCCAGAAGCAGGCATAGATTGCAGAGCAATTGGAGCTGGAGCAGCATGATTATTATTATTATTATTATTATGAACAATTTAAACAATCAAACACGTTGAATGTCATTAAAATACTGCCAAAACAAACAAAATGACATCAGTACAATCATGGGAAAATTATTTATTTTTATGTACATAAATGTTTGATTTAAATTCTTTGCAGGACAGTTATGTTATGTTTTAAAATTAGCAAAGCGATAATGTACAACTCTTACAACAAACTATCCTTATGTTGCTAATGTCACCATATCCTGCAGCACCTGGACTCCACAGGAACCTACGGCAGAATCTGCTTGTGGACTTCAGCTCTACTTTCAACACCATCATCCTGGCCCTTCTGCAGGACAAGCTCTCCCAGCTGAGCTTGCCTGACTCCACCTGCAGGTGGACCCTGAACTTCCTGACAGACAGGAAGCAGTCTGTGAAGCTGGGAAAACACTTCTCATCCCAGGACCATCATCACTGGTTCCCCTCAAGGCTGTGTTATTTCCCTTCTGCTCTTCTCCCTGTACACCAGCAGCTGCACCTTCAGTCACCAGTCCGTCAAGCTCCTGACACCACCCTCATTGGCTCATCTCTGGGGGCCATGAGTCTGCCTACAGGAGGGAGACTGACCATCTGGTGACCTGGTGCAGCCAGAGCAGTCTGGAGCTCAACGCTCTGAAAACAGTGAGATGATCATAGACTTCAGAAAGAGCACAGCCCCACCCACCCCATCATCCTGTGTGGCTCTTCAGTTGCCATTGTGGACTCCTTTCGTTTTCTGCGACCCGTCATCACTTAGGATTTCAAGTGGGTGCTGAACATCACCTCCCTCACCAAGAATGATCAGCAGAAAGTAAACTTCCTGCAGCAGCTGAAAATGTTCAGCCAGCCAAAGACATTGATGTTGCACTTCTACTCCGCCATCATTGAGTCCATCCTCGCCTCCTCCATCACCATCTGGTATGCTGCTGCCACCATCACTGACAAGGGCAGACTGCAGCGTATCATTCACTCTGCAGAGAGGGTGATTGGCTGCAATCTTCCTTCTCTTTAGGAACTGCAGGGGTCCAGGACTTGGAGGCGAGCAGGAAAGATTTCAGCTGACCCCTCCCACCCTGGACACAAACTGTTTCAGACTCTCCCCTCTGGCAGGAGGCTGTGGTCCATCAGGATCAAAACCGCCCGCCACAAAAACAGCTTCTTCCCGCCTGCAGCTAGCATCATTAACAAGACCCTGGTCCCGCACTGACACTTAGTACGAATATCTCAGGACATGTAAATACTTTTTCATTTAATTCTATGTTGTTGTTATTTTTATTTTTAATATTTGCCACGGTGATCTATTTTTCTCATAACATTCCTACACAACTTCTCTTTGTTTTTAACTACTTATTTCCAAATGTATTTGTCAGCTGTATGTTTTTCTATGTGTAGCAGCTTACCACCAAAGCAAATTCCTCGTACATGTGAAACACTACTTGGCAATAAAGTTTTTTTCTGATTCTGATTACATTCAGGTGTAAATATTGTGGCTGTTTAGGATAAACTCTGAACTCTTCAAACATATACTTCTAAAAACAAAAAGAACACAGTGAGTCTCTGAAAACAGACATGTTTGTCTTTTTTATTGTTAATATTGATTGGCCAATTTGTAAGCTGCAACCATAGCGAGTTACATCCAGCAACACAGTTAATTTTGGGAAGAAACTTGTGCCATCAGAAACTGAATTTGAATTTTTCAGACTGAACCTGTATTTGTGTAATTTGAAATTAAAAGCATTGATTTGAAACTGAATTTAATGGTACTCGTACTCGTACTCGTACTCGTCGTCTTCCGCTTATCCGGGACCGGGTCGCGGGGGCAGCAGACTCAGCAGAGACGCCCAGACGTCCCTCTCTCCAGACACCTCCTCCAGTTCCTCCAGGGGGAGCCCAAGGCGTTCCCGGGCCAGCCGAGAGACATAGTCCCTCCAGCGTGTCCTGGGCCGTCCCCTGGGCCTCCTCCTGGTGGGACGTGCCTGGAACACCTCCCGAGGAAGGTGTCCAGGAGGCATCCGGTATAGATGCCCGAGCCACCTCAACTGGCGCCCCCATTACTGTGGCAGCCGCATTGATCCGTCTGTCGATCTCCCACTCCATTCTTCCCTCACTCCATTCTTCCCACACAAGACCCCGAGATACTTAAACTCCTCCACTTGAGGCAGGAACTCCCCTCCAACCTGAAGAGGACAAGCCATCCTTTTCCGGTCGAGTACCATGGCCTCGGACTTGGAGGAGCTGATCCTCATCCCAGCCGCTTCACACTCGGCTGCGAACCACCACAGCGCATGCTGTAGGTCTTGGCTAGAGGGGGCCAGCAGGACCACGTCATCCACAAAAAGAAGAGACGAAATCCACTGGTCCCCAAACCAGACCCCCTCCGGCCCTTGGCTGCGTCTACAAATCCTGTCCATAAAAGTTATGAACAGGACCGGTGACAAAGGGCAGCCCTGCCGGAGTCCAACATGCACCGGGAACAGGTCCGACTTAGTGCCGGCAATGCGAACCAAACTCCTGCTCTGCTTGTACAGGGACCGGATGGCCCCTAATAAAGGGCTCCCGATTCCATACTCCTGGAGCACCCCCCACAGGGCATTACGAGGGACACAGTCGAATGCCTTCTCCAGGTCCACAAAACACATGTGAACCGGTTGGGCAAACTCCCATGAACCCTCGAGCACCCTGTAGAGGATATAAAGCTGGTCCAGTGTTCCACGGCCGGGACGAAAATCACACTGCTCCTCCTGAAGCCGAGGTTCGACTATCGGTCGGACTCTCCTCTCCAATACCCTGGCGTAGGCCTTACCAGGGAGGCTGAGGAGTGTGATACCCCTGTAGTTGGAACACAACCTCCGGTCACCCTTCTTATGTAGGGGGACCACCACCCCAGTCTGCCAGTCCAGAGGCACTGTCCCCAACCGCCACGCAATATTGAAGAGGCGTGTCAACCATGACAGCCCTACAACATCCAGAGACTTGAGGTACTCAGGGCGGATCTCATCCACCCCCGAAGCCCTGCCGCCGCGGAGCTTTTTAACCACCTCGGTGACTTCAGCCTGGGTGATGAAAAAGTCTAACCCAGAGTCCCCAGCCTCTGTCTCCACCAGGGAATGCGTGATGGCCTCTGCCACAGCCCGGGCCGCACCATGCTTGGCCTCACGGTACCCGTCAGCCGCCTCAGGAGTCCCACAAGCCAACCACAGCCGATAGGACTCCTTCTTCAGCTTGACAGCATCCCTTACTGCCGGTGTCCATCACCGGGTACTGGGACAGTTTTTTGTGTCACACATCCGGGTCCTTAGCCTTAAATTAATCAAACACATTCATCGATTTACGTTTCACATCAGGTTAAACTTCCTTTACGGCATATTGAGCTGGAGCAGTGCAGCATACATGAGCTTAGCGGATGTCCATCACTAGGTCAAATGAGCATCTATAAGAAGTCATGTAAACAAATGATGGTCAAACAGCAACACTTATGCTACCTGTAGCTATTAGCTAAACATGCCAGATCAGCATGGTGCGGCCGGTGTTACGTTGGTCTGCGTTTCCGCTGCCTTTACCTCAGCCTAACTTATGCTGCCTAGCAACAGTGATAGCGTGAAGCACAGACCTGTGAAGCACAACAAATGGACCCCTGATATTTTCTTGTTTTATAATCTTGTGCATTATTCAGCCATTTAAATTGTTAAAGTTTTGTGTTCATAGATAAAAAAAAATAATATATTTGTAAATCTATTTGTAAAAGTGTAACAATTTAAACACTAACATATTAACGTTAGGAATAACGTTTAAATCAGTTTATTTGTAGAGCATAAAAATAAAAGAACCAAACATCAACATTAGATTTCATCTGACTGAAATATATCTGTGTTTAACTTCCATCCATTGGGGAAACCCAGCAGGAGCTTGAAAACAACGTGCCGGGAGTAAGCTGTTCTCTCGGGGTTCATCGCACCTCAACCCCCCGGTCAGCTGTGCGCTGGCGAGGCGAGCTGTGAGCCCGGTGTCAGGGCAGCAGAAGCGGATGTCTCCGAACACATCGGAGCACGTGTGGAATTAAGCAAAATCTTGATAAACCGAGCAGATATTTCAGGTTTACACAGCTACATTCTAGTCTAAAAACAAGTTCATTTTGATCCACAGAAAGCGCAATATATCCAACTTTGTTCACAGCTTTTCCCTCTCCTCCAGGCTTTGCTACTTCCGTTAGCACAATCTACTTTGACCCTCAATGAATCATGGGATAGGGTGGCCCACGAAGGATACACCAGACCCATCCTTCATATATGGCGAAAAGAAGGACGCATTTGTTGGCCCTATTTGGAGGAGCTTGCGAAGCTGTACACTTCATTGCCTCACAATGACGTAATCGGCCAACAAATGCGTCCTTCAAAGAATGCAGCCCCTCAATTTGGACACAGCAATAGTGAATGACATCCGCGAATCGGTTAATCTGTATTTGATTAATCTGTGGCTTCAAGGACCCAGATGTGTGACCCAAAAAACTGAATTTTAGAACTGAAATTGAATTTTAGAACTGAAAGTAAAAGTAGTGAAACTGAATTTTCAGTTCAACAAAATACGTTTTCAGAGCAAATTAATTCAGTTTCAAACCATTAAATTCAGTTTCAATAAAGTGAAAGTAACAAGTTGTGCACGAAAGTAACAAGTTGTGTGCGCTTCTATGATGCAGATGCAGCACTGAGCAGCTGTACTGTGTGCGCACCGATTGCAGTGGGCTCGCGTCACTTTGGACACGGCTCTGCCCTCCTGCGCAATAGACTGTAATCCAATATTTTTATAAAAGGCATAGCAGGATGTAGTCTTTCCCTCACTGGGCCCGTCTGGACCACAAACATATAGCATCTGCCTGAAGAAGAACTTCAAACTCAGCCTTCTGCATGCGCAATTATGCACTCAGAGGTACCCTGCGCAAATGAACAGAGAGGAGAAATAAACTCTTCAGGGTAGAGGGTGTAATGACAAACTTGCTGCTGTGAATAGCGACGACAAAGGTTAAAAAACTGTAACAGTCTGGAAAAGCAGGAACCGAACAGAACATAAGGGAAAAATCAGCAATTGGATAATTTATAATGATGCAGCACAGCAACCCCTGCATGTTTCAAGCACCACAGCTTTTATTTGCTTTTCCTCTTGTTCCACTTGTGGCAGTAGCAGTCACCCAGGAGCACATGTAATTTCCTCATTTTGACAGGGTGGTCTGCACCTCTTTTGCACCTGTTATCCATTTCACGTGCAACACTCCCACTTATTGCAAGTGCAATTTTGTTTTTGTACAAGCAATTTAGCGCCCCCTATTTGGAATATTTGAAGATCAGGACCATAATGTATAAAGCAACAGTAATGTAATGAAGAGATAACCGACTTGAAGCAGTGAACTGATATGAAACAGCGCCTGACTTTGGAAAGCAGTGGCTAACAAACTGAAAGCAGCAGAACACAACTGAATGATTAGTGTCTAGTCTTTTCATCTTGATCTCTTATTATACATTTCTCAACCTTTTCTTCCTGGAAGGATGACTGTATGCTTTTCATTATGAACCGACAATGAAAACAGGCTGCTTTTTATTTCTTCTTCCCATGTCTGTGTAAAAAGTTTAAAGTTACGTGTGTCACAAGCTTGCTATGTTATCATGGTCAATACTGGTATTTTGCGGTCAATACTGGTATGTTACGGTCTGTTCTTTTAGTACAAATCTCACACTCTGCTGATGGGAACATTGTGAACCTCAGTAAATGTAACAGTATTCATGTGTTGTACAGGGAGATAGAATGTCTTATTGGATTTTCAATGTATTAAATGAGCATTAAATGATGATGTGTGATGCTTTAATATTATTTACATTAAAAGTAAGTCTAAAGGTTTACTAAAATCACAAGTTAACATGATAAAACATGCAATTAATTAATTTTAGATGGAGCACATTTACATTCACATTTTATCATGCTGTAATCCCAAATTTAATGTGAGTCTGAATCAAAGTAGAGCATGATTGTGAAGTGGAAGGAAAACAATACAAATGTTTTTAAATATAACTCATGAAACTCATGGCATATGTTTGTTAAAGTTAAAACCAACTTTTGCTGAAAGTACAGCTGCAAGTCTTTTGGGGTTTGCCTCTGCCAGCTTTGCACATCTAGAAATGGCTCATTTTTCTTTGTGAAAGGGCTTCATATCTATCATATTGGATAAAGAAAGTTTGTAAAAACCAATTTTCAAATTTCCCCACAGATTTTCATTTGGAATTATGTCTGGACTTTGAATCTGCACATGAATCATAGCTCTGGCTGGTTTTTTGGGGTTGCTGTCTTGCTGAAAGGTGAACCTCCGCTCATCAGGTTTTCTGTCAGGATTGACCTGTATTTGGTGCCATCCAACTTTGTTCTTCCTAAAGCAAAGCATTCCCACAGCATGATGCTCTTAACACCATATTTCAAATATTATATTTAAGGTGCTGTTTAATGTTTTTCCACCACACATAGAGGTTTGCAAAAAGGCCAAAAGTTTTGTTCTCATCTCACCATTTTTCCACATTCTCCTACTCTTATAGCTTTATTCTTACCACTATTCCATAAAGGTCAGATTTGTAACGTGCACAACTGATAGTTCTCCTGTCCACAGATTCTCCCACCTGACCTATGAAACTCTGCAGCTCCTCCAGTTACCTTCGGCCTCTTGGCTGGTTACTGCTCTCCTTGCCTAGCCTGTCAATCCAAGTGTACAGCTACTTCTTGATAGGTTTGCAGTTGTGCCATACTCTTTTTTTGTCATATGATAAATTGAACAGTTTTCTGTTAGATGTTCAAATCTTAGGAGATTGTTTTAAAACTAGTGGTGGAACGCAATTAAAAAAAATAGATCTAATCATGATTCAACAATTTTTTTTATCAAATACAAAATTTGACACTTGGCAAATTTTTTCAGTAATTTCAATAAATATTGTTAGTTACTGAATCAATATTTAGACATATACAATTTGAATTAGGATGATATACAGCAATTTTGTGGAAAATGAAATGTTGGCTTGGTTTACTATTCTGTGGCATTGTTTAAATGTTGGGCCTCTGTAGTACTAATCATCTATGAATTTTACTCTCAAAAACAGTTTTCAATTCACTTTTACTCCTGCTATGTAACGCTGGTGGATGACATAACATGGTCATGGGGATTGCACATTGAATCTGGCACTAGCTCCACTGCGCTCTAAAATCCATTCAAAGCCATTGTCCTCCATTCAACAATCCATTTGTGTCTTGTTATAAATATTTTAGTGCTTTGATGAATAAAAATCTTTTAAGTCAAATATTGAACATCTTGAACCTCTTCTATAGAAATAAATCATGTTTCTCATTCAGGATGAAAATCAACTTGTTGCAGCCACCTTCTGACCTCACGTTATGGTGACATTGTTCATATAAACGCTCCTGTTGGGTCTTTACAGATGTTACATTCTGTTTATCATGGAGCACTGAGATTCATCCCAGGATTTAAAACTCTTAACCACCAATGCAATTTGTTCTCTTTGGTTAACTGTCCTTCAGTGTCAACATGAAGACTGTTAATATTAGTATATTTTAAGTTAGCAATCCGTAGTTGGTTTTCTACCTGTGTATTTACATGTCACCTAAACAGAGCAACTACATACCCCACTCACAGACTTTTAGTACATACAGAACTTGGGAAAAAGGCATTTTCTAACAAAGCTGCTTGGAACAAACTACTGCAGCACCTGCAGCTGTGCAGCTTAACAGAACTAAAGGGGACATATGCAAAATCCACTGTTTTAGACTTTAAATACATGTTGTTGTGTACTTGGAGTCTGTAGGAGTTCAGAACTTTGGTTCAGTTGTTTGGTGTATCAAACCACACAATTCATGACACAGTCTCCCAGCATCAGAACCTCTTTGAAGTGCCTGGTCAAATTTTATTTTTCTGAGGCACTGTCCTCAGATCAGTGAGGAAATTTTTATTTCCCCACTTCAAGGATGAGTGCCTTCAGCAACCTCCACAAGTATCAAGAAGGACTTGCTGAAAGACATCGTCTGATTAAGGGGTTAGTTCCTTCTGTCTATGGAAACAATGGACACAGCAAAGCTGCAAATAACGCTAAAATGACAACAAACTTTATTATAGACATGAATTTATTGTGCGTTGATTTGACCTCCTGGCCATTGTTTTGATGGCAGTAGCATCGTGCCTTCTGCTTGTTAGCGCTGTGTGCTGCTTTTAGTGCCATCAGGATAGAACTGTACTGCATGTTTTGAATATTTTTTTTACATTATCAGTTTTACATTGTTTTTGCCGTTTTGTCTTGTTTCTGCGCCGCTAGATATCTCTGTTAACAAACTACAAAAATGGCCGAACAGGTTAAACTGCAGAACTCTTTGACCGCGAGGGGGGCGGGTGTGAACGGCCTCAACAGCATTTAAAGAAACCGCACCAAAACGAGTTGCTCTCAGACGCTCCTCAGAACAAGGTTGATTTTTTTTCAGTTAATTTATTGTATAAATTGTCCTGACTACATCTGTTTCAATTTATTGTTGTATCGTATGTCTGTTTAAAACAGGTCACACCTGAACGTTTGAACTTGAGATTTACCCTTCTGAATAAAGGACAATAAAATACAAGTACCATTGCAAGTCACACTTTTCAGATCTTAAAAAAATAATAATAATAATTTGCCTTCCACTTTACAATTATGCACTATTTTGTGTTGGTTAATCACCTTAAATCCCGATAGGATATATTAAAGTTTGTGGTTGATTATAATAAAATGTGGAAAAGTTTAAGAGTTATAATTCATTTTGGAAAGCACTATACATAAAAATGGGTTGGAGACTGACAACTGAACCCGTAATTTTGCAAACCATGTAAACACAGCTTTTTATTTTTTATATTTTTACCTGTGAAATTTCCTGTGTGTTTTACTGAATGTCAGCACTTTCTGAGCTGAAAGGGTGTTCCGTCTGAACAGATGATAATTTGATCTTTCTCATTTATTTGTTGACATTTTCTTTGTGTTGTAAACAGTTGTTATTTTCTTTACCCAGTTTCAGGCAAACATGAGAGAAACCAGCATGATATTTTCTGTAATGGCTTATTCTTGTTGTTTTTGTTAAATTCCCATCATTGTTTTTTTGTAAAAAACCTCAAAAACTTTCCAATTCAGTTCAACAATACTTTATTCATCCCAAAGGTTGTCTGCCATCTGTTTCTGTTCCTCCACAGGAATTTTAGTCAAAGTGATTACGAGAAAACCAAAAGACAGCCCTTTAAAAGAAGCATCACGATAAAGATCTTTGTTAGTTTCAAAGCGACATTGTTCCCAGAAACTGGTTCTTATGCTCACCTAAAACTGCATCAGATCAGATGCTGGTGTGATACTGGGTCTTTTCAGGAGACATGAATGATCGAGAATGACATTTAATACTGTTACAGTGCAGTTGTTCTGGGTGGAGAGGAATCTAACTATAAACACAGTGTCAGATGGGAAGATTGATAACATAAACATTCATCAGTACGACAAGACGGGTCGTAATACTGCAAAGTAGAAATCAGCGTCCAACATGTTATGAATGGTTTTTGTAAAACAAAGACTGCATTCTGTAAAGCTTTAAGGTAAACCTCAGACAACAGCGCCTATTGACAGATATGATGGGAGTCGATTTAAAACACATGTCGAGTATTAGTCCATAGAATCCGAAGCTTGTTACACAACCTGCACTCCAGGGACCACCAGGCTTATTACAAGTTAACTTTCTCAACTAGATTAATTAAAGAAAACAACAGCAATTTAGTGGTATCATAATCCTACTTTCCAAGAAGGAAAACTGTTTTTGTCTTTATCATATAGAGGAAAATTGGAGGTTTATCATGCATTTTTCCAGCCACTTGAGTAGTACAAATTTTCAGCTCTCTAAAAACCATCTCTGAAGTCTACTGAGATAAAAATAAAAGCATTTGTTCCTCTTCTTCGAGTCAGCTCAGTGGGCAAATCTGTCAGATTGCATTTGTGATGCTGGCAGCACTCGCCGTGTGCATTTGTCACTGTGCAGAGGTTTGATTCCTCGCTGACATCATGCGGCTCAATGCTATCATGCTCCCCTGCTGCACAGGGCATGCTCCAGCTTTGCAGCTCTCCTCGACCGAACCCTTCTCTAGCACTTATCGTCAGGAGGGTGAGGTAAGTGCTAAAACGCCGCTGAGAGGATCGCTGTGCAGCAGCCAGATGACTGACTTTGTTTTTTTCTGGCATTCATTATGAAAAACATTGGACACACCATTACCTCCCTGTGTGTGTAATTAGCCAACTTGGCTGGAAAGATGCTCAGCACGCCCTGAGCTGCAGCACTCGGGCAAATTGTTGTTTTAGTGTAAAACAGATGACCCTCAAACTTGCTCTCACACCTGCATACAAGGAGAGCGTAGTGCCCGCTGACCCCTGCTAGAGCTATAATTATTGAATGTGAGTGGAACGCAGCTCAACCTGAATGCTGATTTGGTACCATGCAGTAGGGACAGCTGACACAGAGCCTTTAACATCTCTGACACCACTCTGTAATTATTTGATTTTACAGCGGGCTGCACCCGCACAAAAACTGTCAGCCAAGTGAAATGCGCCATCAGATCAACTGACTCTTGTTTTTAGTGTCTTCTGGGAGCTGAGGGGGCCATCTTGCCAATTTCCCCAGCGCACTCTCTTTGGTGAATAAAAACAATAGTTCTTTCTCACTCATCACTCCTTGCAAAATTTCTCATACTCTTTGCTCCTTTTCATGTTTTGCCAGCTTTGACCACGAACTCCAAAGTATATAATTTAAGTTTTATGTCACAGCCCAACAGAAAGCACATTGCACAGACTTTTTTTTATTGGAAGGAAAACAAAACAAAGTTTTCAGTTGTTTTACCAAAACAAAACTGAAAAATATGGTGAATATATATTTTCCGCCTCTTGTACTCTGTTACCCGTAAATGAAGTCCAGTGCAACCACCAGCTTTCAACGGTCACGTAAATATTTAACGAGTTCATCGGTGTGTAATTTAAGCATTAGTGGGTGAGTATAAAGACAGCTGCTCTGTGAAGGTCTCAGTGAGGAACACAGCAAACAGGTGAGGGATAAAGCTGTAGGGAGGTTTCAAACCACGTCACAGGGCATCCACTTAAACTAATGTGTTACTTTTAGTCATGCTCTGAAAGAATTGTTAAAAACAAGGCCACAATTATTCCTGTTTCATCCTGCCACCAGTTAGGGGACACAGCAAACATCTGGATGAAGACACACTAGTGAGATTGTTTTATTTTTGCCCACATGCAAAGTGCAATGGATGACAGAAAACCAACACTCAACATTTTTTGAAGACACCATGCCCATTATGAAACAAGGTGGTAGCAGCATCATGCTGTGATGATGCTGTTATTGATCAAAGATGGAGAAGCTGGACAAAGCTGATGGGAAAGTGGATGGAGTACAGGACAGTCCTGAAACAAAACCTGTTAGAGGCTGCATAAGACTTCAGACTGTGGTAGAGGTTCCCCTTTCCAGCAGGATGACAACCCCAAATGTATAGCCAGAAGTACAATGGAATGGTTTAGATCAAAGCATATTTATGGGGTAAAATTAACTAGTCAAAGTGTAGACTTAAATCCAAGACTAGTAAGACTGAAAAATTGCTGTGCACAGATGATCTCCATGCAGTTTGACTGACCTTGAGTTATTAAGAACAAGAATTCCTTTATTTGTCTGCAAGGAGAAATTTTAGCATCACAACAGCACCAAACAAACAGAGAAAAAAAAGACACAATCATACAGCTGGAGAACCAAACCAAGCTACAAAGTTGTAGAATCCCTCCCACACCCTCAGCATGAAACCCCACAGTGCAATCCCAAAGAGACTTACTTGCCCTTTGGTAACTGTCCACTGCCTATGCATAAAAAAAGTGTTTACAGTTTTTGCCTAAATAGTACCAAAATGAGTCTGAGATGCTTGAGTACTGCGATTGTCATAAAGCCTTGTTATAAAGCCTGACAGCTGCAGGGAGAAAGAAGTGATGTAGATACTCCCTCACACTCCTACGATGTTGCAGCCTGCCACTGAAGGAACTCTCCAGGGCAGACACAGTCTCGTGGAGGGGGTGGGCGGTGTTCCTCATCACCGATGACAGCTTTCCCACCATCCTCCCTCCTCCCACCACCTCCAAGAAGGTATGCACAGAACATTTCCATATCTAAAGTTGGTAGAGACATATCCAAATGACCTGTGGCTGTAATGGAAGTGAAAGCAGTTCTACAAAGTATTAACTTGGAAGGAAAAATAAAAATGTAAAATGCACGCTACACCTTTCAGATTTTCTTAAATACATTTATTGTATTTATAATATCTATTAACTTTGTGTCACATTAAATCCAAATAAAACAGTTTTTGGTAGTAACCTGGCAGCATGTGAAAAAGTCAAAGGGGTGTCAATGCCTTTGCACTGTAAATGAAGACTTTTGGTCATTAAAAGAGATTCTAGAACAATCCAGCAAATCGTATTAAATCTTTTCTCAGACATTTACTTATTTACATCACAAAGGGAACAATAGGAAAACACTGGAGATTCCTCTAGATAAGAAAACAAGAGATAACTCATATTGTTAGGATTCAGAAGAATGAGAAAAACAGAAAGGCTGCCAGCCAAGTAGATTCTCACTCTCATCACCTCGACGGCTGTGCGGACACGTGCACCTCAGGGGTGTTTGTTGCTGTGTCCCGCCCACTTTCTGCATCCCATCACTCCGCTCGCTCATACTGGAAACGTGACACACTGTACTACGCTTTGAATCACCTAGCTATATTTAAACACCTTAGAAGGAAAGATGAATTCACAAAAAGTAGGAGGTAGAAAAAAAAAAAAAACGCGGGAGTGTTGGCATTGCTTGAGTCTGTCTGTGAGCAGTGCATGGCTTAATCTCAGATTAGATTACATTCACTTCAGTCGTGTTATGATAAAAAGGCGAGAACAACCTTTCAGCAAGGACATTAGAGCTGATGAGAAGCTGGTTATGACTGCATTGAGTTGTGTTAGGGGGCCGGGGGATTCGGACAACATTAAGATTAAACAACAAAATTACAGACAACAAAATACGGCTCAGAACACAACACATCCATTGAGGGAAATATGCTATAATTTAAATGAGGAACCCCATCCAGAAGATGACGGAGACTATAATTGCAGATTAAATCAGATAATCTCATTCTGATAGCCAGTGTCCGTAGCGTATGACAAAATGCCAGCCGTGATTTTGTTGTCGGGAAGAAGAAGACATGTTAAACGTAGTGTGCAAAGTGATATTCCCCATGGATCTGTGCTGTCAATTTAAATTGGCTTCTGGTCTGACTCACTAAGTCCACTGACTCAATTAACCCTCCCTCTAGACTTTTTTCCTTTTTCTTTTTTTTTTTTTTAGGAGGGCATAGCAAGGAGCTCATGACTCTGGAGAGACGCCGGGGATGTAATGCATGATTTCACAAAATTCAACTTCATCCCCAACGTTACATGCCCCATGACCCACAGCTCTCGATATGGTCAGACAAATTTAACACACACACACATACACAGATATGCACAGACACTGGCTTTTGCTTTGAATTTTTTCTTCCATCTGCTCCCTTCATCCTGCATTTTGTGAGTGTATTTTTAGTGTAGATAACCCTATTGGGAAACTCTTGTATTGACATCCCATTGGCAGTCCTACTGAGCCACATTAAAAACTCAGAGGATGCTGAACATTCACACGATGGAATTTGAGCTACCCATCCTTGTTTTTTACATTGATATAGCTTCTATCAGGATGTACCAGCAGCTGTAGAAAATGCATGTGAGCACATGTTCGTGTTTGTTGTTGTGGAAGACAGAGGGATGCAGCATGTAAAGTGAAGCCGAGCGGAACGGTCCTGCTGTTGCTTTTGTGTGTGCTGAGAAGCAAAACCAGCTACTTCAGTAATGCATATTACAGAGAGGACAGGAGAATATTTTTAGTTTTTTTTAGCCACAACAGCTAAGACAAAAGCAATCAAAATAAACAAGTCTGAGTGTTGCATTCACATATTGTGAATAATGATTTCTGCCCTTTGTGCAGTGAAAGACCGCCCGTGTCTACTAATGTGCCCCACAAAGCAGCCATCCATCACAGACGAGGTTTTCATGGTGGACAGCTGTTTGGAGCTATTCAGCTGTGTCCGTTTGAAAGCTCTGTTCAATTAAACTTTCATACGATGGGAGCCAAACACAGCTATAAATAGCTTGATAAGAACAGAGCAGAGATTGTTTACAGCAGTAACAATTTCCGACTCTTAAGGACACTCTTAGGAAAAAGAAAGAAAGCATCTAAAGGCTTTGCTGGAGTTTCAGGTTACCACTCATACAAGCCAGTGGATCACCTCTATGCCCGGACCAATTAAAGCAGGGGGAACGCTGAAGTCTGCAATCACTCTAGTGTCCACAGTCAATCAGCGTGAGGAAATTCACTCTTGCTCCATTGTGTGAGCCCAGCCAACTATGTCATTTCTGCAAACCAAAAAAATGTGTTATTCTATCGGGACTTCTAAACTTCTCACCGAATGAATCTCTGCTGAATTAATCAGATGAGTTACATAATGTATTTGAAATTTCAATTAGAAGCTCATTATTCCAAAACATTGTCCAAAACAATCTGGCAGCCTCGTTTACATGCTCTCATAGGCATTACGTTGGGCGCCCTGCAGGACCTTGTCATATGCGGCTAAACTTGGCTTACCTCTTGTTTTCTGTTGTAGCTTTGGTTGAAGCCTTTAAAATATTCTGGAACACACACAGAAGGCTTGAGATATGTTTTGCTCTTACATAAAGGTGTAGATCCCTTACAAAATTAACAGTTACCTGATCTTCTCTCAGGTCAGTTAAAACTTTTATTTCAGTCTGATTTCACAAGTAGTTACAGCACTTTCACTGCTGCTGAAAAGGTTATCTTATTGGTTCCTTGGAAAGAAAACTGCTTTGTGCCGCCTGATCTGTAGATGTTTTAAAAGCATTTAACCTTGTGGTTTGTCAGCTTTTGTCAAGCAACTGAGATGTTTTAAAAATGATTTAACAGGTAAGAGCAGAAGCCAAAACTCAGACTTTCAGGGGTTGCTAAATATTCCATTTTGGCTCTTTTTTTCTTTTTTCTATGACTTAAACAAAGACATTCAAGCTACACATAATTTGTATGAAGATGATATAATTTTCTCCAAATCTGCTCCCACTGCAGCACAGACAATAGAAGAACTTCAGATGCCATTTATGTCATTACAAAAAGCTTTGAATTATCAAAAGTTGGTTTTAAATGCCTGGAAAACAAAGTTTTAGATTTTATCGAAGTTTTTTACATCTGTTAGTATAATGATCAACAAGTTTCCTTCCTATCAGTACATATTTCTAATCTTGTAAAAAACTCAAAATGAAAATTGATTTTTATTTCACAAATTAATCTTGAATTACATTATTTGCAAATAAAAAACTGGTTGAAGCCACCCTTCTGTTCATTATTGATTAAAGTCAGATATAGCACATGCAAGCAGCCACTTCGTCTTTAAGAAGCCTTGATCCTGTGTATCATGTTTGTTTACATTTCATTTCAAATGCTAAATCTGTGACTCATCGCTGTATTCTCTGTGACTGAGTTGGTTGGGCATCTTTAACCATCCGTAGACAACAACATTGGTATGTTTTGATTCATAAAGCTCCGCTGGGTAAATTCCCAGTATACCCACGTAACCTACTTTCTGTCAGCTCTAGTAGCAACCATTTACATGCTTCCAAATGGTTGCTTCTGAATATTCCCAGGGCTTTGGCATAAAAAATCTGCGACGTCTGAATGCAAGTCCTACTGACTTGCTGTGGCGGCGCCTGAATAGGGGAACAACTATAAAGACTCCTCAACTCTGTTTTACTCTAGCTATTTTCTGATGAAGATCAACATTAATTTGTCTTACTTGAATGGCATGTTTTTCCGTCTTTCCAAGTTTTAAGAGTTGCTAGAAGAAACATGCCACTGTCCCATATAATACAAGGAAGTTGTGTCAGTAAATTGCTAGTGATGCCACTAAGTGATGTTAAAGAAAATTATTTTTATACGTAGGATTTCTTTTCCCACTAAATAAATATGCTCCAACAAAAGGTTGTGTATTTCAAAGGTTGTTGGTGTGGGAATAGTCTTTAATATTGAGAGGACCTTATGTATTATAAGTTTTACATGAGGTTTTAAACCAGAGCAAATAGTAAATCATTGGCTTATACAGTTCTGTTGCTGGTTCTTATCATTTTCGTTGCTTCAGCCGTCGCTGTAAATAAGCCACCTGTGTTTTACAGAAGGAAATGACAAACAACAGCACATATAATTATTAACTGCACTGCATGATTTCTTGTGGCATTTGCTCCTGATCTGACTCAAACTAGACTAAGCCACAAAGGCTGAGCAAATTAAATTAAAAAAACTGAATCATTGACTCCAACAGTTGGAGGTTTATTTGATCTGGACAGTATTTTACTGCCACTTGCCCACTTTAGAGGAAGAGAGTCTCTGCAAATCAGTCCAGATGTCTAATCACTTCCCTTCTATGCTTGAACATTTGCATCCTAATGGGAGTGGCAAGGTTTCCAGAAGGACAGTGACACACATTGGGTCATGGAATGGTTAAATACGCTTTAAATTTATAATAATATGATGACATATTCAAAGTTCCAATAAATATTACAACAGCAAATTAGATAATAAGCTCTGGATGGGAGCTCTATTATGCTTCCAGAGGATCTTAAAAATGTCTTCTGAGACACACTGAAAGTGTTCAATAACAAACTAACAAATTACATGTTGGTTTTAACCCATTAAAATTAGATACAGCAAAAGTCTGAATCTCTCTTTCAAAGTTGATGAGAGATAAGTGTGGTAAATTTGCACAACAGTGTTTATTTGTTTCAGTGGGTTTTATATTTTTTTTAAAAACAAGATTTTCTAAATGTTTTCGCTCATAAAATAAGGAACACAATAAGACAAAGATCTAGAATTAAATTCTAGAAAACCTTTTTACTGAATGAAATACAACAAAAACAAATAGCAATTGAATAATTAATATCAGAAACTGCTCCTTTTAGTCTAAATTTGCTAACTCCCAATAATATTCTTATGGAATATTAAATCTTAAATCTCACGGAGTTAAGAAGGACATTTTTTAGAACGTTGCATTTCCTTCTGATTGCTAATAAGGGCCCCTTGTGTTCAAAAAAAAAAAAAAAAAAAGATTGTGAATAAAAACTAACAAGGAAAGAAACAGAGCTGCTGTTTTTCTACATAAATGAGCACCTTTATGCTGCCTAACACGCAAGACATCATCTATTCCACTGAAGATATTTTTAACTGTATCGCAAGAACGGGTAAAAAAACAAAAAACAAAACACATAATATTGGACAAGTCCAGTCGGAGCATAGCAACTGTAGCAGGAGGGGAAATAATGAGTTTGATTTAAAACATGTTCAGAGAGGCCACGGGAGCTACTGCCAGAATGGCAGTGCTTCTCACCTTGGCTGCTCATGGGACACTTCAGGTCATGATTTAAGGAGGGGTGTGATTTATCTGGGCAGGAGAAGCCAAGGATTCAGCAGCCAGGCAGTCAGAGGGGGGAGAGTGTTATTATAGACTGATATGAACGCTGGCATGCAAGGCTGCAGAAAGTGCACCACACTGAGACTAGAAGCTGATTGTTAAGCAAGGGGGTCACATGATACATTTTGGATTACATGATTTTAGTTATGAATGAAACAAGGAGAGCAGGTTGGACCTCATTAAAACGTGTATTTATCACTCCTATAAGTTGAGCCAAAAGTATGACATAATAATAAAAACAAATCCCCAAATGAAAAACTATCTTTCTGTCTGATTGCAAATTTACAAATTTATTCTGCAATGAAACACTTCTTCCGTCATTCTTCATCCTGGCTTTGTTCCTCACCTGCATTCCTGAGCTTTTTGTTCCTATACACGGACAGGATGACTAACACGTTTCCCAGGATGTCCACCACGATGGTGAAAATCAGCACGCTGGCCAGCGCAGTGGACACACCGCCGGAGGACGCGGTCAGCTCGCAGCCGCTCTCATTGTGCGGGCAGTCCGATGCGTTCGCCTCCTTCACCTCCACATCCATCTCCCCTCAGGACGCAGCGGCCATGATGGACAGCGCTTCTCCAATTTTCAGTGTAAAAGAAGGGTTAAAGAGAAGAAAAAAAGTCAAAATTTCCTCGCTGGAAAGATAATTGAACTTTTTTGGACACGTACACGCACTCCTCCATCCGTGAAGTCCCGGGATGAGGCGAGTCATAGCATGAGCATTTGGAAACTAGTGCGCTTTACGCACAGCGGGGAAGTGATGTGTTGGAGTTGCAAGGTCCTGGAGTTGCTGAAGGCTCTGGTTTCACGGCGCTCCTCGTCAGTCACCGTCGCTGTTGCCCGAGAGCGCGTCCGATGGGGCATGTGAGCGCTCTCCTCTGCGTAATGGAAATGCGAATATGCTAGGCTCAAGCCTACAATATATATATATATATATATATATATATATATATATATATATATATATATATTTAAAAAATATTCATTAAATTATTTGTGTCTGTTTCCTGGTCAGGCAGACTGAAAGAACCTGCCACGTTTAAAATGACAAGCTGCCTAATAAAGACTAGGTTTCTCCTGACCTTCTCCATTGTGCCAGCTACTTCAGGGATCCGAATGAACGTGGAGCTGCGCGATCACAGCAACTATGAGACTGCTAATTTGAAATCACTGCTTTGAAATTGTTACCATTAACGACTTAGTTTGAAACTGTCATTCATTAAACAGGAGTTTCATGTGGTTGGAAATGGCGCCTTCATGTGTCCATCAGAGACTCTTACAGTTAAAATGACTTGACTTCTTTACACTATACTGTTAAATTCGGTAGATCTGTTATTTATTTAATGTGTATCCGTTTATCTTTTAATAAACCTTCTATTTCGCTCCATGTAAAGTGGAAAGTGTTTAATAAAAACACCCTAACCTCTGCCCTAGGACCATGAAGACAACATTGAGTGAAAGAAACGATCCAGCAGTGTTTTGTTTCAATAGGTTTGTTTTACAATAGACTCAAAGTGTCTGCTAGAGGTAGCAATAACCTGATCTGGATGTTTAAATCAGTATGAACATCATGGATATAAAGGATGATGGACCAACAGTTGACAACCGTGGTAAGTTAACCTCGTCTAAAACTTCACTAAAAAGGAACTTAAAACCATTTGACTTTTAGCTCAGGTTTGATTTCTTAAAATAAGCCTTAACATTAATTATAATGTTGCATACGTACAACCTTATATATTTTTTAATAAAATGAAATTAATCAAGGGCTGCACGGTGGCACAGTTGCCTTGCACTGCTGCCTTGCAGCAAGAAGGTCCTGGGCTCGCTTCCCAGCCGGGGGTCTTTCTGCATGGTGTTAGGTTGACTGGTCTCTCTAAATTGCCCTTTGGTGTGTGTATGAGTGTGTGCATGGTTGTTTGTATGTTGCCCTGCGATGGACTGGCGACCTGTCCAGGGTTTACCCCGCCTCCCGCCCATAGACTGCTGGAGATAGGCACCAACTTCCCCGCAACCCACTATGGAAGAATATGAATGACTGACTTTTGTAATGTATGCTTTAATTTTTAAAAGTGTCTAGGGCTATCCATGACATCTTACCTACCCTTTAAAACAGGAAAGACAAGAGAACATACCATCCGTTCTGGGTCTATGCCCCTTGGAGGGTCCGAAAGTATGTGAGTTTGCTTTCAGAACATCACCATTTAAAAGATGCAATCGAAATGGCTGCCATTTTTTCTTTTCATAAATGACACTAATTTTGACCAACCTATGGTCTCTGCAGAACTAATCATATAGACAGTGTGTCGTTTCATTTAACATAAGTCCCACCTACTATAACACATACATTTCTGGCCCGTCAGCTCTGACGCTGGTTGTGACGCTACAGACGTGTAACCGATGAAATTCCTGTAATAACAATGTGCGCCATGTGGAGACACACCCGAAATCAACTTTAAAAATCATAAGTTTAAACAGTGGATTTCTTTGCGCCTCGCTGCATAATTGTACATTTTGCATTACCAGATGGCTTTCAGAGTGTTTTACCAAACACATCTTGGCAAAATATTTTGTTAAATATTCTCCTGATGAGGCTGGTATCGTTGATCTGCAGAAGGGAAAGCAATTTTTCAGAGGGGGACCAGATTAAACTGGTGTTTTCCTTTGCGTGTGCATGGGGGATGGAGGTGCATTGATTACCTGTGTAAAGTGGTACAAGACCTGCTTTTACCACTTTTTAGACTTTTAGTTTGCTGCATGACTGATGTTGAAGGATTCAGGAATTACAGCCTGTTTAAGTTCATATATAAAGGTGTTTTCCACAGTGACCATTTGAAGACTCCAAATAGCCACTTTGGAAATGTAAGGAGATAGTCATAGAAAAAACTTCCTCAGAATAGTCATTTTTTTTACTATTGTTATCAAATTTGAACTTGTAGTAGGTAGTAACTAATACCTCATTTGATTTCTGAACCCATATCTTTAGCCCTCCACGAACAGCTGCATAAAAACAAGACAAAAACAAATCCAGACGAGAGAAGAAAAGTAACATTTCTGTGCAATCCAACTGCAATAACTACAAAATAGTTATTGGATATCATGTTTTCTTGTAGGTTCTGAAAATTATAAAGTAAGAATTGATATGAGGATAAAGTATGTATGTGAATGTTTAAGGAGGACCTGGTTTAAAAATGTAGCTTGGCTGCTGAAATTCAGAGTTAAGGTCAGGTTGAAGGGGCGGTAAGTTCCGAAATGCTGGTAACAAACTAACAGGTGGATGAGCAGACGTTGTAATGGCTTTCAGATGACCAGGTAAGAGGAAGATGTTCAAGTTGACTCTGAAACTCCAGGTAGATGTTACAGGTATATGGCAAACAGTTTGCTGGGGAAATTCCTAGAGGGTTGTCAGTGTGAGTAATAAACATGATCTCTGGAGAAACAAAGACATAAAAAGGTCAGTTACTTAAAAGGTAGAAGGACATAAAGCTGGGTAGTTTGGTTACCTTTCTGGTCAGCTATTAGGCAAAGAAAGAATGCCTTCCTCTTGGTTTAAAGGGGCCTGATTAGTCACAAGTGTGATGGGAGCCCACAGGAGCACCCACGCCCACACAGCAGGTGACACCAAAGAGCTGAGAAGGAAATCAAGCCACAGTATCAACACAACCAGCCCTGAACCAGGATGCAGGCTCGTAATTAGTTCATGGAATTGTTACTATAAAGGCTGTACAAGAACCCGGGTTTGTGATGCCACCCCCCAGAGCGAGTACGATGCTAAGTGGAGGATGAAAAATTCTCCAATGCTCACTAGAGCAAATTGCAGCAGTGAGCTGCATCTTCGGGTCACCATGTCTCATCAGGACACTGTTAATTCTATGGCTTTTTCCACATCTACACCAAGGGAGCCAATAATTTTGGAGAGTATTGTTCTAGTCACTTGTGTCGTTGGCTAGCCTGGATCTGTAGACGTTCAAAGGACTGCAGGTGGATTTCATGATTTTGGTTTCAGTTTCTGTTGGGACTTTAAAAAACAAAGTAGTTCAACACAATAAGTTTGTAATTACTCATTTATTTTGAGTTTTCCCTTTAATTCACAGCTTTGAATGGCAGAGGTCTAAAAATAGATGCAGATTTTTTCCTATGCAGTGAGCATAGATGTGCTCAGTGGCCTCTCAACTGTGTAAGCTTTACTCATGTGTTTTTTTAATTCCCCTGTGGAATTACAAAAACGAAAAGGAGGACCACCTGTACTAGTGTACTGGAACAGCTGGGATAATCCTTAGGGTATTAGCAAACATTAACACCCTTTTCTTTTGGGAAAAGTAAAAAATGCTGACATCTTCAGCTAATTCATGTAAAAAGGAGGGGTAGCAACTCTGGACTCAGGAAGCTCTGCTACAAATGATGAAGAAAACCATGCAGGACAGTAACTGATTTTAGCTGTGCACATATATTGTATTTTTGCAGCTATATTTCTCTACAGTATTCTTAGATTTATGAACCTTTTTAAAACATGAATGCACTGTATCAACTTTAGCGTTATAAAGAAAGATGGAAAGATTTTTATTTTATTTTACATTCACAGTTAGGATCGTCCTAGAGTCCTGGCAATAAAAGGCACTGAAATTACTTTTTGAGTGTGCCTCCAGTTGTTGATGGCCTGAGAAAGATTAATGTGGGGGTCAAATATAGTCTGGTTTCAGATGCCTGAGGCTCTCTTCTTAGTTATCCTGTGATAAAAATGGCATTTGTTATTCCCAACATTATAGCAGCACAGGAGAGTAATGTTATTTCACCATAAGGTATAATATAAATATGACGTTGGTGTTACAATTAAAATATATCAAATTGTTTGAAATATGAATAATTATTTTTTCTTTTTTGCTGCTCTTCCTATTATGAATGTGATACCTAAATTAAGCAACTTTGGTGCCGGTGATCTCAAGTTTACCAAGAGATCACAACAGTCAGTCAGTCATTTTCTACCACTTATTCCATAGTGGGTCGCAGGGGAGCTGGTGCCTATCTCCAGCAGTCTATGGAAAAGAGGTGTGGTACACCCTGGACAGGTCGCCAGTCCATCGCAGGGCAACACACAAACAACCAAGCACACACTCATTCATACACCTAAGGGCAAATTAGAGTGACCAATTAACCTAACAGGCATGTCTTTGGACTGTGGGAGGAAGCCGGAGTACCCGGTGAGAACCCACGCATGCACGGGGAGAACATGCAAACTCCATGCAGAAAGACCCCCAGCCAGGAGTCAAACCCAGAACAGGACCTTCTTGCTGCAAGGCAACAGTGCTACCAACTGCGCCACCGTGCAGCCCAGATCACAACAGTTTGCTTTAAAATTCATCTTGAAGAGTGTGTGCCTGCAGTTCAGAGGACATAAATGACCTGTGATGGACTGGTGACCTGAACCCTGATCTTACTTGCTGACAGCTGGTACAGACTCCAGACTTCCCACATTCCTAATAAGGTGGATATTGGGGTTGAAAGACAAAATAAACTCATAAATATTGGGTACCTGAGGACACCTCCTGTGATCTCCTGCGTTGCTGGAGAGCAGCCCCCGTGGGCCCGCCATCCCTATTATATTTCTGTTTATCTTCCAGTAGAAAGGTGACAATTAGTTTTACTTTGTGTTTGAATTCCATAAACCCATAATACAATTAAAATAAATTTTATTTTATAGACAACTTACTTTAGATCTTGATTTTAAATGTAATTAGATAAAGGGTTGGTTCCATGTTTTTGTAAAAAAATATTAAAATATAATATAACTCTTGACACCTTGATTAGCTGTAACTTTAAATACTCACAATGACTCTTCAGACTTTGAACATTTGTGGTGTTTTCATTCAATGATTTTTAAGTCTATGGTTAAAGTGGTTGTCTCAAAAATGGTGGTGGTAGAACAGGACCGAAGGGCATAAATGAACTTGGGAGGAGCATCGTGAATAATAAAGAAGTTAATAACAAACAAAAACTTACAATAAGGCCCATAAAGAACAGTACAAGGAAGTGGGAAGGATACAACGGAAGAACCGAGCGAGGAACAATAATAACCTGGGAGTTTAAGTACAGAGGAGGCGTGATCAGTGACATGGTAACAAGTCTAATCAAGGGAATGCTGAACAGCTGAGGGAGACTGCTGAGCAGGAGAACTGAGGGAAGGAGACTAATAAACACATATAACACAGAGGGAGCTGTATCTAAACACAAAAGGACCTACAAATCTAGGGGACTAACCAGTTTATGAGAACAGCCCAACATGCACAGAACAGAACATAAGACACAACTAATGAACTCGACACAAATAATTAACTCATATCCAAAGCCCCTACTGACAATAATGAACAACAGAGAATGAACTGAATATGACAAGACCTCACTAACAATAATTAACCCAAATATTATCAGAAAACAAACACAGAAGAAAATACAAAACACCAGTGTTACATGACAGGTTGAATATCAATAAAATGCTAATCCTGTGGTAGGCTTCAAGTTTTCAGGTTGTGTTATTTCAGCATATGTAAGGAGATGTTAGGATTTTCTGGCACCTTAAAAAGAAAAATTTTTCTCATATGTGACTGGCAGTCCCAGAAGAGATACTGTTATTCTGTTATTGTTTTTCATCTCACTGATGGCTTGTCAGTGAAGCTTGCTTGCCCAGCCAAGCCACATTAGACCCTTAGAACTATGAACTGTGGCTTAGATTGACTGCTTTTGGAAAATGTATCAGCACCACTCGTTCATCTGTTTCTGCAAAACTCCAGAGATGTTTTGCAAAAGCAGATTCCCCCATTTCACTTTTGACATCCTACCCTTTTGCTGGTGTTTGGACAAACCAACAACCTGTCTCAGTGTGACCCAAAACACCCAAACTGCCTGAAACCTGTGCAGATAGCGGCAACATCTTGCCATTGAAGAGGGGACTCCACAGCCGATTTAAAGAATTGTGTGCCCAGGTTCCCCATCCATCAGACAAAGAGACTGTGTGGGTTCCTGGATTGCCTGTCAGCCTGAAGTCATGTGGTTCAATAAACCCACAACATGTTTCCAACTGCCACTAAGTTGTTCTGCTGCTGTGAAAGCAGATGAATACAAGCGTTCTTGAAACTGAACTGAGTTGCGTCACTACGGATGACACTGTATTACTTGCTTCAGCCAGCATCTTCACAGTGTGTTCTGCATTTGTTCTGGGGTTGATGCACAGATTTTGCACCAAAGCATCTCTGTAACACAGAACCAGTCTCCTTCCTGAACAGTATGATGGTTGGACATCCTTATCCTGTTAGTCTGGCACTTTCAGGCGTCTGGAAATTGTACCCAAAGATAAACCAGACTTTTGGAAATCCACAGTTCTCTTCCTCATATCTTGCTTGATTTCTGTCTAATTTTTCATGATGTAACCGTTTGTTTGAGGTTTGCCTTAAAATACATCTACAGGGGTGCCTCTGTTTAACTCATTGCAACAAACTGAATTAGAAGATGTCGAAGGAATGCCATCATCAACGGGTCTTTCTGAAACTGTTTAGAAGCAGAGTAATCTTTGTAAATGTAAACTTCTGATTTGAAGACATAAAAAAAGATCATATTTTTCTGGCATTTAGAAAATATAAATCCATTGGCTATCCTAATTTATCCTAATTTAATTTATCCTAATTGATAACAGGACAAGTTCGGTCCAATTTAATGTCAGACAATGAGAAAAAAAAGGTTGCCTTTTTGTATGGAGCATTTAAATATCTATTTTCATCTATATGTATAGCATGGCACAGTGCACACAATCATCATTAAACTGGAAAAACTGTGACACAACAGAAACTGGATTGTTTCTTCAAAGTTAAAGAAAAAATGTAAACAAGACAGAGACACTGCCAAGAGGATGATGACAGCAACAATGGAGCTTTGGGAATTTTTGGCAAGTACTACCCTGGATAAGCATCTCTGTCTGTGCCCCACCACCCCCACACCTCTTCCACAGCAACTGGGTGGTGCTGCCTTTCACTGATAGTAATACATTTCTCCTTTCTGTGGTTGCTTCCATGATATAGACATCTATAGAAACAGTCCTAGTTGATGATCTTATTTCTTTAAATTTCCTGGTTGAGTATAGCTAAAAGTACCCACTGAGGGACTCTGGGTATTGGCAGAGTGATTGTCAGAGCTTAACTTGTGTTTTACCCCATGTGGGCTCAGTTTGATTGACAACACAGCTGTACCTCTTGAAAACAAATCAGTATTGACAAAATCTACACTATGTGCTGAGGGGTTAAATGCTGTTCAGAACCCACTTAAAAATAGGTCACCTGCTCCCTCTCATGTCAGCATCAAGCATGGTGTGCTAACCCAACACAGGTAGTTGCCAATCCCCCACTGACTGTGTATAAAAATAAATTATACAATACTCATTCAGGATACAACAAAGATAAATATACCCTCTATTCTTTTTTAAATCTAATACTCATGCAGTTTTCCAGAGTGTACCCTCCCTTCTGCCCATGGACCATAGCAGACATGCACCAGCTCTGGCAAACCTGAAACGATTTTGTATGGATGGACGGACAAACGGATGGAAGGATCACCCTTCTAATGCTGCCCTGGGCAACTGCCTATGTTGCCTATACCGAAACACCACAGAGAAACATTATGATAAAGAAACCATCCAGGTCTGACTAATTTCTTCATAATTCTGGTGGGAGAATGTGTTATGTGGCTATTTTAAATGTACCGTGTGCCATCAAAAGAACACCATGAAATAATGTCAATTGCAGAATCATGCTGTGGGGTGTTCTTCAGATTGCAGTTAAGTTTTTTTCAAGATGGATGAAATTATGATCATCTTCAAAAAAACGCTCAGTTCAGACCCAAAACGTTCAGGTAGTTGCTAGAGAGCTGAGTAAGAAGAGGGTTTTAAATTTTCAGTACCACAGTGAGTCCAAGCTTACATCCAAATCAGGTTTACCTGTCACTGAAATAAAACATTAAATGGGGAACCATTTTGTAAAGTCTGTGTCTGCTTTTTAGTTTAATCAAAATATTTTTTACCAGGAAATAAAAATCTACCTGTCTTCTGAGAACCTCCACTTCATGTTTTTGTATCATGTTTTCTCTAAAAACATAGTAATTTATCTTCATTGTCAGTTTATTTTATTTTCCAAAACACCAAAACACAATTATCCTCAAAACAGAATCATCAGAAACATACATAGTTATGAAATAAATTCCAACACGTGTTTCTTAATGTTCACTTTCCAATAGATATTTTATTAAAATGTTGTAAAGAAAAAAGATGGCTCATTTTACAAGAAAGTATAAATCAGCAATGCTTCATTATCTAAAAGAAACACCATCATGATTCTCATGAGCTCTACACAACATAGTACGTACTATATAGATTATAGGTATAGAAACTAGTGGCACTATATTTTGTTTAATAAACGGCAAACATCTATTTTTAGTGCGTATTTCTACATTTAATATAATTTACATTACTGTGCACACTCTAACTTGATTTACTGTAGAGATTAGGAGCATCTCTTAACAGCAAAGGTATGTTAGTGTTAAATTATAATTGTGCTTTTCAAAATATCATTTAAATTAGTTTTTTTATTATTATTAAAGAAGATAGACTTAATTTAGTCAACATCGTCAGTCTCTCAGAGTGCAAAACCAGATTCTTTCCTTTTTTTCCTCAAACTTTGCGAGGTTCACCTTTTTCTTTAAAGCTTGGCGATACATCCAGACACAACCTTTTCTCTACCTGCCTTTACAACTTCTGTTGCACGCATTCAGTATCTGTGTGCCTCCGGGGAGGGTGTATACTGAAAATATGGCTAGGGTTTTTATTTATTTATTTAGTTATTTGCTTTGAGAGATACCACAACAACAATCTAAGGCACCCAAAGTCAATGGTCTGTTGTAGGACATGTACAGTGCCTTGCAAACATAGTTATATCCCTCAAACACGTTACAACCAAACACTCCAATGTTTTTTTTTTGTGTGACTTTATGTGATGGACCATTACAAATTAACACATAACTGTAAAGTAGAACAAAAAGGATTCTTGATTTTTTAAATATTTTCCAAATGGAAAAAAAATTACCTCAATTTCTAATATTTACTGTGTGCATTATAACATTAGTCTAAACCCAGCTGTTCTGCAAAGGCCTCTAAGGTGTGTCAGAGAACATTAGTGAACAATGCTGAAAACAAAGAAACACAGCAGACAGATCAGAGATAACATTTTGGAAAACTAAAAAGCAGGTTAAGGTTATAAAACAATATATCATATTCTGATCATCTCATAGAGCAGTTTAATTCAGCAACTAAAAATGAGAAGAGTATGGCACAACTGCACACCCACCAAGACCGTGACCGTCCACCTAAACTGACAGAGCAAAACATGATTGTGGCAGCATTATGCTTTAGGGATTCTTTTCCTCAGCAGGCACAGGAAAGCTGTTGAAATTTCATAGAAAGATAGATGGAGCTAAGAAATGGTAATCTTTGAAGAAAATCAGCAGGAGGTCTTTGTCCAGCAGGACAAAGACCCTAAATATCCAACCAGTTCTACAACACAAAGGTTGAGATCAAAGGTTTTTCATGTTTTAGAGTGACCAAGTCGAGGTCTAGGCCTAAAATCTGATTCTTAATATGTGGAAAGACTTGAAAATGTATGTTTACCAATGCTTGAGCTATTTTACAATGTAAAAATTGGCAAAAATGTCATCCTTTAGATGTACAAAGCCTGTAGAAATGTGCTCTAAATGATTTGCAGCTGTAACTGTAGCAAAAAGTGGTTTTACAAATGCACAAAACACTTTCCATTGTTTCCTTTCACTTCACAGTTATGTGAAATTTGTGTTGGTCATAACATCATATAAAATCCAAACTAAATGCACTGTAGTTTGTAGTTGGGATTTTTTTTTTGCAGAGGACTACATGCCTATAAGGATGACAGTAAGGACGAAATATTAACAACAGGCCTCTCTGCTTCAATACAGGTGAGATGAAATGGAAAATATGAATAGGTATTTTTTTTTATATATATATTTGCTGAAGTAAAGGTGCTCAAACATCAAGTGTAGTTATTAAGATGAAGTCTATCTTAGTTCTGACTCCAGACTGCATTTAGCCGCATGAAAGGGAAATCTAACAGGCACAGTGATGCTCTGGTGTGGTCAGTTTCTGATTTAAGGTCAGGATTGTTGTCCAGCAAAGCCTGAGAGGAGTCAACAGGTGGTAGTGAAACACAGCACCTGGTTACAAAACGGAGCCATCATCACGGCCGATACGTTTTGATGACATCTTTGATGGGCCTCCTGCATATTGGGCAACATGAACTGATTTGTCTCTTCAGCTTCTGCCCGCAGTCGTTGCACAGGCACATGTGTCCGCAAGTGTAGATGACCGTGTCCACTTCCTGGTCGAAGCAGATGGTGCACTCTCCGTTCTTCCCAGCAGGGGGCAGCTCAGATGCAGTCAGGGAGGGAGACGTGGGGGGGCTGAGAGGGGAGCTGGGAGCAGTCACTGGAAGGAGTCAAGAGAATGTCTTCAGATAAATCTCATTTGAAAGGAAGAATACTCCGCTACTGTTGGGATGTTTTAATGTGATTAGTCATATATCTGCTCAGATCAGCATAAAAAAAGGCTTTAACAGACAAGAAGAACATTTTGTTACCAGTAACAAAATCTATAAAAAAATTCTGAACTTTCTTAGTTAAAGCCTGGTTTTCTATAACAGATAAATGTACAAACCAATACATTTCCCAGCAGTTTCCTGCTACACTTCTAAGTCCTCCCAAGAGGATCTCATACAGACTTCATATATACTGCATAGCACAATTCATGCTGTCAACATCTGGCATCATACCCAGAGAGGATTCTGAGGCAGAAGAGGATCTGTTGATGCTGAAAGCAAGGTCTGAGTCACTGTCATCTGGGCTGCTGCTCTGAGAAGTTGTGGGGGATGTGCAGGGAGGACTGGACTGCTGTGTTCCTGTGCCACAAAGACAATTATATATCAACAACCTTCACATAACCAGACTCACACCCTGTATAGAAAAGATGGGATTCAGTTAGAGGATATATTTAACATAGGTTTAAATGAATGATTTCAGCACATCTTCTCCTCTGGCTGCCCGAATGCAAAGCCGCAGGCTTTACCCTGACATACCCTAACCAGACAGATTGGATATGCATGCTTATTCCTTAGAGCAATTCGCTCTTCTATTCATAGCAGAACATTGTTGGATTAAAAACAAGAGAGAATGGGGTCTGGTCTGGTGGGAGTTTATGTGGGAGTTGGACCAAAGGGACTGAGAGAGGTCACAGCTCAAAGTTAAACAGCCTAATGAAGACCAGACCTACTCAGATGAATTCCTTTAGCCTCTGAATCATTTCAGGAAATTCTCATTCGGTTTGTGAGGTTGAACAGTAAGAATAATTTCAATATAATTGTGATTAATAATGCATTTACAGTATTTTTAGTGTTACACTTCTTTGGAACTGTTAGATTTACAAAACAATATTGCAATGAAGACCAAAATCAATTAAGAATTTTGTTTCTTGTTACTACAGTTCTATTTTTGATGACATAAAACCTATATCACCCATGATGCAACTCATCCGCAGCGGCAAAAGATACATGAATGATGTGAAGCCCTGGTGAACATTTCAGCCTGTAGGTGCCAGTTTTTACAAGACCTTTTAGCTCCACTAAGTTTGCAGCGTGTGGAAACCTTGGAAAAATGAAAGAATGCACAGATGAAATCGCCTGGTGACCTGAATCAGATTAACTTTAGCTTGATTGGTCCTGACCGATGAAAGAATGCAATCCAATCGTTTTCTGATCAGAGAATGCTGACTTGTGCTTTACTCATTCAAAACTCTTCGGTGTGGACACTGTTACTGAGGAAATAAGTCTTCAAAGATAATAAATGCAAACTGTATTTTCTAATGAGACATGTCTGTGGCTCATTCTGGCTACTACTTAAGAGAGAATAAGACTTTCAGCAGATAACACAAAGTTTAAAGATATTACAGATAAGTAGAAATGTTAGCAGCCTTTTGAAAAATCTCAGAGTTGAGATAAGGGTTCACATTCTTTAGGAAATGCGTTAGGAGACTGCTGTTAAGAGATACTAACGCTGGAATGCAACGTAAGCTGCTAAACACAGTTCAAAATCAAATCAATATATATATAATGTATAATACTTAATATTTCATATAATATATATATATAGAAATAATTGCTGGACTGTTTAGACACATACACTATGACATCACCTCCTAAAACGATTTCTGTATTTTGGGGTCCGAGTTCTACAAAAACAGAGATCATAAGTCTGACACTCTGCAACTCTGATTGGTGCCCTGTCAAAAACTATTCTCCTCTTTTATATACCTCAATCAATCTTTACTTGAGAACTGGACCACATTTAAAGGAATAACACTCTGTTGTAGAATCGTCAACAAAAGCTTCTTATGTGTTTTATGCGTTTTAGGTGTTGCCGTAACACACTTACCGAGTATCCTGAGTCTGTTCACAGCCCCATGCAAGGTGAAAAAGGCCCACAGGACCTGAGAGGAGTCTACGCAGAGCAGCCGGCCACGCCCAGCTCCATTCACCCCGTGGTGCACCTCCCCGCTGGGCAGCAGACTGAAGCTGAGAACGTCTCCAGAGCAAGGCATGGGGAAGCCCCGGTGCAACACCCAATACTCCTTTCGGTCCAGGAGCACCTCAGGGTCAGCTGGCAAGTCTACAGAGTGCAGACAAGCTGGGTCACAGGATGTCAAACCGAACGACATTGCCCCAAAGTAAGGCAGGCCCAGGTGGCCCACCTCCACATACAAAGTCTCCCCCACGTGCAGCGGCCGGTCGCTGAACACCAGAGTCCGACTACTGTCCAGAAAATGAATACAGGCAGCTAAACGGTCTGCAGAGAGTATTACATCAGATCCACGGATCAGGTGAAAGTGCAAGTCATTGTCCAGCAGGGAAGGGAGGCCCCGGACCCCCCTTGGGAACGTAGTGGAGGCGGTTGAAGACGGCGTGGAGGAGGAAGAGGTGGACGAGCAGCAGGGGATTAACTGAGAGTAGCTGTTGAACTGGAGGTTGGCCATTTTGGCAGCCGCCGCCTGGTTGTTCTCCAGCTGATTGTTGCTGTAATTGGCCGAGTCGTGGCTGCTCTGGGGAAGATAGGCACTCAGACGAGCCGCGCTCAGACAGCTGGACCCCACACTCTCAGCAAACGTGCTGTCTGTGGAGCAAAATGTGGACAAAAGGTTAATGACTATCCTTGGTAAGGTAAGGTAAGGTAAGGTATGGTAAGGTAAGGTAAGGTAAGGTAAGTTTATTTATATAGCGCTTTTCAGCAACGAGACACTCAAAGCGCTGCACATACAATTACAATACAATCACAAAGCAAATAAACACAGATACAGAAACAGAAAAACAAATCAAACGATAAAATCAAACAACAGAGGTAATTTAAAAAAGTAAAATAAAATAAATAGAATAGAATGATGGACAAGAAAAGGAAAGGAAAATTGGACTGAAAACGCAACTAATCATTTAAATCTGGAATTTGACTGGACCATTCTAACACATGACTGTGCTTCCATCTGAACTGTCTGCCTTGTTTTGTATCATAGGCAGATGATTGACAAATAAATAATTGTTTGAAGAATGTGTCTATTTTATTGTGCCCTAATGTTTTATGATGAAGGTTGTTTCAGTGTTTTGTTTTTTGCACATGTTGAAGTCATGCTGTGAAGTCAGTTCAGGGTTGCTTGTGATAGGAGAATATTGCGGTAGCATCCCAAAAACAACAAAAATGAAGACATCTATGTTGAATTTGGTCCCAAGTTGCATTTACTCTGCATTGACAAATAAGCATTCTCAGGCAGAGGTTTTCAATCTTTACCACATTATGTTCCCATCATCACCACCACAAGTTTTCCATACTGTAAGCTCCATATGCTGAAATAACTGTGCAGTTCAGCTACTCTGTACTTCAGAAACAGATATAAACAAGTCTGCTGCTTGTAGTCCCCCTCTGACTTATGATGCATTCCTTTACCGCTATTTCTAGAGATGTTGGAGCAGTAGAGCGCACTGGCCCCTCACCAAAGCTCCTGGGACGAGCCACCTTGACCAAACAAGGCTACAGCTCAATGCGTACAGACAAACATGCTCAATGCGTAAGAGCGAGGACTGCAAGGGGGAAGAGGATGATGAAAGGGAAGCCAGTGTAAACTCAGAAAAGTGACACAGTTTAGGAAAGCGATAGTAAGAGAGTGTTAGGAATAGTAGTTGGGAGAGTGAATAGGCTGTATGACATCTGTTGTTCATTTCTCCATGTCATGTTAGCCAATTTGAAACAAAGAGGCTCTGGTTTTTAAGACAAACACTGATCTGTTTTGACACACAGATCATTTATCATCGAGCAATCCCAAAACCATTTTGCCCCCTCCTTCCAAAAGGACCCACGGGAGTGTAAAGCTTTGCCAAACGCCCAAGAATCTGTCTAATTTATCCGTGAATACATTGACCCCATAAAAATGTGTTTCAGTGGATTTTTGGGTTGTCGAAACACATTGCCCCAAGCTGACTGACTTGAATCCAGAAAGAAAAATATCTATTATTCAGTACTACAGTATTTATACCTCTTGAATTTTGCACTGTTGCCTTACAGCAAGAAGGTCCTTTTTTCACAAAGTAGTGAATAATTGCGAAGTGGAAGGAAAAGGATACAAGGTTTTTCTCTTTGCTTTGATACCACTAAATAAAATCCATTACAACCAACTGTCTTCACAAGCCTCCTAATCATTAAATAGAACACCTCTGTGCAATTTCATCTCAGTATAAATCCAGCTGTTCTGCAAAAGAGATTTATTAGAGAAAATGTAAAATAACCTCTCATGGTTGGAAGATCTCATGGAGCACCTGTTCAAACGCGAATCTGAAGATGGAAAAGATATGAAACAACTGAAAACCTAAGAAGACATGGCCATCCACCTAAAATGACAGACTGGGCAAGTATAGCAATAATCAGAGGAGCAGCCAAGAGGCTCTGGAGGAGCTGCGTAGATCCTGAACTCAGGTGAGAGAATCTGTTGATAAGAAACCAATTACTCCTCTACTCAACAAATCTGTGCTCAGACCAAAATTAAACTGTTTGGCCTATGTTCAAACACAAATTTGTGGTAGAAAGCTAACACTGTACATCACCCCGAACACACCATCCCCATATTCAAACATTTTGGTGGTAGCATCATGCTGTGGGATGCTTTGCTTCAGACAAGATGATTTGAGTTGATGAGAAGATAGATGGCAATCCTGTAAGTAAACCTGTTGTCTTGAAGGCCACAGGATGTCCCATTTAATGATGAAAATATCACCCAAACAGTCAAATGTGGTTTTGGCAAGATCATGCTGTGGGGATGCTGTTCTTAAGCAAAGAGAAGACAATACTGGAAGAAAACCTGTTAGAGGCGGCTGAAGACACGAGGCTGGGGAGAAGGTTCACCTTCTGGAAATGACAACAACTCAAATCATTCTTTTTATATCAAAGCATGTTAAGGTGTCAGAATCTCCCAGTTTAAGACAGCTGAGTACAGTCTGGCTGAGCTTGAGCTATTTATCAAAGAAGAATTGATAAAGGAACTTGGGGGAGTGAGTGCAACAAAAGGTGGATGACTTAAGGGTGAATACAAATGCACACCAAACATTTAAAATCTTTATTTATGAAAAAAAGAAAAAGACATGTATCCCTTTCCTTCCACTTATCAGGTATGAACTAAATTGTTCCATAACATTAGGTTTAAATGAAAAACATTAAGGTTTGTAGTTGTAACTAGGTCATTTTAAGGGGTATAAAATATTTTGCAAGATACTGTACGTGGCTAAATGTTTTCCCATTGGAGGTTGAGTTTGATCGCGCTACTCGGTTTCTACTTAAACAAAAAACATAATATTTTTACAATAATGCAACAATTAGCAGCATGACATGATTCTTACCAAGCAGTGTGACCTCCTGAGTGATGCCATAGATGTCAATAATTGCCCAAAGTGGACAGCCGATACTAAGCCCACAGTGGAAAAGGATGGGCTCTCCATCATTGATGCTGTAGAAAACCCTCCCATGGCGGTCGGCCCAAAACGACAACACATTGTCCTTTAGGGCCAGTCTCTCAGGCAGGGCCTTGGCCCAGTAACCGGGCCGTGTCACCAGATCTGGGCAAGCATACTTAGGGATGTCAGCGGCCTCCAGGTCACTTGGATCTAGACTAGTGAAACCAAAGCGCAGAGCTCCACTCCAGCCAGTGTGCACTCCAGTTAGGCGCAGACAGACCTGAACACATAAAATTATTACAGCCTAATTGCAGCCTTATCAGAAACATATAGAGAGATAAAACAAACCTTTTCATAAAGGTGGACAGGACGATGGCTGAACGTGATGCCATTGCAGAAGCTGTTTTTGCGAGTGGCCCTTCGAAGTTGCCCATCCAGCCGGATGTTCTTGCCCCTGGCGTGCAGGTTAAAGCGCAGCGACTCCAAGTTGATGTTGATAGGGGGGGCTGACGTTCTTCTTTCCACACCTGACCCGTTATTAGGCAGAGTGTAGTATTGCCTGCTAGCCACTGAGCGGGGTTGCAGAGTAGCATCTGTGGGTGGTTAAACATCAGGGGTTACAGAGGGAGATAAGAGGAGCCTGTTAATGATTTGCCTGGAATGGTGTACGAACTGCAAGCTTGTTTTTATTGGTTTGTTACACTAGGAGATAATAAGGTGTTTGTAGATGACTAAAAGCAGCTTATTTAGAGGGCAGAGTTAGAAAAAAAGGTATCCCACAGTCTTGGTTATTAAAAATGTTAATGGACTCAAATAGATTTGTCTGTAAAACACTGGGAAACAGTATGCGTCTTATGTTTTAACCCCCTTAGATCAAAGTTTTGCAACATGCACCATGAGTCTTCATCATACTTACACAACCCTGGCCTACAGCACAAACAAACCCTGAATAGCTCACTTTATTCCCCCAGTTATCTTCAAAAGGGGAGAAGGAATCACACAGTTCAGAGTCAGTATCAAAATACCCAAATAAAAAGCATAATCTTTTATCTCGTCTTCAGAGGAGGAGTCAGCGTCCTAGTTAGCGAAAAGGAATCCCTTGATGAGCAACAAACAGATCAGAAGTGAGAAGAAGACAAATCGAGCGCTGGCTCAAATGAGACTTGAATGATGAGTGTTTATGGTATAGACTGGCTGCGATTCAACCCTCAAAGGGAGGCTGTGTATCTCATCTCCTCCTGCGGGGCACGGAGAGATTACGTTCATGTTAAAAATTCACTCCGTTCTGGTGCAAAGACAATAACTCAGT
Source organism: Girardinichthys multiradiatus (assembly GCF_021462225.1). Taxonomy (NCBI): domain Eukaryota; kingdom Metazoa; phylum Chordata; class Actinopteri; order Cyprinodontiformes; family Goodeidae; genus Girardinichthys; species Girardinichthys multiradiatus. Next base: position 20,255,160 of record NC_061815.1, on the reverse strand, counting down.
GAAATGTTCCACAGCACATTTCCTAAATTAGGCATTATCGCTGATTATATTCTAAACTATACAGCACGAGAACATCTGTAACATCTCAAATGATGTGCCTCTTCCCATCTGTACTTAAGCAGCTTGGGTTTTGAGGAAGTAAAATATACTTTGGAGGTCAATGTAACAAAACAAATGTTGAGGCTTGACTTTACCGCCTTAGGTCTAACCGCCTTGCTGACAGGGGAACAAACAGGGAATCTGTAGTTTAATCACCTACAGTGAGGCCTGATATAGACACTTGTTTGCCATTATTAGATGAAAGGCATAGACCAACAGGTCAAGGACTAATGGTCAGCTCAAAGCAGATTATGGCTACACTTGGTGCCTCCCATGAATTAAGCAAACAAATATACAGGAAAATGAAGACCCATTGATCTCAAAAGTGTTTCCCAAACAACAACTAAATTTGAAACCCCCTTAGACATAAATAAACTTTGTCGTGTCATTGCATCTTTCGGTTTTCAACCACGATTTCAAGTTATTTAAACAGAAGCCGTTGTTGTCTTTTCTCTGTCCAGGAAAATTTGCATGTGGCAAAAAACAAATCAAGCAAATGGAAAAAAGCAAATACCCAATCCTCCTATCTGGCCTGTAGAGGCACAATAAACCCATCTGGTCAAGTGAATACGTGGGCTTCTCTCCAAATACTCTGACTTTCTCCCATGATGTTCTTTTGAATGTTAAGATACTACTCTCTGTCCCATAAATACTTTACTTGAATTCACACATTTCAAGTCAAAGAAATGAAGTTAAAGTCTCCAGAGATTAATTTCTGACTCCAACCCCGACTTGAAAATCCAATATGTCTGCCACTAGACAACAATATCAAGCTAGCTGCAGTAATGAATTGCACTTGTCATTTTGCACCTCAGAAAACCATTCACCAACATGTTACTGTGTTTAAATGCTTATAATGAACAAATACCCAGCTCTCATATTGTGTTGCTAATAGTAATTAGCATAGTCACTGAGCACAAGACTTAGCAAACCTCACAGCTTTTTCGTTTGCAGCTGCAACAGGGGGAAGTTGGGGATGATGCTGCATTTCATTTGTCTAGGAATGATGACGTACCCAATCCAAGTGCTCCAATTGTAAATTGGGAAACCAGTGTGATTTGCTAACTATTTTGCCCCATGACCAGGCTAACTACTGTTAGCAATATATATCGACAACAATGTTTTTTCTACATTTTATGCACTCAAATATTAAATGAACATATTCACAAATAGATGTTGCATTGTGCTGTGTGTGAGAGACATTAGTTAATGCAATGCAAACAGAGAGAAATGCAGTTTACTTCATTTTGTTTGAATAGTACATGGCCTGCACAATGGAGCAGCTGGTAGCACTGTTGCCTTATAGCAAGAAGGTCCTGGGTTTGAATCCAATGCTAGGATGTTTCTGCATGGAGTGTGCATGTTCTCCCCGTGTATGTGTGAGTTCTCTCCAGGGATTCCCATTTCCACCCACAGTTCAAAAACATGAGTGTTAGGTTAATTACTCTCTCTAAACTTAGGAATGAGTATATGTGTCCATGGTTGTTTGTACAGTGTGTCTCTGTGTTGCCCTGTGATGGACTGGTGACCTGTCTAGGGTTGAACCGTGTCTTGCCCAATGCCGGCAGAAGCGGGTAAAGACGATGGATGGATGGATGGATGGATGGATGGATGGATGGATGGATGGATGGATGGATGGATGGATGGCAGTGGATTTTGAGGTTAGAACCAATGAGGAACCTGCAACTTGTCATGTCAAAATATTTACTTCAGACGGCATTCTGGTCAATTTTTCCATTTTAGCACTATTAAATTTTGACTTTAGAGTAAAAATAGAGAAAATTATACTGCAACAATCCGAGTTTCAGCTTTCAAATTAATCAAAGCGCAGCATTAAACTACATGGCCTCATCACGTGTTTTCTTATACTGACCAGTAGAAATGGTTGCATCAACATAACAACACCCCTATAAATGATGGGCTCTATTAAGCCACAAAATTCTCCAGAAGGTTTACATTGCAATGTTTTATTTGGAAAGAAATTAATTACTTGTTTGTTAGACCTCAATCAATGAGTAGCACAACACAAGAAAGCAAGCTTTGGTATTAGCTACAAGGAACTTACTTAAGAACCTAAATATAGTCTGTTGTTGATTGTTAATGAACCAAAAACAATGATAACATTTCTGAAACAGAAAATGTTATCATTGCTTGAATTTCATAGTTTTGTGACTGTCACAGTAAAATGGTTAAAAGAAATCTCTGAGAATTATAAATGAACTTTAAAAGAATTAACTGGGCCAAGATCATTCTCAACAATGAATAACTACTCACACCACCACCCTTTCACATTTTGAGGCAAAGCGATATAATCAAATTTTAAAAATTACTCAGATCTCAACTTGGAGGGGGTGTTAAAATCTATGATTACTGCATTCATATTTAAACACATGTTTTGAACTTGCTTTTTTGAGAAGCACGAGTGATGAAAGACTGGAAACAATAGTCTGAACAGCTGTAACAGCTACTGATTAATGGCTTTTATGGAAAAGCAGTTATGAATTCCTGTTCTAAAAACTGAAAAAGTGTAAATAAAATCATAAGACTGCACAAGACACTGCACTATCATACCAAGGACTGCTTCTCATATAGAAAACTGTTTTAAAGCGTTCCTTAGAATTATCTTTGTCCATGAGCGGATCAGTTTATGTACTTAAATATCTTAACTTAAAATTTATTTTAGATTACAATGGTTTCTTTCTCATCTGTAAGCTTTGATGACTTTATTGTGATATAACTAACATTACTACAAAAAATAACCAGGGAATATAAAAGGTAATTCCAGAAGGAATTAAAGCCATTAAAATTTTTTACATTTTAATCAAATATATTAGTTTATAAATGTGAGCTGGTGCCTATCTCCAGCAGTCTACATGCGAGAGGCGGGGTACACCCTGGACAGGTCGCCAGTCCATCACAGAGACATACAGGACAAACAACCATGCACACACTCATTCACACCTAAGGGCCATTTAGAGAAACCAGTTAACCTAACAGTCATGTTTTTGGACTGTGGGAGGAAACCAGAGTACCCAGAGAGAACCCACAAATGCACGGGGGAGAACATGCAAACTCCATGCAGAAAGACCCCCAGCCAGGAGTCGAACCCAGAACAGGACGTTCTTGCTGCAAGGCAACAGTGCTACCAACTGCGCCACCATGCAGCCCTAATAAATAAATTGTAATTTTCAATTTCAGTTGAAGTCTAACAAAATTAGTTGTTTTGGTTTTTGATTAGAATTTAACTGAAGGTGTTGGTTCAGTCAGTCGTTATTCTCATTGTTATTGTCAGTGTCCAGCAGAGAACTGTAAGGCTGACAAGTTTATGCATCATATTATGAATGAATGTATCAACCTAGTAAAAGGTAAAATCTGACATAGGACTTGTGGATCAGAGAGTTTCTCTGGTACTGCTAATATCAAACTGCTGAAGTCAAACTGTCTAGCAAGCTGAGCATAACCCTGAGGCAGGCATTGCCATTGAAAAGCGCATCTTAGCTGTGGTTGTCAGGGAAAGGCTTACATGCCACTTTCTTGGAATTGTTTAAAAATGTTTGTTACTGTTTCAGTAATGATTTATGCCTTAACTAGCTCAGAGGCAGTGCAAATACTAAGGAATATTGCCCGTGGGTTTTAGGTAAAAAGGTTTACATACCACCTTGTCAGAATAGATTTTAAAAGTTTACTACTAGGTTTGCTAACAAACTGAGCGTCTTAACTTTGAGGCAGTTGTTAATGAATGACAAATCTTGCCTGTGGTTTTCAGGGAAACATACATTTAAAATAGTTATTACCATTCCGGTATGATTTTAATCAAAAAACTGTTCTTTGTTTTTGTTTCTCTTTAACATAAATAGACAAAAAATCTAGCAAAATTCATTCAAATCAAGTACGTTAACAATTTACTTTAACAACTTTACCCATTACAGTTTTTGGAAAATGTTCATTTTATTTGTGTTTTTTAGCTGTTAAATTTACACAATTTAAGCTCTGAGATATTCAATAAAATATACTCAGATAAAATGACTGCAATCATTTTATAGAGTGAATTCTAACAGTTTGTTTTGTCAGCGTATATTCACAAACCAGAGTTAGACTTTATTTTAAAATAAAATAGTCTTTATGCACAACTTTATGCACACAATAGAGTTTATGCACAACCTCCGAAAGGACTGGCAATAATGTGAGCTGCTGTGTTGGCAGCCCCCCCTTATTCAGTCGGTGAGAGGGCCTGCTGGGAGCGTGGGAGTGAGACAGACGTTAAATCAAAGTGATATAGGGGAACTGATTATCAAGTAATGGGCTCTAGGTAGGATGGCAAAGTGGCTCAGAGCTGAGGGCTCATATTCATGCTAAAAATGAGACTGACAATCAGGCGCATACAGGAATAAATCACTGGTAATCACTTAAGACTGCTCTTAAAGTAATGACACTTGGAATAAAAGGATATGTTGGTGTTTGTTCAGCTTCTGTTCTAGTTATATATATTTTTAACTTCTGTTCTCATTGACCTGACTTTCAATTCATGCGTGAGCTACTGCAATAACATCGCGCTGAGGTTGGAAATAAAAAAGTCCCTCATGACTTGAAATCATCCACAAAAATCGGTCTGAATCAAAAGCAAGAATCATGTTAGCTGTTTTACATTTAAATTGCAGCACATCCAATTAGTGATCAATAAGTGATTATTGATATTTTAGAGACACTATGAAGCTCTTATCTTTGCTCATAAAATTTTAAGTCATATATTCATTTTTCACAAGTTTGCATTACTGATGTGACTCCGGAAGCTGATGGCTCAAAAGTGTTTTGTGTGAAGCACCGCGGCTGCTGGAGGAGCGCTTCCCAGGGAACCACGCTCATCTCCCCCGTGATGCGGAGCGCGTCTCGGTGCACGGCGATCACAAGACAAGCCATGTGTATACACCTCTGTTGTTTTCCACATTAACAAGCCAATTATGACCAAATACGAATAGAAACCTCACCTATTAACGGTTTGGGCGCTGTATTCCCCATTATATACAGATATTCCTCGCACCGGCTGACAACTTAATTCCGATTGCAGTATTTCTCTGTTCATCCATGTATCCTCCGATCGATGAGCACCTTCCCTTGTCTGCTTCTGCTCCAGCGCCTTCCGGTTTGCAAGGGTCCTCCCAGATGAAGCATGGACGCGCTCTTCTTCTTAATGTCAACCCCAAGGCGCTGCGACAGGCAGACACCTCCAACTGGCGCACAGCTGCCCCTCCTTTCCTTATCGTTGGCTCCCCTCTGCACGACTTTAAAGACACAGTGAGCGCAGATCCCACGCAGCCTTCTGATAATTAACTAACTTCATTTACGCCAATCAAAGACTGATGAGTGTTAAGCCAATGAAAAAGGGTGTATTTCTAATCTAAAGGGAGCCTGGCTTGTGAAGAAATTTCCATAGTCAGGCGGACAGGATGCTGGGAACTTTGAAAAGTCCTTGAGGTTGGTGGCAAGATCAGATGGGATGAAATCGATCTGAAAACTGATGTACGTACAAGAAACCCTTAAATTATTCATCCACTCATACAGTAGACTAACAGATAAGGACTCCACTCCTGATAAAAGTCAAAGCAGGAGGAAATCCCCTTTTTTCCACACCCTATCCTCTGCCCTCCCACAGCCTTGACTGCTGGGCTTCTATCAAGCTGTTTCCTGTCTTCTGGATCTCTCTGTTCTCAGAGGAGTCATGCATGGCCTGCAGGGCTTGTAGGAATGAGAGCATCACTGAAAGCAGATCTTGGATGACATGTCTCCTGCAGCAGAGAGAGCTGGAGAGAGGCCCAAGGTGCTACAGTAACCTTGTGTCAAACAGTGTGAAAAAAGCCAGCCTTTTTAGAAAATGCATGATGTGAAAATGTCGAAGTGTGCTCGCAGAACTTGGACGTTTCTGAGCAGACTGACATCTGAGGCCTGAGAATAAGGCCAAGCACGTCTTGTCAGCGATAGTGTTTGGCTGAACGCAGACTGGAACTAAATATAACTCCAAGACAAAAAGCATTTGTTTCTGCCTCCTGAATGCTGTTTGTCTTAGCAGGACACTGTGGCTCCCTTAGGTGAATGGTGTTTGGGGTGAAACTAGGCAGAAATGAAAAATCCCCCCACGCCCTCTCCCTAGCCTTGGAAATAAAGAGCTGCAATGGTGAGGGGATTAACACAGGAAGCGAGTATGAGGCTGCAATGATGTCTGCACTCAAGCTTTCCCTGTAAACACAGCAGAGCTGCAGTAACAAGTGGTGCTTCCCCCTGATGCTTTCTGCACTGCCTGAATGCAGACTACAGGGTGTTAATGAAAGCACACCGATTGCAGATTTAGTCTATATGCAAGCAACTGTACTTCTAAGTTCATTCTCAGCATATGGAAAGATCCTTCTAGATGTCAGTCAGTCATTTTCTACCGCTTATTCCATAGTGGGTCGCGGGGGAGCTGCTGCCTATCTCCAGCAGTCTATGGGCGAGAGGCAGGGTACACCCTGGACAGGTCGCCAGTCCATCGCAGGGCAACAAACAAACAACCATGCAATTTAGAGAGACCAATTAACCTAACAGGCATGTCTTTGGACTGTGGAGGAAGCCGGAGTACCCGGTGAGAACCCACGCATGCACAGGGAGAACATGCAAACTCCATGCAGAAAGACCCCAGGCTGGGAATCAAACCCAGGACCTTCTTGCTGCAAGGCAACAGTGCTACCAACTGCGCCACCGTGCAGCACCCTTCTAGATGTCTACGGGAATATTGAACATTTTGGAGAAACTGCAGATACAAAACAAACAGCAGTAGAGAAGTGTAAAGGAAGGTTAACTTATAGAGCAATATCTTCACTTTTTAATACCCTGTTTGATCAATTATCTGAAATAAAGTAAGTAGAATATATTTCTGGTCCTGATACTAATGTTGAAAATGTTTTCTATTGCGTGGTACAACTGTAAAGCTGCCAAAACATGACTCTCCTCCAAAACTGACAGGGTAGGGAAGAAGAGCACCATCACAGAAGCAGAAAACTCTGAAGGAGTTGCTGAGATCCACAGCTCAGGTAGAAAAATCTGTTGACAGGACAACTATTAGGCTTGTTGGCCTGTCATATAAAATCTGCTTAAGAGGTGGTGTCGTTTGTGGTTTTAAAGTTCAGTTGGTACATGATTACATCTGCAAGGCAATTTATAAAATGATTTTGGAAGCACAAACAGACAGATTCTGCACATAATAACACAACAGAAAGCTTCAAGATAAAGTAACCGATAAAAGGAAGCATTACATTATGACTTCTATTAGAAAATAGCAATACCCTACTAATAAGCTACTATACTTGAAGAGCCACTGTGGGATTTTTGTTTATATTGCTTTGGCGGGTCGAGCAGTAAAGGACAGACAGGCACAGGTTAAAGTGCAAAAAAAAGGGTTTTATTTAACCCAGAATAAACAAACTTGAATAAATTATACAAAAATCAAGATATTGGGCCAATAAAAGAGGTCAAACTAACAAACTCTATGCAAAAACAGGCAACAAACAATACTAACTCCAACAAAACAGACCTCCTGACTGAAACAAAAGGGTAACTTAAATAGTGGCTGATCAGTCTATCCAGACAAAAAAAGGGTCAAACACACAAAAACCTAACTAAAACTTATACAAGCAAGTTCCATTTCTCCCCCATAGTCCTGAGTTGTGGTATGAACCAAGTTGCAGGTCTCCACTTCGGCTTGCTCCGCCCTTTTCCACCTCTTTATTCAGCCACAGGAATGGAGCAGCTGCCAATAAAGTAACTCAGAAAAGAAAAAAGAATTAAATCAAAAAATACATACATAGCAGGGTAAACTAACGTGCACACTTTTTATATTGCATTGCCATGTTGTGTAAATAAACCAATTCTAAACAAAAAACAGTTCTTTATTAATCTGTAAATTAAGTCCTATATTTAAAGAAAGCAAAATATAAATGTAGTAAAATGTGTAATGCTCTACTGTAGCAGTGTGATGTTGGATAGAAATTACCTGATATGTGTGACTGTAACTGCAGCCATCACAATTGTCAAATTCACTTTATTTGGACTCTACCACAGCTCTAAACTAAGGATCATAGACTGAGGCTCTAATTTATCCCAGGCTTTTGAAATTAAAAGTAAAATGAATAAGAATGTCCTCCCTTTAGTTGCTAATAATCAATGTGTGGTGTGTTTTCTGTCCCTCTACACAAAGAGAATAAGACTACATATCTGTAGTAAGTGTTTTATGACATTACGTGTGACGGTGGGAGTGCGGTTTCAGCTGCTTTGCACATCTACAATAAAAACAGAATTTATTTACACCTTTTGCACTTTAGCAGACAGACATGCTTTAAAACTGTGTGAAAGCTGCATTTTTTTCACAGTAAAGGTGATGCAGACAGCAATGTAATGCTCTGCTATGAACCATAATGAATTGTCCCGCTTCAGGGTATCATACATCTGTAATGCAGCAGTCCCTCCAGGGCCCCTCCCCTACAGCGATTAAAGTTATTTCCAGAAAAGGAGGCCAGATAAGTCCCGTTTGCCCAAGGAAAGTTGGCCCACAGCAGTGCAGCTGCTGCCTCACAGAGCAGCGCAGTGACTGATCCTTGGACAGAAAAGTGTTACATTTGCAGTATTTTAACTCTCCTTAAAAAGTCAAAGGCAGAAATGTTGAGCAGATGGTTGCTCAGGAAGGTTTGTGAGTGGTGGTCTCAGTATCAGGGGAGGGCTGCTATCCAAACCTCAGCCACTGATCTAATGGATGAAGTGAGTCATACCCACCTTCAATGTGAACGCAGCCACGTCCATGAAACACACACGGTCCAAGCACAATGAGCCACATTCATACAGCAGTTTCTGGTCACCTCTCTTTGTGCGTGCACTTTCTCTACAGCAGCGCCTGTGAGTGGTCAGCAAAGCCTCGGTGACCCGTCCCCCTTGGATGGGTTGTACTGGAATTCTAATTTCCCCTCGGGGATCAATAAAGTATCTTTGAATTGAATTGAATTGTTTACATCTGCTCTCAATATGCGCTCCTGTCTTTTCATTAGGTCGACTCTCAGCCCATTTTGAGTCAAGCACCTGCTTTTCAAAAACACAAGAGTTCAAGAGACATAAGAGTTCAAACCCTGTCAGTTAAAACGTCTCTGAGACCAGGCAATGTGGGATTAAAAAAAAAGTTTTTTTAATCAAAGCAAAGGAAACATTTGAGTTTAATTTGATTCTTTTTGGGAGGCGGGATTCTTGCCATGTGCATGTGCTCAGTGCCCTCACAGATTGTTCTAATTTACAAAATCCTCAGATCATAAGACCGAAGGCTGTGGTAGTCTGGAGCAGACAAAGTGTACGAATGCTTGGTTTGACATCTGCAATTTCAGATTTCAGTAAATTAAAAACACCACTAGGTTTTGAATCACTGGCAAGTGGTGTAAATTAGAAAAACAAAGCACAGACAAGGGTATGAGCTCTGCACAGTAATGCAGTCTATCTCAAATCTGCAAGCTTTCTCCCATGTTTATTTCATGGTGAAGTATGTAAAGGGGGATTGTGTTGTGCTAGAATAAAAACTCACCGTAGGAATGAAATGATTTTTCCAGAGGATCAAGACATAAACATATAATTCTTAAAAATACTTTACAATTATAGATGACAAGCAATAAAAACAGCATATTAAAATTTATAAGTATGCCTAACAGACAGCCCCAGTGAGCTAGGTTACTCACTTCTCATGAAGTTGTTTTGTTTAACAACTTAACCACCACTGATGAAAGTTCTTCAAAGATCTCCAATAACGAGAGACTGGTTCGATTTCTAGGAGGCTGTTTTCATGGTAAAAAACGATTTTTCATTCCTTAAATCTAACTTCAGTCATGTGTATAAAACCTCAAATCAACAGTTTACCTCTCCATTTACACATAAATTCAGGTATATATGCTCCCTTTCTGCAGAAGAGTGAAGTTTTTCTATAGAAAGTCATATGAAATACACATTTTTTTCTTATTCTTTTCTTTTTTGTGAGAGAAAAAGAAATACAACCTTTTAATACCAGTATCATGACTCCAAAATAACCCAACTTTAGCCCTCGTAGAACACACGATGTTTAATCAAAACAGGCCTGCCTGCAGTAGGAAATGTGCTTCAGCTTGTTGTTCATTCTCCACCACTCCACTGTTACAACTTTTATTTTGCATGTTATAGCTCATGCAGTAAGAAGGAAAAGATGACAATAAAATGTGTTTAGAACAGCTGACTAGTTCATCTTTTAATTGTATCCATGACCACATAGGACAAACCCCATCCATCCATCCATCCATCCATCCATCCATCCATCCATCCATCCATCCATCCATCCATCCATCCATCCATCCATCCATCCATCCATCCATCCATCATCTTCTACTTATCCCAGGGGTAATAGGGAAACCCAGATACGCCTTCTCCCAGATGGCATACGTAGTTTGTATAAAAAGCTTTGGATCTCTTCCCAGTGGGAGATGCCTGGAAAACCTCCAACGAGAGGCAACCAAACCATGAACCACCTCAACTGACTCCTTTCAATGCAAAGGAGGAGCAGATCTGCTCTGAGGTCTCCCCAAATGGCAGACCGGCTGCCCCTACCAATGTCCTTCAGAGGGGGCTCTTTTAAGCTGCTTATATCCTGGGTCTTGTTCGTTTGGTAATGATCTATATCTTATAATCATAGGTAAGAGTCGTAATGTAGGCGGGTCGATAAATTGAGAGCTTTGCATTTTGGTACAAATATTTTTTCACTAAAAAAGACCAAAGCAGCAATTGTAATACTGCCCCCATGTCTGTCCATCTAACTCTCCATGCCATCACTCTCAGACTTTAAGAAACTGACTTTTATCTCGGCCGCTTCCTACTTGACTGAGAACAGCTGACTTGAAGATGTCAGCAGAAGCCCATGATCTACGAACAGCAAAGATGAGACCCTGAGGTTCCCAACCCAGCCACCCTCTCACCGTTACTACACCTTGAACTCCTGTCCACAAAGACCACAAAAAGGAATGTAGACAAAGGGAAGCTTTGGTGTGAGATAACCTGCTCTGGGAAAAGCCTAACTTGGTGCCAATAATACAGACTGTCATGGAGTGACATTTTGGACTTGTTGGTTTATTTTGTAATTTTGATTCTCCTTATGGCTCTTTGTTTATTTCTTAAGTTATTGTTTCTATGTTCCCCTCTAGTTTCTCTGTTTACTTTAGTTCATAGTTATTCTAGTTATTTATTTCCTCCTCTGATTTATTCTCTTGCTTAGTTTGTGTTTTCTGTTTTAGTCCTTTCACCCATCCTCAGCCTTTGTATTTGTTTCACCTGTTCCTTGTCACACCTGTTCCCTGTTTCTTTGATTACCTGCCTTTTGTTGCCCTCTCTGTGCTCTGTGTATATTAGTTGTTCTGTTTGTTTAGTTCCTCGCTGGTTCCTTGTTTCTATGTCGGTGATGTCTATGCTTCGTTTATGCTATGTTTCTATGTCTATGCTTTGTCTATGCTTCGTTTATGCTACGTGTACCATGACTATGTTTTGTTTCATGCTTCGTTTTGCCATACTACCTGGAGTGTGGAATAAATTATGATGCGGCTACCGAGCTCTTGTCTGCGCTTTGGTCCGACCCACAGTCCTTCCCCGACACAGACACAGCTCTTACTTTGGTTTTGCAATGACTTGTACACACAAAATACTTTGGGAGACATGGTTGTAAGTCTTCTCCAGATCTAGAACAATTAGACTTCCAGTACCCATTCAACAATTCTGCAAAGTTGAAGATCTGGTCTACTGTTCCGCAGTCAAGATGAAAGACGCACTGTTTCAACAACCAGTTTGCAAACCTGAGGTTTACAGCCTTCATTAAACCAGAACATTTAGACATACCTCTTTGAAAGTCTAAGAAGAAATTAATATTAAAGAATATGTGCAATGAAGAGCATTTTAAAACTCCCTTAGTAGGTTAGATAACTCAGTTATTATGAAAAAGATTTTACCAACTAATTGCTCAGGACCACAGTTTAACTGCTGATGAAACTGAATCTGGAGACTTAAAAAAGTGAGTTAAAGTCCTTTTGCTATTTAACTTCAGAGGTCAGTTTTTATGGTTAAAAACAAAAATGTAATTCTTCAAATGTTCTTCATTCATATATAAATTCTCCAAAATCCCCAAAACAGCAGCCAAATTCCTTGTTTGCAAGTGTTAAACTGTACAAAAATCCTATGAAACTATCCCCATACCAGCAACATCACTCCTAAATTACCCAACTTATGGCTTCGTAGTTTGACGATGAAACAATGAATAGCACAAAATAAAATCATCCTATTAAGCTTAATCAAAACAAGCCTGCAGAAGGTAATTTGCTTCAGATTGTTGCTTATTCTCCAGCTCATGCAATAAGGAGACATGTTCACGGCTACAATTCATGTTTTTATGGTTTTATTTAATAAATTACCAAACAGATAGCAAACAAACTGTCTATCTAAGACATTTGTTTTATAACTACCTCTTCTACTGTCAGAACATCACACATTAAGATTATTTCTCTGTTCTTTATGTTATTTTCTGATACTTTACCAGTCTGACAATCTTTTATTATGGGAATCAGAGTTTTATTATTCAGCTAATGTGTTCTTGTCAAAACTGCTAGACTCCCTTGAGAAAAACAGGAATTTACCCACAGATCATGGGTGGTGTTGGGACTTTTCCTCCATGATGGATTGCTTTGGATTATGGACTAAGCATAAGGTTGAAGCGTTTTAGGTCGACATCTGTGTGTTGTTGCTCCTGATCTGTTAAACATGCTATTACAGCAATATGTGTACAGCTTCCCATCCAACATGTGTTTGTGGGCCCCATCTGGGTGTTGTTTAGGGTGGATAGGTATAACCGAGCCTCTGCTCACAAGTTCCTGTGTGGGAACAACTTAGGTTGACTGAATACAGCCCATACTGGCAAAACTAATGTAACACCCAGTTTAGATTTTTTTGCACAGCACATAAAGAACCCGTAAGGGTCCCCTTTATCACTCGGTTTGACCTGCATCAAACCTACTGTAAATTTGCAGTTAAAATGGGGCCATTACAAAAGCGAAGGGCAATCCCATTCAGGGCTCATCAGTCAACCTATTTCTAACACTGGCTCTGGTAAAATGGCACTGATTGGTTAACTGATGAAAACTATATAAACTATTAATACCATTTATAAATAACGATTAAAACAGCAGTTTATCTTGGTTCTTTCTTTTGTAGTACCTAAAGGAGGTTTCATGGTTGATCCCTATTAACTTCAGGAAGCTATTTAACCTTAGTGCTTCAGCTCACTAAACACTAAACAGTGAGTAAATTATTTTATGGCCTAAACATATAAAATAAAATCCTCACATTCTGATAAAGAAACGTGGACAATTTCTCTCCTCTCCTCAAGTGTTGTTTTAGGCCTCTCTGTCAGTAGGAGACAAGCTAAAAATGTCCGTTCAATGCGGCCAACCAGATGCACGGACAGTGCTCTTCCTCCATCTGTTCTATTGTCTCAGTGTTCTCGGGGATGAGGAGCGGATGCACCACTGAAGGACATGCAGGAAATAGTCATGGCTCAGAACAACACAGACTACTTTTATCCTTTTCTGTATTGGTCTAAGACTCAAGTTTACAGTTCTGCGAAAAGTATTTGCCCACTCTCCTTGCTCTTTCTTCTTTTCTTACTTTTTAGTCACACCTACATTTTTCAGATCTTCAAATATGCCTTAATATAAGACAAATATAACTGGAGTAAACACAGAAATCAGTTTTTATAATGGAATCCTTGTCCACTCTCCTTTGCAGAATTGTTTTAATTCAGCCACAATGGAGGATGTTTGAGCCTGTTTAAGATAATGCCACAGCGTCTTAATGAAGGCTGCTTCAACTAGGCCCTGCTGAAAAAGCCAAGAGTAGTGTGTAGTGAAGTTAAGATTTCAAACTGGTAGACTGGACATTCTCCTTCAGGATTTTCTGCTAAAGAAAATAATTCATGCTTTCATCAATCACAGCAAGTCCTCCAGACCCTAAACCAGCACAGCAGCTCTAAACCATCACACTTCCACCACCACATTTAACTGTCAGATGTTTGTTTTCCCAAATGCTGTGTTGGTTTGAAACTAGATGTAACAGGATGCATACCTTCCAAAAATGTTGGCTCTTGTCTTGTCAGTCCACAGAATGTTTTTTTTCCAAAAGTCTTGGGGATCATCAAGTGAAATGGGTCTTGGGCGGCAGAGATTGTGCCAGGGAAGTCTCTCATGGATGCCGTTTTGCCCTGTCTGTTTCTTATAGTTGAATCATGAACACTGACCTTAGATGATGCAAGAGTTGTTCTAGTTTTGTGTGACCCTCTTGGATGAGTTTTTAGTTAGTCAGCTAGCCAATCCTAAGGAATGTTCACTAATGTTCCATGTTTTCTATTTTGTGGAGTTGCAAAGCCTTAGAAACAACTTTGTTACCCATTTCAGACTAATAGATGTTAATTACTTTGTTCCTGTTTCTTCAGATGACATGTTATCCTTCAGATCTTCATGTTGTCACATAGATTCTATTTAAGTGATATCTGGATTCTACAATCACATTCATCAATTATTTGTGGTTTAGTCAATCACAGGTAATTTATGTTTAACAAGACTGGTGTGTTTTTTTACTATAATAAATGAAATCACAATTTGAAAACCTCATTTACGCCGGTTATCTTCGATATTAAAATATGTTTGATAGTCTGAAAAACAGAAGTGCGACTAAAAGAAAGCAAAAATAGAAGAAATCTGTGAAGGGACAAATCCTTTTTCACAGCACTGTACCTCAATCTCCACTAAATAAATAGACTCTGTCCAGCTTCTCCGTTGATGGGACCTTAGATTAAAAAGCAGTGAGAAGAATCTTTATTTCATCTTTAAAAGCAGGCACCAGATTAATGTTAAAGGACAGATCAAATCTCTCTGGTCTCTGCTTGTGGGTGAGGTGGAACAGGTCAGTCTCTTTGTCATGTTCCACCAGAAAGCAATAAACAGCAGCAGACTGACTCAAGAACGGCTGTCAGGCACACTCCAGAAATAAAGCTCCAGAAAATGGGCCTTGCTTTGAAATTTATAAGGTGCATTATATATATTTAATCACTCCTGAAATATTTGTTTTAAGAGAAGTAAAACTTGTAAAGATAGAAGGGTACATAATGTTAAATAACAGGTAAATGTAAATATGGAATGAGATTAGTAGATTTAATCATGTTTTTATTGGATATTAGTATGAAAACAGTATAAATGTTACTGAACCACAGCGCTTTGCTGCCGTTGTAAAGAGATCTTGTGCTGTATTTGCAATAACCCCGCTGCCTGTGCAGCAGGAAGGCAATGAATTTTTGTGGTCTATATGAAACAACAAACCTATAGTTAAGAAAAACCCAATTAAGCCCGTTAACATCATTAGAATTTATGACACTGTTCAAAAGGAGGTTACTTCCCGAGAAATTTAAGGCTCGTCAGAGTTTGCCTTCGGGCTCCCAAAGATTGCAACCTTTACATTGCTTCACTCTCAAATATTCAGCAGAAAAGCATCCAAAAACTCATTAGAGAAATGTGACTAGTTTTGGGGGAAGTGCTTAACAGCAAATCTGGTTACAGGCTTTCAAACTTTCATTCTGTTTTGCTGTGTGTGTTGTGCCATTTTAATATGTCAATTACACAAAAATAACTTTGCACTAGTTACAGGAGCAATTTATCAAGTTAATGTTCCTGAAAAGTGGCAGTTTTCTTGTCTTCTACCGTACTTTGTACTTTTTAATTAAAATTATTTTTCTCAAATCCCAAGCCTTGTTTGGATAAATTGCTAAATATTATGTACATGTTGCTGGAAGTAACAAAATGTTTACACACTGCAAGGTTGCGTGATGATATAAAGCTTGACTTCAAATGCTTTCATGACCCATTGAGGTCACAGAGGTTTATGACAGAATGCCTTAGCTATTATTACTCTGTGCTATCACTGTAAGCTGAAAAAGACATCTAAGCCCTCTTTCATGCTTGGGCAAAGCGTCTGTATGAGATTCAGCACTTTCCACGAAGTAAAAGCCACCAGCCTTCTTGCTCTATGCTGTCCATCTCCATGTGCTTGGTTTGTATTACAGTCCTAAAGGAAAGGCCTTATAGGGAAAGCTGAGGGATCCAGGTACGACATTGCATAAGAGAATACATCCTTCCAGGCTTTGTTTTCTTTCCACTCAGAGACATCAACACAAACCAAAGCCAGTATCCTGCCTGTAGTTCTTGCTAACTTGCCAAACTAATTTGTTGCACTTTCTTTGCTCATCTTTTGACAGTCTGGAGGAAAACACTTGCTGATTGACTCCAGATGTCCCAGAAAGTTTCCACTGGGTAAGTATTGGCAATCTGCTCATGTCAGATCAGCTGTAAGCGTTTTACACATTTTCTCACAAACACAAACTTCAGTGTATTTCACTAAGATTTATTGTGATCCTGGATTGTGAAGCTCTTTCCCAAGCCTCAACTCTTTTGCAGCCTGTAACAGATTTTTATCCAGGATTAGGCCACAGCGTCATTTTACCACCACCATGTTTCACCGGAAGGATGGTGTTTTCAGAGAAATGTGTAACGATGGTGTTTGTTCACTAATGTCCTCTAACAAATCTGAGTTTCAGAAAAAACTGCTGCATTTATAGTAAGATTAAAATACAGGTGACATTTAGAGGCAAATGTTTGTACTGTATTTTATTTTTGGGTATCAAAGTAATTGGGTCCGACTAAAGAACACATCATGATTTTAAAATTAGTATTGTTTTAAACATTTTAATTTCCTTTCACTTCACAATTTTGCCTTACTTTGTGTTGGTTTGCCACATAAAACTTACAAGCTGGCCATGATCCAGCAGTGTGAAAAGTGAATCCATGTGACTTTTTTCCCCATCTTAAATTTTAGAATGTACATAAACATTTTGGGGATGTAAAATGTATGTTTTTTAATTTTTTATTTTAGAGCACAAGGGGTGAGAAGACTTCAGCAAAGCTCTGGATTTTAACTAAGATGACTCTGTATTGTTTCACCCAATTGCTCATGGCAAGTTATTCTATCTTTATGAAAATCTCAAAGACTAAGGACCAGAATAAAATTGCACAATCACACTAAAGTCGACCCCACATCTCAGAGCAATTTGTCCTCTACTAGAGCGTGCATCAAGAAGGACGTCTAAACTATCACTTTGGATAGACACAAGTCAAGTCTGTGTTTCCAGAGCTCCGGTTCTATGAGTCACTCAAATTAAATGGACATTCAGGCCTTTGGCAGAGCTGCATTACGTGGTCCAGTAATAATGTACTGTTCTTTTTTCGGTGTCAAGGGCGATTTAAAGGCCTGCAGCTCTTTCAGCTCATGTTTTAATGAAGGCGATTAGGGTCAGCTCGCTGTTTGAATGGCAAAACCTCGGTCAGGTTTACTGAGCGGATGTAATGTCGCTTGCACGGTCACTGCATACTGGCATCTGTTACTGAATAAGTTATTTTCAGCAAAATTTTGTTGCAACAGTCTACCTGCCATTTCTATACATCACATGGCACAGTGTTGCTCAGCGCGCTGTCACTGCTACAGACACCCATTTCTATGCATCTGTCTTTAACCAGCTATTACAGAACAAAGCAGCTGCATGTAATAAAAGGCATTGTTTATTCCTCTGCAAAGGGTCTGAGCTGAGGTGTACTCCCCGCTTGTTGCTGACTGGGTTAGGTGGGCGCCGGTAATTAGAGAGTGAGGCGTGTTAGTTCAGTGCAGGTCTCCAGGGAGACAGCTGCCATCCATCCCCAGTTCCTATGGAGTAGCTTGAACCTGCCTCCTCGGATAACTACCATACCATGAATGCCTTTCACTGAATGCATTCACGCTTTCTATTATCTAACTAAGGAGTCGCTGCAATGTGACTGGTTATATCACTCATGAAGGACTGGGAACGGTAAAAGGCAGCAAAAAAAGGCTAAGTCTAAATATCAGTAGTAAATGTCATGTATGCATGTATTTCCACAAAATTTAAAACACAATTAATGACATAATACAGTTGTTTTTATTTAAAACACAAAAAGCTACAAGTATTCTGACAGCACAAATAATATACTAATTATGTGAAAGAATTAAAGAATTGTATACTTTTTTTCAGCTCTGCTCTTTCCAGAATAACACTCATAACACCATAACACATACAAAGATATTAACTGGCTAATCAGTCAGGCTGTCTGCTCCGGTAGCCAACTTGCAGTATGTTGCCTCTAGCTTAACTTGCTAACTGTAGATTTAAAACAGTGTTACCTTAAGAAGAGTGACAGTTGGTGCTCTTATAGTTTCATGGATGTCCATGTTTTTATTGACTGGATATATTTCCAAACACCAACCCAATTTCAAAACTGATTTTGGTGAGCAGCAGAAAAGGGTAACAGCTTTTTTTCAGCCAGCTGACCTGGCAGTGTGCAGCAACAGGTTGGGGTGGCACAGCTGAAAAGACACTCTGGTGCCATCTGTCATGTTATTAACTGTAGGAATGATATGAAGGAACATTTTAGCAGATTTGAATATTTTCCAAACCTTGGCATACCTTGATACCAGCAACAGGCCTGTGCCCTGTTTACATGAACTCTTTACCACATTCCTATTTGGTTGTCGTAACTGTAAACACCGACTTCAAAAAGAGAACATTTATAACTTAATATCTGATCATAATCCCATATCTCCTTCTTGACTGATTTGCAGCACCTGATTGCACTAAAGGGCCAAGCTGCCTTTATTTCCTTATGATTCAGAATTATTTTGTTTTGGTTGAACCATTTCAGGACTGGTGCTAAAACAAAGACAAATCTATGCATTATCTTTAGGGTCAGAAAATTCTGTTTCACAGAATTAAACTCATTTTCATTCTTTGTTTCTCCTCTGATTGCAGACGGAGACAGATGATTGATGAGGTTTACAAACGAGGCGGTCAAAACCCCTCAGCGCATATGTAATTCATTCAGAGTCAACTTGGGTTTTCTAATAAAAATATTTGAAGATGAAGATGAAATCTTGATATGTACAACACAATAACTACTCATAATGTGTGGCTTAGAAGATTTCATAACAAAGTTATGGATTTTTGAGCATGGTGTATTTGTTCTTCTCATAGATCTCACGCCATCTAAGAGGAACAGTGCCAGCGTGTGAAGGTAAATTGTATGTCTCGCCCTATGAAAGTCTAACAAATGTGGAAACGTTGGGTTGGGTGCTATCTACTATCTGCACGCTCTCTACAGAGACAGACGGCATATCAGACATCAAAGACGTGTGCCGTGGAAGGCCTGTGTAAACTGAGCTCAGCACTCTGCAACGTGCTAAAATGTACAGAATGCAGCTTCAAACAGGTAAACAACCATGGCCTGAAACAGGTAGGGATTAGAGATGAAAGACAAGCGTAGGTGTTGTAGAACCCTTCTTGTTTGATTTGAACCAAGGTGACCTCAGGGTAAGTTTCACAGTCACTCTGTTCACCTTTATCGCTTTAACCCTGCTGAGTGCTTCCATCCATCTGTGTCTCTTTTCCTCTTCTGCATGTCCCTCCTCTGCCATCGGTAGCCTTTTGACGTATCCTCCGGCATCTTTCTAACATGAGCTTCATAAGCTCAGTCATTATTTGTTTTCACTCCTCTTTAAAGCTAATCTCTGTGACCCCCACATTCCCTGACCCTCTTCCTCCCTCCCCAGCTCTCTTGTCATGACATTGGCCTGTGACTTGTGGGAAACTTCTGTGGGGGCCCCTGCTTTCAGACAGGGCACTGATAAACTGAGAGTGCTGGATGATGGGTCTATTTCAGGAACTTGTTAATATGAGAACTTCCTCTACTATCGTATATCTGATATCCAAGAGAATTAGAAACAACAAGGAGCAATACGAAGTAGCTGTAAAAACAAAAGAGAGCAATAAATTGTAGAACAGCTTCCTTTTCTTTCCCAATTTGGGACACAGTTCTGGACCAATTTGGGCCTAGGTTGATTTAGCACAACTGGGTTAGGTTATGCGTTTGACCCAGCATACAGTATAGGTTTTACACCCTCCAAACTTTGTTAGTTACAAAAGAAATGACCTTGATTACTAAACAAGTAATATTTAAGTTAAAATGATTTGGATTTTAATGTTTCATTTAATGTCGCATCAGAAATGATCAAATTAAATACATTAAGACAATAAGCACTGAATCATACTTTTACTGACAACCAAATACATTTTTATTAACACATTTCTTAAGGGGCTACACTGTGGCACAGTTGGTAGCACTGTTGCCTTGTTGCAAGAAAGTCCTGGGTTCGACCCCCAGGCGGGGGTCTTTCTGCATGGAGTTTGCATGTTCTCCCCGTGCATGCGTGGGTTCTCACCGGGTACTCCGGCTTCCTGCCACAGTCAAAAGACATGGTTAGGTTAACTGGTCTCTCTAAATTGCCCCAAGGTGTGTGCATGGTTGTTTGTGTGTTGCCCTGGGTTGGATTGGCAACCTGTCCAGGGTGTACCACGCCTCCTGCCCGTAGACTGCTGGAGATAGGCACCAGCGTCACTGCGACCCACTATGGAAGAAGCGCTATAGAAAATGACTGACATTTCTTGGGCACGGGCCTCTTACTGTTGTTAAGAAATTTTGAGCTTTTAAAAAGTTATTTTGGTTCAAACACAGTGTCAGATTTACCAACATTTTCTCTGATGCTTTGGAATACAGAGCAATGCTGCCCCTCCCAAACCTGTTGCTGCACACTACCAGTCAGCTAAGCAAAAAAGGCTACTTTACTTCGCTTAGGAGAATAAAGCATTTGTCTGAAAGTTAATTCCCTGTTGTTATTGTTATATATAAAAATTTTGTGAACTCACTACGAACAGCATGTCTATGTTTAACATCACTAGATTAAGCTGAGACTGCAATAATAGCTATCTGAGGTTAGTATTCAGCACTTTAAAATGTAATTTGATCACAGTTTATCAACAATTTTGATCTTCCACTCTTTACAACCAAAGCAAGGGGATTGATGTACTTAATTTTGGTCAGTGTTAATGTGTTCGATGTGTTTTCTTTTGTCCCTATCTTAAAAAGTGTAAACACCCTCAAGCAGTCTTAGAATGATATGACAGAGATAAATGTTCAGTTCCTCTCTCCGACTTAGTTACACATACAGCATTTCCCTGTTTGTAGCAGATTATTCATATGAAACAATCAAAACTGTAATCAGAAGACTCCAGATGAATTTTTGCAAGCAGCTTTTCCCCCAATCCATCCTCTGTGTGACCCCACAGCTCAGGAATAAGTGCCAAACTTTACAAACACACCCAAACTTACAGAGCATGCACACCTCCTCTGGGAGATTTTAATGCACCACCCACCCTTCAAATGTCAGATTGGCAGAGATGAGACAATCACACATGTTTGAAGGAAATGAGACATGAGAGGTGAAACTTCAAAGTAAACATATCCTCAAAATGCTGCATTCTGCAAATCTGAATGTTTAAATTGGACAATGGATGTTTAAATGAAGATGATTCCTCATGACCTCATGCAGAAGAAGAAATGGTGAAAGGAGCAGCTCAACTTGGCAGCAATATCCAGTGAGCTCATCAATTTACTGTGCTTGTCCTTTTAGTTCCTGAGCTACAGAGCCCTCTGGTGGCCATCTCTCACTCTGTGTCCCAGGGGTGTCATCTAGTGGTGTAGAACGCCAAATATTTTTTTATTTAAATCATCTCAGTCCCAGAGGAAGTAATATTTTAGATGTGTTTCTGAGAAATAATTAAACTGGTCATAAAGTTGACTTTGAGCCAATAAATAACAGTAAATAAGAGAATTTAATCAGAAACACTGTATGATGTAGCCATGAGTAGCTAAAAATCACAAAGAACTTATCTAAAAGACATCCACCATTAAAGCTTTCTTAAAACCACAACTTACACTGTAGCTGTAAGATATAACAGGAAAAGGGGGAGAAACGCATACTAAAGGAAACTCCTAAAGTCTTGAAAAAATACTGCTCTTGCTTGTTTTATTTTCACATGGATTATTTTGGTTCTTGACTGGTGACTTCCTCATCTATTCTCACAACAATTTAGTATTTTTCTCATCGGTCTACAGGGGTCTGGGAAAGTTATGACATGGCCTCTGGGACCCACCCTCAGCCACACAACCACTGTTCTGTGCAGCAGCGAATGAGCGACAGGCATTTCCTTTCTGCCTTGAGGCCAAAATAACAAAGTTCAAGAAAGGCTAGATGAGGTAACTCAGCTTTGACAATATCAAGATTAAATATTCAAGCTGTGAAATGGATTTTAGCATGGTGTGAAAACAGCAGCAGTGAAATGCTTAGGCAGTTTCTATCCTTACATAAAGTTTATCAGTACGTTTGGCTTCAAATAGCTCTTTTTGATGGCCTGCTCATTGAGACATCAGAAAATAAATGCTATTTTTCAACCGAGAACTACTTCTCTATGACAACCTATTAATTATATTTAATAGTTAACAGCATAAACAGCCACACATGCTAACTGTTAGCAACATTAAGCAATATATGCCTCTAAAACCTTTTCACATTTTGTCAAATTACAGCCACAAACTTCAGTGTCTGAAAATCTGAAAATGTCGGGTGCATTTGCATTCTTGCCTTTTGCTCTTTTAACCCCTAAATAAAATCTAGTGTTACCAATACTGGTATAGCAAACATGTGGAAGAAGGTGTTCTGGTCAGAAGAGACCAAAACTTTTCTGCCCACATGCAAAATGTAATATGGAGGACAATTAACACTGCATCCCCACAGTAAAACATGTGGGTTGGCAGCATCATGATGTGGGCTCCATGTCAGCAGAGCCAATGAAGCTGGTCAGAGTTAATGGGTGAATGGACTTCCACTGAAGTTAATGGTTTTAAAAACTGGGAAAAGTTCAAGGTGTGAAAATATGTTTGTATTCTCAGACAGAATATTAATAAAAAAGAATTAAATCACATTTGTTTATTTGTTCCTTTCATTACACAATTTAATTTCAGCTTGTAAAATTTAATATTTAAATGGTTGTAGTTAAATGACATTATTATTTTGAAAACACAGGAAGAAATAATGCTTCTTACCGTCTGTGGTGCTGCCAGGTTTGTTTTGTTTGCAGGACAAAGGGAGTCTGCAAAAGTCAGATGGAAACTTATAACTTGAAGACCTGCTGCCTCCCATCGTGTGTCCTCTGTAAAAAGTATTGCTACCACAGTGAGGGTTTTATGTGGTGGTCTTCTCTCTACAAGGTGTTGGTTATCTGAGCCCTGTCTTCTAAAACGTTGTTGTTTTAGTTACTGAATCTAATCCCGCCTGAAATTTGAAGGTATGTAAACAGAGGCATGTGGCCATGGTTTAACCAATAAAATCCCACCTGAGAGGGGGCAGACTGTAATACGTGGCGTCAGTGTGTGTGTGCGTGTGTTTGTTAATGGACACAGAGGACCGTTGATCTGTGTAACAGCCCCACAATACAGTTTGTAAGAAGAAACGTGTGGGTGTGAATAAAAACAACCCTGTCCTAGAGAGTTGAGCAGAATTAGGAAGCTGTGTTCTTTGGAGAAGAAAATTACCTGCATGGTATTTCAGCAAGGTCTAGGATCTGAAACATTTTATATGGAAATCAGTTCAAGAGAGCTTCTAACTTCTATCAGTTACTTGTCAACCTAACCGCTGTCCTGTTATGTAAAAAAAGCACATCCTACGATAGCCTGTGTTTTTCTTACATGTTTGGACATCTGAGTGTTTAATATCAATTTTAACAATAATGGTGAATTGAATTCAAGTAATATAAAAAAAACATAATAAGATTTTCTGTAACCGCCAATGGGCCCACCACCTGCAGAGGGAACCGTGAGGGACCGGTGCAAAGAGGATTGGGCGGCAGACAAAGGTGGAGACCTCGGCGGCCCGATCCCTGGATGCTTAGGCTCGCTCTAGGGACGTGGAATATCACCTCGCTGGAGGGGAAGGAGCCTGAGCTTGTGCGGGAGGTCGAGAGATATCGACTAGAAATAGTCAGGCTCGGCTCCACGCACAGCGTGGGCTCTGGAACCCATCTCCTCGAAAGGGGCTGGACTCTCTTCTACTCTGGAGTGGCCCACGGGGAGAGGGGGCGGGCCGGGGTTGGTTTGCTTGTCACCCCCCAGCTCAGCTGTCTCCGTGTTGGGGTTTACCCCAGTGGATGAGAGGGTCGCATCCCTGCGCCTTCGGGTTGGGGAGAGGTCTCTGACTATCATTTCAGCCTACGGGCCGAGTGGTAGTGCGGAGTACCCGGCCTTCTTTGCGTCCCTGTCGGGGGTGCTGGATAGTGCCCCTCCTGGGGACTCCATTATTCTGCTGGGGGACTTCAACGCCCACGTGGGAAACGACAGTGACACCTGGAGAGGCGTGATCGGGAGGAATGGCCTCCCCGATCTGAATCCGAGCAGTGTTTTGCTATTGGACTTCTGTGCTAGTCACGGATTGTCCATAATGAACACCATGTTCAAACATAAGGGTGTCCATCAGTGCACTTGGCACCAGGATACCCTAGGCAGGAGGTCAATGATCGACTTTGTTGTCGTATCATCAGACCTTCAGCCGCATGTTTTGGACACTCGGGTGAAGAGAGGGGCTGAGCTGTCCACTGATCACCACCTGGTGGTGAGTTGGATCCGCTGGGGTAGGAGAAAGCCGGACAGACTTGGCAGGCCCAAGCACATAGTGAGGGTCTGCTGGGATGTTGGAGACATAGAATCCAAGTGGACCATGTTCTCCGCATCTATTGTCGATGCTGCTGCCCGTAGCTGCGGTCGTAAGGTCTGCGGTGCCTGTCGCGGCGGCAATCCCCGAACCCGGTGGTGGTCACCGGCAGTAAGGGACGCTGTCAAGCTGAAGAAGGAGTCCTATCGGCTGTGGTTGGCTTGTGGGACTCCTGAGGCGGCTGACGGGTACCGTGGGGCCAAGCGTGCCGCGGCCCGGGCTGTGGCAGAGGCAAAAACTCGGACCTGGAAGGAGTTTGGTGAGGCCATGGAAAAGGACTACCGGTTGGCTCCGAAGCGATTCTGGCAAACCATCCAGCGCCTCAGGGGGGGGAAGCAGTGTTTCACCAACACTGTTTACAGTGGCGGTGCGGAGCTGCTGACCTCGACTGGGGACATTATCGGCCGGTGGACGGAATACTTCGAGGATCTCCTCAATCCTGCCATCACGCATTCCCTGGTGGAAACAGAGGCTTGGGACTCGGGGTTGGACTCTTTCATCACCCAGGCGGAAGTCACCGAGGTGGTTAAAAAACTCCGCGGTGGCAGGGCTTCGGGGTTGGATGAGATCCGCCCTGAGTACCTCAAGTCTTTGGATGTTGTGGGGCTGTCATGGTTGACACGCCTCTTCAACATTGCGTGGCGGACGGGGACAGTGCCTTTGGATTGGCAGACTGGGGTGGTGGTCCCCCTACATAAGAAGGGTGACCGGAGGGTGTGTTCCAACTACAGGGGGATCACACTCCTCAGCCTCCCTGGTAAGGCCTATGCCATGGTATTGGAGAGGAGAGTCCGGCCGATAGTCGAACCCCGACTTCAGGAGGAGCAGGGTGGTGTTCGTCCCGGCCGTGGAACACTGGACCAGCTCTATACCCTCTACAGGGTACTCGAGGGTTCATGGGAGTTTGCCCAACCACATGTGTTTTGTGGACCTGGAGAAAGCATTCGACTGTGTCCCTCATGATGCCCTGTGGGGGGTGCTCCAGGAGTATGGAATTGGGGGCCCTTTATTAGGGGCCATCCGGTCCCTGTACAAGCGGAGCAGGAGTTTGGTTCGCATTGCCGGCACTAAGTCGGACCTGTTCCCGGTGCATGTTGGACTCCGGCAGGGATGCCCTTTGTCACCGGTCCTGTTCATAACGTTTATGGACAGGATTTCTAGATGCAGCCAATGGCCGGAGGGGGTCTGGTTTGGGGACCAGAGGATTTCGTCTCTTCTTTTTGCAGATGACGTGGTCCTGCTGGCCCCCTCTAGCCAAGACCTACAGCATGCGCTGGGGCGGTTCGCAGCCGAGTGTGAAGCGGCTGGAATGAAGATCAGCTCCTCCAGGTCCGAGGCCATGGTTCTCCACCGGAAAAGGGTGGCTTGTCCTCTTCAGGTTGGAGGGGAGTTCCTGCCTCAAGTGGAGGAGTTTATGTATCTCGGGGTCTTGTTCACGAGTGAGGGAAGAATGGAACGGGAGATCGACAGACGGATCGGTGCGGCTGCCACAGTAATGGGGGCGCTGTGCCGGTCCATTGTGGTGAAGAGAGAGCTGAGCCGAAAAGCGAAGCTCTCGGTTTACCGGTCGGTCTACGTTCCTACCCTCACCTATGGCCATGAACTTTGGGTCATGACCGAAAGAACGAGATCCCGAATACAAGCGGCGGCCCGGCCACCCTACGGAGGGTGGCCGGGCACTCCCTTAGAGATAGGGTGAGGAACTCGGCCATCCGGGAGGGGCTCGGAGTAGAGCCGCTACTCCTCCACATCGAGAGGAGCCAGTTGAGGTGGCTCGGCCATCTATACCGGATGCCTCCTGGACGCCTTCCTTGGGAGGTGTTCCAGGCACGTCCCACCGGGAGGAGGCCCAGGACACGCCCCAGGACACGCTGGAGGGACTATGTCTGTTGCCTGGCCCGGGAATGCCTTGGGATCCCCCCGGAGGAGCTGGAGGAGGTGTCTGGGGAGTCTCTGCTGAGTCTGCTGCCCCCGCGACCCGGATAAGCGGAAGACGACGAGTACGAGTACGAGATTTTCTGTAAAATATAATTTTAAAAAAGAAACAATTTCTGGCGAAGGAATAAATCAGGAAATCCCCACATTGAGTCGTAATTCAAATGACTAAAATCACACACACAGGTGTATCACACTAGGTGCACATGATTACATTTTGAAGGAGGTTTGCCCTGTTTGAATCTCAGACATTTAGTTGATTGTTCTCTTGCCTGTTGAAGTGAGACTGAACACCATAGTGATATCAAAAGAGTTGTCTGAAGCTTTTAAAAAGCAGCCTGCGCAGCTTATGAATCTCATTAGATATTTCTAAATGTTTCGAAATAATCTGAAATCTGCCATTTTACTGTGCAGAAACTTGTTTACAAGGACATTAGGACCAACTGCCAAAATTTTCATATTTGGCTGTCAGCAAGTTTAACCTGAAAGCAGACTGCAAGATGCTAAAAAGTCTCCAAAAACGTTTAAATGCCATCACAGAACCTATAGCATGCTCCTGCTACAGATGATATGAAAGTGCAAACATGTACAAGTTTAACTCTCATGGGAAGCATGGAAGGAGGAAACCTTTACTCTCCTAAAAAAGACTGTAGTTTGCGTAAGAGAACATTGACAAAACAGGACCTCTGGCATAATGCTTTCTGGACAGATGAGTCTAAAACAGAATTATCTGAACACCAGAACATAGAGCTGGTGTTCAGATATGTTCAGAGCATAGAGCTGTAAGTATTATGATTTGGGCTGCTTTGCTGCAGCAGGATCTGGAAGGTTCATCAAATGGTGCTTGAGGTCAATCTGAGACCATCTGTAAACAGGACAATGATCCAAAACATACCAATAAATCCGCCAAGGACTAGCTGAGAATTAAGAAAGGAAATGTGCTGGTTAAAGTCATATCCTAGATCTTAATATCATTGAGATCCTGTTGGGTGACCTGAAATGGGCTGCACATGCAAAGAAAATCCCTACAAAATCTTTACCTTAAATAACTTTTTTTCAGACATACATAAAAATAAGACTGGGAAGCCTGTGAACATGTCTTAACAAACAAGTGGATATTTAATTAAATGCCCTTACTCTTCCACGTGACTAAATATTAATTGTCATTATAAATTATGCATCTCACACCACAAACAGTATTTTGAAAATAAAACGTAGGCCATATTGTATGCTTAGCAAGCAGTTCATTATTTTTAGTAAATATGGATTGAATCAAGTGGTGACATTTCCCTGCAGCAAGCTGTTGGAGCTCCTCTATCAGCAGTTACTGATTAACAAAAAAGCCTCTGTTTCAGTTACCCCAGTTTTTTATCAGCAGGAATTGCATGGGGTGTAATTTTTAAATTTAAACTTCAGAATACATTTGGTTAAATAAAATTGACATGTGTCATTGAATATTAGGTTAATTTGTAAATATCCTGGTTGAAATCAAGTGTGCCTGTGATTGGTGGCTGTTGATTTCTTTTTGGCAGCTATGCACTGATCGTTTTACAGCTTCATCAGTGCCAGTTATTTGGCTCTAAGACTTGGAACAAGTTTGGATCGTTTGGCCTCACTTGAAGCCAAGAATCAAATATAAACAATGTAGCTTAAATGTTTGCACTTGTGTCAAAATTTTTTCCAAGCACCCAACTGTTTTTTTTAGGTTTTATTTCTGCATATGGTAGACTGCACAAATACACATAGAGTGTCCTCCAGGAGATGGCGCTCACATATAATGTAGTTAGGAAAAGAAGATGAGGCTCATTTTAATGCTGTAATCCTTATAGGCAGAACAAAAGTAGGAAGAAGGGAAGAAAGGAAGAAATGAAGAAATGAAGGGGTCCTCTGTACTAGACACAGGTCCAACACTTCCAATGCGAGGCATACGGCTTGATTTAGATGACCAAAACATTTACTTTAACTTTTTTGTCATTTTTATGAAGCAATTGAAAACAGGTGAATGAAGGATGAAGGTGTGCACTAGTGTGGATAATGTCATAGTTTAAATATTTAATCACTTCATAAAAATGCTTGATCCAGGAGGATCCACCCTGGTTATAGAATAGTTCTGATGATTCACTTCATACTAAACATGTGATCTTCAGTGATTCACTGCTGGCTCATCCAGTGAACGAGGGCAAAAATTAAGTAAAAACTGGCGACACCACATTACACGTCCTAATAGTCATCATTTTTGAAGCACCAAATGCGATGTGGAATGGGGAACTGGGAAAACTGACGGCTGAACAAGTATAACCGGAAAAAATCTGAAAATGATACAAAACACACATTGTAAAACTAGAGGAACCGCTGTCGTGAACATGACACGTTTCTTTAAACTGTTTTCTGCCCTTTGGCTTGTAACTCAGATCACCCCCTAAGCAAAAAATAAATTTTGCTCAACAATGATTCGAGAATGTGCAACAATAAATTATTTTTTATATGTCATTTGAGAACCAGATGGTGCATAGATGGAAAAGACAATGGATAGATGGATGGATGGATGGATGGATGGATGGATGATATACTATCATGGGATTAAAATACATTTTTCTTGTTTAAACAAAAGAAAATGATATATGCAATAGACAGGCCTGAGCAAGTCTATTGCATTTACTGTGCAGTAAATGGACATACTTTTGATAATTATGGCTTAAAGCTTATAAAAATCCAAAATTTTGTTTCTCATGATAAAGGAATATTACATGACACCAAATCAAAAAGGACTTTCAGGGTAATGTAATATTATTTTCTGGGAGAAACTGAAGTTTAGGCTTTCATTTGCTGTAAGCCATAGTTATTAAAATTAACAGAAATAACTACTAAAACATTGCCTTTATATGACCTTTATAAACTGCATAACTGAAAAAAGTAAACTTTTCCATGAAATCATAATTTATTGAGACGCAGCTGTATTTTCCTGACACTCGAGCAAAACATAATGGAATGAGCATTTTTCACAGCTTTTTCTTTTATAAGGAGGAAACGCATCTAAAGTAATGCTCTACAACATCGTCATATTTAAGTCATGAGGAATTCTGCAGCTTATAAGCCAGCCTTTGTCAGTGTTTTGGAGCAGAATGTCCCGTGCTCTTCCTCAGGGCTTTTCTCAGGAATGATTTATGCTGCGGTGTCACCACATTCACCAGAGCACTAGGGATAACCATTACATTACATTACATTCCCTGTACTTGCTCCTGTCATTGAACATTCTGAATTTTAGTCATCTATAGTATGTCACTGTAATAATCATGGCAGTGGTTGAGTTGCTATCTATGCTGTTTTTTTTTTCCTTTGCTGTTTCTAGGTCAAGACTAATGAGTAAGGTGGTGAATTTGGCCTGGTAGCTACTTGAAAGTTGTAGGTGAGCCAGAAACACTCATATTCATCTATTTTGTTGAATGACTTAAACACATCTGTCACCAGCTTTGTTATTAATGTCCTTATATATGTTTACTCCACTGGGATGATATCATCTAGTCAAAATTCAGGCGCTAAAAGAAGGCAGGATGCCACACATTCCTAGAATACTCCATACAGGATCTGACCTCTGCTTGTGAACACAACTGTGCAGCTGTAGCGAGTGAAAAATTACAGGCTCTGTTCAGAGTGTGTGGACTGAAGGCAGCTCTGAAAGGGTTCAGATGTGTTTTCTTCCAGCTGTTGCTTGAAAATATAAAGAGTTTTTAAAATTGGAATTTAATTATTCTTCTTACTATTGCCTGATCAGGTTTACAGTGCTGTGAAAAAAGTATTTCCTTATTTTCAGATTTTTTCTGCTTTGGCTTTTTTTTTCACCCTTAAATGTTTCAGATCATTAAACAAATGTTAACTTTACACAAAAATGACCCGAGTAAATTGAAAATGCATTTTTTAATTGATTTTATTTATAAAGGGAAAAAGCCATCCAAACCAACCTGATCCAATTGTGAAAATGTAATCCCCTAAACCCTAATAACTGGTTCATAAAGTGTTTGCAATAACTGGCAGAGGCAGTTATATCACTGTGGAGGGCGTTTTGCCCATTTTGCTTTGCAGAATTGTTTCAATTTAGCCACATTAGCCACCTTGGAGGGTTTGGAGCATGAATAACTAATTGTTTAAGGTCATGCTACAGCATCTCAGTCAGATTTAAGTCTGAGCTTTGACTAGGCCAAGGTCAAACCAGCCATTGAGCCATTTATAGGTGGACTTGCAGATGTGTTTTGGATCATTCTCCTGCTTTAAACCAATTGTGATAAGTCTTAAGGTCACAAACTGATGGAAGGACATTCCCCTTCAGGATTTTCTAGTGGAGAGCAGAAATGATGGCTCAGTCAATTATGGCAAATGGTCTCAAGCAGCAAAGCAATGCAGGTACACACAATCACACAGACACCACCATATGATATTCTTTTTCTGAAAAGCTGTGTTAGTTTCAACCCTGCTGGACACTCACCTTCCAAAAGGTTACACATTTGTCTCGTTAGTATCAAATATTTACTCAGGTTGTCAAAATATAACCAAATCAGAAGATGACACAGATTCGATGCACAGAATTAGATTGAAATGAGGTTTTATTGTTCCAACTTAGGTAGACCTTGATTAGAGTTGTTAGAAGCCAGAGGATGAGGAAGCCCCAAGGATCCGAGCAGAGAGAGAGTGTTCTGGCCGTGGAAATATTTACAGTGCAGATTTCCTGAAGAAGAGTTCCATATGGCGACAGGCAGGCAGACAGATGGGCAGATCGACAGGAAGGCAGGACAACAAGCGATCAGGCAGGTTGACAGAAGTCCACATAACAGAGACTATGTTCCAGCAACAGACTGTGTCAGCAGCTGTCTTAAAAAGCCATGAGCTCATTAGCTGGATGAGTTGCAGCTGAGAACAATGAAGTGCCAGAACCAGCCAGCAGAGATCTCACAGTTAGTTCATAGATTATTTTCCTAAAAGTCTTTAAGGACTATCAAGATGTTTTTAGACCGATTTGAGATGGGCCTTTGTGTTCTTTATGGTCAGCTGCGGTTTTTGCCTTGGAATTTTTTTACACAGGGCCATGTTGGTCTGGATAGATTTATTAAATAAAATCTTTGTTTAAAAACTGAATTTGTATTTTTTTATTTTTTTATTTTGGGTTATCATTATCTGATGGGCTGCACAGTGAGACAGTTGGTGGCACTGCTGCCTTGCAGCAAGAAGGTCCTGGGTTTTGCATGGAGTTTGCATGTTCTCCCCGTGCATGGATGGGTTCTCTCTGGGTACTCTGGATTCCTCCTACAGTCCAAAAACATGACTGTTAGGTTAATTGGTTTCACTAAATTGCCCTTAAGTGTAATTGGGTGTATTCATGGTTGTTTGTCCTATACGTCTCAGCGTCGCCCTGTGATAGACTGGCGACCTCTCGCTGGTAGACTGCTGGAGATAGGCACCAGCTCCCCCGCGCCCCTGTATGGAAGAAGCAGGTATAGAAAATGGATGGATCTTTGAAAGGCTTCAGTCACAAGAGTAACAAGACTGCAAATAAGTTTTTGCTACACAAGTACAAAATCTCTTAATGACCAGGTATGAGGAAATCTGGCCTATCTGGTCACAGTATCACAGACACAGATGATCTGACAGGAACAGTGCTCACCCTTTGGGCGGACATTTTGTTTCTCCCACCATTGTCTCACATTCCAGACTAGAGTGCTAAAGGAAGGGAGCCAAGCTAGAAAGGAATAGGTCTCTTCACTGCTGCCATACGTAATCTCCCAACATTCCTGAAGCTAATCTTTGGTTATCTTCCCACAGATCTGGTCTTATTCTGCTCCTGTCATGCAACTTTAGCTTGTCCAGCTTCTTAAAGCTGGGTTCTGAATGTTATTGATCCAAGCAGCTCCTTATTAAAGTCACAACATCTGTCGTTATGTTCTGCCAAAGCTCTGCAAACAGGACTTTGCAGCTGTGATTGTATTTATTTGTCATGTTGTGATTTTGAAGCAATTGTACAGTCCACTGTGCCTCGTTGAATGTGGAACAACAGGCTGGGTCAGTAGGGGTTGATCTGAAGATGACAATAGGCCATCACAGGGTTTTAGAGGCTTCCTTGGCTCTGGGTGTCACAGAGGCCTTCCCCCGTCACTGCCACAATCCTCTTACAGATTTGCTCCCTGTTCGTACTCTTGGGGACTAAATGTTCCCACTCAGGATGTGTGTCAGGCTTAATCCAGTCTGAAGGTAACAATGAAGTGCGGAGGTGTAATTACACAAAGTCCCTTAGTAAAACCGCACTGAAAACTACATTCACACATCAGAATATTATTCTAACAGTGTAACAAGGCAACTCATCATGTCAATCAACATACACAGCTCGGCAAAACTACTGACATGACTTGAACTTTTTTCACATTTTATTATAATACAAACACAAACTTTACAGTATTTTGGGATGGGGGGGTTGTGCAAAAGGCCTATTCCAAGTATCAAATAATTGGGAAGTGGAAGAAATATGATACATGGTAACAATATATTCCACGTCCCTAGAGCCAGCCTAAGCATCCAGGGATTGGGCCGCTGAGGTCTCCACCTTCGTCCGCCGCCCAATCCTCTTTGCACCGATCCCTCACGGTTCCCCCTGCAGGTGGTGGGCCCACTGGGGGATGGCCTCGCGTTTCTCGTTCAGGCTCGGCCCAGCCGGGTCCCGCGAGGAGCAACCTGGGTCCGCCGTATCGGGCAACGTCACGTGCCTCAATCTACTAGTCCTCATGAAGGATTCTTGAACCGCTCTTTGTCTGACTCGTCATCTAGAGCCTGTTTGCCATGGAAGACCCTACCAGGGGCATTTAAGCCCCTCGCTGGGGGGGAAGGAGCCTGAGTTTGTGTGGGAGGTCGAGAGATGTCAACTAGAAATAGTCGGGCTCGCCTCCACACACAGCGTGGGCTCTGTAACCCATCTCCTCAAGAGGAGCTGGCCTCTCTTCTACTCTGGAGTGGCCCACGGGGAGAGGCAGCGGGCTGAGGTGGGCTTGCTTATTGCCCTCCAGCTCAGCTGTCTCCGTGTTGGGGTTTACCCCAGTGGATGAGAGGGTCGCATCCCAGCGCCTTCGGGTTGGGGACAGGTCTCTGACTGTCGTATCGGCCAAGGGGCCGAACGGTAGTGCGGAGTACCCGGCCTTCTTGGCATCCCTGTTGGGGCTGCTGGATGGTGCCTCTCCCAGGGACTCCATTATTCTGCTGGGGGACTTCAACGCCCACGTGGGAAACAACAGTGACACCTGGAGAGGCGTGATCAGCAGGAATGGCCTCCCCGATCTGAATCCGAGCGGTGTTTTGTTATTGGACTTCTGTGCTAGTCACGGATTGTCCATAATGAACACCATGTTCAAACATAAGGGTGTCCATCAGTGCACTTGGCACCAGGACACCCTAAGCAGGAGGTCAATGATCGACTTTGTTTTCGGCACTAGGCTGGTTTGAATCTTTTCTGTCTGACAGATCCCAGTTTGTTCATGTAAATGATAAATCATCTTTAAACTCCAGGGTTAATTGTGGAGTACCACAGGGTTCAGTACTTGGGCCAGTTCTCTTTACTATATATATGCTTCCAATAGGTCAAATTATCAGGCAGCATAGGATAAATTTTCACTGTTACGCTGATGATACTCAGCTTTACTTATCCATAAATCCCGATGAACGTAACTAGTTAGAAAGACTACAAGCATGTCTTGAAGATATAAAAACTTGGATAACTTTAAATTTTTTGCTTCTAAATTCAGACAAGACAGAAGTTGTCATCTTTGGACCGGAGTCTTTAAAAAAGAAACTGCTTAGTCAACCATTTAACCTGGATGGCATTAAATTGACCTCTGGTAATAAAGTAAAAAACCTTGGTGTTACTTTTGACCAGGACATGTCATTTAAATCCTATATTAAACAGGTTTCTAGGATTTCCTTCTTTCACCTCCGGAACATTGCCAAAATTAGAAATATCCTATCCAGGAGTGATGCTGAAAAACTAGTCCATGCATTTGTTACTTCAAGGCTGGACTATTGTAATTCTTTACTATCAGGATGTCCACAAAATGCAGTTAAAAGTCTTCAGCTGATTCAAAATGCTGCAGCAAGAGTTCTGATGAAAATTAAAAAGAGAGATCATATTTCTCCTACTTTAGCTTCCCTTCATTGGCTCCCTGTTAAATCCAGAATAGAATTTAAAATTCTCCTCCTCACATATAAAGCCCTTAATGATCTAGCTCCATCATACATCAGATATCTGATTGTTCCATACGTTCCTAACAGAGCACTTCGTTCTCAGACTGCAGGTTTATTGGTGGTTCCTAGAGTCTCTAGAAGTAGAATGGGAGGCAGATCCGTTAGTTATCAGGCTCCTCTCCTGTGGAACCAGCTCCCAGTTTTGGTCCGTGAGGCAGACACCCTGTCTACTTTTAAGGCTAGGCTTAAAACTTTCCTTTTTGATAAAGCTTATAGTTACAGTGGCTTAGGTTATCAGGGAGGGAGCCTCCCTCCCTGTTGGATGGAGTAAGGGGGAGTCAGGTTTAGCCTAAACCGGCTCAGTTATGGTTGAGGTGCAAACACACCCTCCAGTTCTGCTACCTGTATGACCCCTTCTCTTTTCCAATGGTTATAATCAGTCTGACAGAGGGAGGTATCCCAATCCTTCTGGTTTTTAGTATAACAATGACCATCAGTGGGACCCTTTGTGGGGTTCCTTGAGACGACATTGTTGTAAATAAGCGCCGTTTAACTAAATCATCTGAACTGAAACTATCTCTGTAGTTATGCTGCTATAGGCTTAGGCTGCTGGAGGACATAATGACCACTTTCACCTTCTTCGCTACATTCTCACACTACTCTCCAATTTTGCATTATTTGCTGTTATTTCAGCTTTTAACTTTGTTCTCTCTTTTCTCTTCCTAGAAGTTACATCTGGCCCTGTGTCTACCTGTGACACCTTTCTGGAGAGGGGAATCGTCCGAGCTTCTGCTGGCAACAACTTAATGCTCACCCTCTACCGATGATCCACATGGCCCTGTCTTTTAGTGTTTAACCCTTTCTCTCTCCTAGACATGGCGATTGACTGAGCTTAACTGTAACTAACTGTATGTGCTCTCTTTCAGAGTCTATCCTTGAAAACTGGCTCAGAGTTTATCTGTTCTTTCTTTCTAGGTGAAACGACTAAAGGAGCTACATCCATTAACATTTACTTTTTCTTCCCATAGAAAGGACTCCTGGATCAGTGCTTCTTTGTTCTCTTTGTGTCTCTGCTCTGTTCTCTCAAACCCCCAGTCGGTCGTGGCAGATGGCCGCTCACACTGAGCCTGGTTCTGCTGGAGGTTTCTTCCTGTTAAAAGGGAGTTTTTCCTCTCCAATGTCGCTACATGCATGCTCAGTATGAGGGATTGCTGCAAAGTCAACGCCAGTGACTGTCCACTGTCTCTACATGCTCATCCGGGAGGAGTGAATGCTGCAAGTCTCTGACTGGATGCAATCTGCTGGGTTTCCTTAGACAGAAAAACTTTTTATCCAATTTGAGTAAATAACTAACTCTGACTGCACTGTTCAATGGTTAGGATTAATTGGAATGTATGTAACTGACTGTTGTGAAGTGCCTTGAGACAACATGTGTTGTGAATTGGCGCTATATAAATAAAACTGAATTGAATTTAATCAGACCTTCGGCCGCATGTTTTGGCCACTCGGGTGAAGAGAGGGGCTGAGTTGTCCACTGATCACCACCTGGTGGTGAGTTGGATCTGCTGGAGGAGGAGAAATCCTGACAGACTTGGCAGGCCCAAGCGCATAGTGAGGGTCTGCTGGGAACGTCTGCCGGAGCCCTCGGCCAGGGATGTATTCAACTCCCACCTCCGGGAGAGCTTTGACCTGATTCCGGGGGATGTTGGAGACATCTCCGCATCTATTGTCGATGCTGCTGCCCGTAGCTGCGGCCGTAAGGTCTGCGGTGCCTGTTGTGGCGGCAATCCCAGAACCCGGTGGTGGACACCGGCAGTAAGGGTCAAGCTGAAGAAGGAGTCCTATTGGCTGTGGTTGGCTTGTGGGACTCCTGAGGCGGCTGACGGGTACCGTGGGGCCAAGCGTGCTCGCGGTTGGACTCTTTCATCACCCAGGCTGAAGTCACCGAGGTGGTTAAAAAGCTCCGGTGGCAGGGCTTCGCGGGTGGATGAGATCCATCCTGAGTACCTCAAATCTCTGGATGTTGTGGGGCTGTCATGGTTGAAACGCCTCTTCAACATTGCGTGGCAGTCGGGGACAGTGCCTCTGGACTGGCAGACTGGGGTGGTGGTCCCCTTCATAAGAAGCGTGGCCGGAAGGTGTGTTCTAACTACAGGGGGATCACACTCCTCAGCCTCCCTGGTAAGCCAAATGCCAGGGTATTGGAGAGGAGAGTCCGGCCGACAGTCGAACCTCGGCTTCAGGAGGAGCAGTGTGGTTTTCGTCCCAGCCGCGGAACACTGGACCAGCTTTATACCCTCTACAGGGTACTTGAGGGTTCATGAGAGTTTGCCCAACCGGTCCACATGTGTTTTGTGGACCTGGAGAAAGCATGTGACTGTGTCCCTCGTGATGCCCTGTGGGGGGTGCTCCAGGAGTATGGAATTGGGGGCCCTTTATTAGGGGCCATCCGGTCCCTGTACAAGCGGAGCAGGAGTTTGGTTCGCATTGCCGGCACTAAGTCGGACCTGTTCCCGGTGCATGTTGGACTCCGGCAGGGATGCCCTTTGTCACCAGTCCTGTTCATAACTTTTATGGACAGGATTTCTAGATGCAGCCAAGGGCCGGAGGGGGTCTGGTTTTGGGACCAGTGGATTTCGTCTCTTCTTTTTGCAGATGATGTGGTCCTGCTGGCCCCCTCTTGTCAAGACCTACAGCGTGCGCTGGGGCGGTTCGCAGCCGAGTGTGAAGCGGCTGGGATGAAGATCAGCTCCTCCAAGTCAGAGGCCATGGTACTCGACCGGAAAAGGGTGGCTTGTCCTCTTCAGGTTGGAGGGGAGTTCCTGCCTCAAGTGGAGGAGTTCAAGTATCTCGGGGTGTTGTTCACGAGTGAGGGAGGAATGGAGCGGGAGATCGACAGACGGATCGGTGCGGCTGCTGGAGTAATGGGGGCACTGTGCCGGTCCATTGTGGTGAAGAAAGAGCTGAGCCGAAAAGCAAAGCTCTCGGTTTACCGGTATGTCTACATTCCTACCCTCACCTACGGCCATGAACTTTTGGTCATGACCAAAAGAACGAGATCCCGGATTCAAGCGGCTGAAATGAGCTTCCTCCGTAGGGTGGAAGCTCCGTAGGAGCTCAGCCATCCGGGAGGGGCTCGGGGTAGAGTCGCTGCTCCTCCACATTGAGAGGAGCCAGTTGAGGTGGCTCAGGCATCTATACCGGATGCCTCCTGGACGCCTTCCTCGGGAGGTGTTCCAGGCACGTCCCACTGGGAGGAGGCCCAGGGGACGGCCCAGGACACGCTGGAGGGACTATGTCTCTTGGCTGGCCTGGAAACGCCTTGGGCTCCCCCCAGAGGAGCTGGAGGTGGTGTCTGGGGAAAGGGACGTCTGGGTGTCTCTGCTGAGTCTACTGCCCCCGCGACCCGGATAAGCGGACGACGACGAGTACGAGGGGTAACAATATATCTTAGAGGTTTAAA
Organism: Girardinichthys multiradiatus; assembly: GCF_021462225.1. NCBI lineage: Eukaryota > Metazoa > Chordata > Actinopteri > Cyprinodontiformes > Goodeidae > Girardinichthys > Girardinichthys multiradiatus. Next base: position 20,216,627 of record NC_061815.1, on the reverse strand, counting down.
GCAGGGTTAGGTAACAATATATCTTAGAGGTTTAAAGCAGGGTTAGGTAATCTAATCTTAAGCTTTGAACATTTCAAAGAGCTCAATCTATCATCCAAAACTGGACAGCTTATGGCACAACTGCAAACCTGCCAAGACATAACTATCCACCAAAACTCACAGGCCAGGCAAGGAGAGCATTAATCAGAGAAGCAGCCAATGAAGGAGCTGCAGAGGGCCACAGCTCGGGTGGGAGACTCTATCACAGGGACAGCTATCAGTTATGCCCTCCACAAACATTGCTTTTACGGCGGGTGGAAGAAAAGAATCCTTTGTTTACACTAAGCCAAACAAATCCTGTTTGCAGTTTGCCTGAAGCAATAAAGGGGACACAATAAACATTTGCAAGCAGATTCTCTGGTCAGATGAGATCTAAATTAAACTTTTTGACCAACATGCATAACACTGTGTGCAGAAAATTAAAACTGAACATCATCCTGACCATACCATTGCCACTGTGAAATAATGGTGGTGATATTCAGGCTGTGGGGTTGCCTATCTTCTGCAGTGACATGGAAGCTAGTCAAAAATGATGGGAAGATGGGAGCTAAATGTGGGGCAATCCTGAAAGAAAACCTGTTGCACAATACATGAAACTGGGGCGAAGGTTTATGTTCCAACAGGAAATTGATCCTAAACATACAGCCAGAGCTGCAGTGGTTTAGATAAAAGTGAAAGGTGGTTCTACAAAGTTTTGATATTTATATACAAACAATTCAATCTGAAAAGACTCACAAAGAGAGTGTTGGCAATTAGAAAGGTTTAAATGATGTGAAATTACATTATTATATCTTTGGCGCTCGGACCTGGGAGGAAGACATGAATGCTGTGAATGAAATGAGCTAAGATGAACATTTGCGAGGCATAGATTTAGAAATGTCTTCCCCCTGATCCGACACTGGTGGTGGATTGGCAGTCAGGGAGCGATGAAGCCAGGAGTAGATGTGAAGGAAGGTGGTGGAGGTGGGGTGGAGGAGGGATGAGCTTAGCTGACAAGCGAAGAGGAACACAGCCGAACGTCCTTTAAAAACAAGGCGTTGGAAGGTGATTGGATGATGAATCAGGCGGACAGGATGCTGATTGGAAGGCCGGGAGACGCATTCTAAATTTTCGTTTGAACCCCATTTTTGAAAATTAGTATAATTTTCCTTCCACTTGACACATTTTCTACAATGTATCATATAAAATGTATCATATAAAATAAACTGCAGTGTGTCGAAGTAGCAAAATGGCACAAAGTTGACTTCTCTTCAAAAACTGGTCTGGCAGGATTTAAACCAAGCTTTTATGGCATTATGTGTTTAGTGCCACTTTTTGATTGTGGGCTTTAGTAAAGGCATTGGTGTCATTTAACAACAGTATTAAGGAATTTATTCAGCTTCTGTACCAAGCCATTAAAAGATGGTAATTGGAAAACAGCCATCACTTTGTTTTATCTAAGTGTGATGTGGTGACTGATGAGAATAGCAGAAAAACTAAATTTGATTAACCACATTTACAGTCAATGACGTTCTTGGTGACATTTTGACGAGGTATATTTTCGTTGACCAGAAACTTCAGTATAACTGCAGTCTGGGTTCCAGAATTGATTTAATTGAGCTACTTTGTTATCGTTCCTGTACATTGCTTTGGTTGTTTATTCTAAGACGTGGGTGTACATATGTTGCGATCAGCATGGCCAAATTGAGATCCACCCCTTTATAAGCACGGGGAAACCCATGAATGTGCTTTTCGACTAAACCATTCTAAATGTAGGTCTGCATATTTAGGGTCATTGTCCTACTAGAATATAACACTTAACCCAGTCTCAAGTCTGTTGTAGCCTCTAACAGGTTTTATCCCAGGAGTGCCCTTTATTCACCTCCATCCGTCTTCCCATCATCATTGACCAAAATTTCTGTCCCTGCTGAAGAAAAGAATGCCCACACCATCATACTGCCACCACAAGGTTTCCCTATAGAAAAAATTGACACAGATCCCCTTCTTTTACATGTTTGCTGTGTCCTTACATATGAGCTTAAACGTACAGCCAGAGCTATGATGGAATGGTTTAGATCAGGGTTGTCCAACCATTTGTGGTCCCAGGACGGATTTTGCTTTTTGTGTTCTCTATTATTTCTTAGTAAATAGGACCACATCTATCCAGTCACTTTTACTAAAAAACAGATTTTGATGCATCCAGATCTTCTTTTAATTTATTTATTGAACTTGGCTAAATACAGTAATTGTTTTCAAAGAAATAGGGACCTAAATCATACTCTAATTGCTTAGAATAGACCTTTTTTTTCAAATGGAGCCCAATTGCATTTCTAAATCGGATGCCTTTCTTTACATAAGGCAAATATGCAAACCCCATTTTAAGTTTGGAAAAACAATGATTTACACATCCCTTTCTTACGAAAACAATCTGACTACTTTATTTGTTTAATTTAAATATTGCTGCTTAGTTTATTTTTTGAGTGGGCAAAGAAAATTCACAATATAATTTTCATCCTTTAATTTTTTTAATTGTATTGTTTTGGCCCACAAATTCTTTTGAAGTTTGAAAAGTTCACCACTGGTTTTGATGAAAGCATATAACGCAACCAAGGTCCAGAGCTAAATCCAATAATGAATCTAGGGCAAGACTTAAAAATTGACATTCACAGACATTCTTAAGCCTGTGTGATGAAGGGTTTGCTATTTTGTAAAGAAGAAAACGACAATTTCAGTCTCTTGATTTTTAAAACTGGTGCAGACAAACCCCAAGAGACCTTCAGCTCTAGTTGTATCAGTTCTACAAACTATCAACTCAGATGGCTGAACGCACAATTTGTATTTGCAACATATTGTGTTGCCATGTATCATTTTGTTTCCAGTTCACAAATATGCTCTACTCTGTTGGTCTATCACATGAAATGATGATAAAATCCACTGATGCTCTTTATCGTAATGTAACAATATGTGAAAAAGTTTAAGGTTGATGAATATGTGTGCAAGGTTCTGCCCATAAAGGAACCAGTAACATATTCAGTTCTGTGAATTTCTGGGGTATGCATGCTGCATATTCAATTTGTAGCTGGGTTTCTCGTTTAATTGCGGATTTTGTGTATGACAGATCATCCAACCATTGTGTTTGCATTGTGTTTGAATTTGAGACAGCTGGTGGTTGGTTCTCTGAGACAGATACAGATGGAAGAACAACTAAATAAATAGCATGGTACAAACATAAACAGGATTGTCTGTGATGCTCCTTGAAATTGTCTCACTTAAGACTCTGATTGTGTCACATACACGAGAAACACGCAACTTTTTTCTTCCAGAGTGTAAACATCAGATCATAAAGCATTCTTAATGACTTTCACACAAACTCCTGCCAGCTCTTTAAATCATGCAATCTGAAGACACAAAGGCAGCTGGAGCGGTGGAAGAGGGGTTGGAGGAGGGAAGATGAAGAGTGGGGGTGGGTGGGCACATATGTCACCTAAACTACAGCTTGTCTGAATAACACGGAGCATCTTTACTGTTAATGTTACAGTCAGGAGCAAATGTTTCTGATAATCTGATCATGCACTCATGTTGAAATTGATTTTTTTGGGAGTTTTCTTCATTAAACTGGACTCTTACTAATTACAAACAGTTCTTTTGTTTAAGTCTTATTTTTTAGGTAATTATCACTTTTATTCACTCTCCTTACACATGGCAGGTCACAGCCAATCTTTTAGCTAATTTGTAACCCAAGCACACTGCTCCCCCTTTCACATTCACTGAGCCCAACCTCCTCCATAACATGTGGAGGCAGAAGACACAAGCCGGTGCTTGACTGAGCCCTGAATGCTCTTTGGTTGTCACACTTTTCCCAAACGCCTTGCAGCTGCCTCCTTTGTGGCCCTCTATGGGAGGGAGGGTGGGGGGTCTCCTTAGCCTATTCTTTGAGCCTCCTGCTGTTGCCCTGGACTCAGATGGGCTCACAGAGACGGAGTGTGGCCCAAACAATGGCTGACGCCATGACATCATGCCTTTTATTTTGATGAAATCCTCATGCAGAGATATACGATGGGATTCCATCGCATGGAGCACAACAGGGAACAGAGGTCCAAAGAGGGACTTCTGGTTCACTTTCTGTCTTTATAGGTATAAAAAAAATTACTTTTTATGTAACAGGGTTAGGCTTAGGGCTTTAATTTATTCAAAATGGAAAGAATATTCTGATTTAACAAATGATCATTAGGGCTACCACAACTGTATAATTTCAAAGAATTTATGTTTAGCATTTTTGAGATTTATATCTTATTTCTTAAGTTGATGAGAGTATCTGGGAAGTCTTACTTAGTTCATGAATTTGTAGTTCCCATTTCCCCTGGGTAGAAATATGGTGCAACACAGAAGGCGATTTCTTTTAGCCACTCTTCAAAATGGAAAAAACACGAGAAAACATCCTGTTTAGGCACTAACCTTTTAAATGGTAATCAGTGCCTTCCTGTTTCACACAGACCCATCTCTTTCAGCCACTCTTCAAAATGGGAGACAAAATAAACTTTTGAATATAGTCCATGACTTCCTGTTTCCTTGGGGAATAGATATGATGTGACACAGAGGACAATTAGCTACTGTTAAAAATGGGAAAGAGAAGAAACAACCCAACCCATGTGTTTCTGTTCGGTCTTTGTTTTACTGAGTTACGCTTCAGCTAGGTCTGAGAGGACAACAGTTTTGTTTTTAAATACATGTAAGATTGTTTTTAAGTCTAAATGTTATGTGTGAACACATGATTTGAGCTTTTAGCTAATAAAAAAACATATATGTACCTATACAAGATGTCATAAAAGAGAGACAAGAGAACAATTTTAACTGAGTACAAAAACTCAATAAGATTTATTCACACATATAAAAACTCTTTAACAAACATTTGTAAAAATAGCTGTTATAAAGAAATATATTAATTTAGTCAATAAATATGTCAGAACATGGTCAAGCAGACACATTCGTCCCCAGTTTTAGTAGTTTTTGGGGTTTTGCTGCAGTACACAGTACAAAAACATGAGGTATTTCAAAGTTGGTTAACCCAACACGTCATGATCGTCAGTGATATCTAGGAAGGCAAAAAAAAAGGGAAAACGTTTTGGATTCTAATTGTCAACCTATTCAACTCAACCGAACATGAAGATTTTATGACACATCTACTTCTAGAATGGTATACACTCATTCCTAATCATATGCCTTTTTGGGCAATAGGTTTGCATTGCTTCCTTAACAAGTGAAGACATTTGATAGGTTTAAAAAAAGCATTCCTGAGATAACTAGTAGCCCTCTCATTTTGTTTAAAATGATTATGATTATCAAAAGCACTTGTCTTCATCAAAATAAGAACCCATCTTTTAAAGGAAGAATACGCAAGATTTTTTTCCTTAGCGTCTCCCTACTGAGGATCGCTTTCACATTAAGCGAAACGTAAATACTGCCTTATGGTAGTCGTCTAATCTCCCATCTGAAATGCTCAGGTCAAGTTATGAAGGATTGGTCAGCAGTCAAGTGAACTAGCCCCAAGCTACAGCACCTATTCTATCTGGTGATACCAGCATCACCATAAACAGGCAAATGGATCTGAACCATTTTATGTGTAGTGCTCCAAGCAGAGTCCCTTGGATTTTGGAGTCCAAACAAAGTTTGTATTTGGTGGGACCTCTGTCAGCAGCTGGGAGAGGTTGTGATGGGACTGTGGCGAAAGGTGAGCTGACCGGACGAGGTGTGCACAGGGATGGAGACGGGGAAGTTAAAAACGGTGCTGCTCTTGCTGATTGCTGGGCTTCCTGCCTCTGAGGAGCAAGTGGAGGACGCCAAGACCTGAGACTCGAACTGGAGGAGCTGACCCATGAAGCTGAAGTTGGGGGAGATGATGCTGCGACGCTGCTTGACGAATTCAAAGGCCTCGTCAAGTTTCACACGGTTGGTGCGCATGAGGTACGCGAGGCAGATGGTAGCAGAGCGGGAGATGCCGGCCTGACAATGCACAAACACGCGGCCCCCGTTATTTCTCACAGAGTCTGGGTGGAGGAAAAGAAAGAGAGAAGAAAATAAGGATCGCTGCAAACAGACAAATGCTGGTTACATATTATGTTATAACTTTGCTTCATTTTAAATGCGCTCATTAGCAAACAGGAACACAGTTAATAGCTGTGTAGAGTGTGAGCCAGTGGGGGTTACTCCCAAAGAAGGTATAATGAATGGACAAAAGAGGGGAACACACCCCTGCTGAGGGTATTGAAGTGGCAGAAAGACTGACAATGAGTGAAGAGAAATTGGCCTTTCTTCAGTCAAAACAAAGGGTGCTATGATGGTGTGTTTGTGTGTGTGTGTGGGGGGGGTTATTCAAGCACAGCCAGCTTCCCCCTACATAACTACTTGGGGCTGTCGCTTTGCAATTCATTATTTAAAAAAAGAACATCCCTCTTTCTACGCCTCAGGGGTGGCAATGATGTAACCACCATTGTGCTGGAGTGAAGAGCCAGCTGGTCACGTTTTGGAGGGAACATTTTTAAATTTCAAATGTAAGCCAGTCAAAGAAAAAAGGGAGGGAAGAAGGAATGGGGGAGACTGGGTGTTTGTTTTGCCAGCAATCAATGGACTAGTTAGCAAACTTTGCACTCACCGATGAACTCTATTGCCTGATTGAACCAGGAGCTGATGTCGGCTTTGTGGTTGTCCTCTACCGGGATGCTCTTGTACAGGAAGGAGTCCTCAAAGTGGTTGGGACAGTTGGAAGAGACGTTGATCAGGGCAGTGATCCCCAGCATGTCCAGCATGTCTTTTCTGGAAGCGTGGTAAGCACTGCCAAGATACAGGAATGGCAGGATCTCCACAGGGCCTCCCTGAATTAGAACAGAGCAAGAAACAAATCAGTCATCTGCAAAACAAGAAGTAGAAGAGAAGGGGAAATCAAAATTAAAAAACACAAACCTGATCATATAAAGGTGTGTTGCATGGACTGCACTTGGGGTCTGCACTCTCGGGGTTTCTGGCGCTCAGTGATAAACTGAGCCCTTGAGGAGGGGAGGCTTTGGCGCACATCTCTGGATACTCTGAGGAAAAACTGTCAAATCCACCTGAAAATAAAGAACCGAATACATCACTGAAGATCGCAGAGCAACGCAAAGGCGGATGCTTTTATTTATGAGTGACAACTGTTCATGCAGGCTATTTTCGAGCTCTGTTTACACCAGGACCAGCCAGAAAGGTGACAGCTGCAATCCGCAACAGTAAAGCGTCTAAATGTGTTCGTAACCAGTAACATGTCCTTACCTTGGAGAATAAACACGCTGACTCCACACGGGCTGCGACAGAGAGCAGTAACAGCCTGCATCAGCGTCCCGTCCTTCTTGGCCTGGCTGAGGTCCGTGCTCCGGTCGTCCAGCAGCACCACGGACTGGTACTCCCCGGACAGGAGCCGGTTCCTGGTGTCCTCGTTTGGGACGATGTGCTCCAACCCCAGCCCACCCCTTGCCCTCCGCCGGACTATGGTGCTAAAACGCACATTTGTGGAGCCGGAGATGTGAGAGGCGTTGAATGAAAGGAAGGAGCGGCAGTCCAGCACCAAGCAGCCCGGGACGTCGCCCTCCATTAGAGCACGAAGGGACGCGCAGTCGATGGTGGGAACTTCCATTATGACCATAGTAGTACAGCGGGTTATGAGTGTCAAATCCAGGTACATATAGGATCAACGGCAGGAGTATTCAAGCTCAAAGTTATAGAAAAATAATACTGCGGTCTTTGGAGTGTGTCCTTTGTTCCGGTTAGCTTCTATGAAAAAATAATACGGTAAAGCTCAAAGAAAAAATCTGAAACAAAAGTTTCAGGACTGGGTTTAATGTTCCCTTTCTTCCTTTTAAAGATCCAGGTAGTTTAGTTCCTTTTGAAAGAGTTAAAATGTTTAACGTCTCAAAGCCTTACTTCTGCCTGCGAGTTGTAGGAGGCAGTTTATATATGTATGAACAGGATCTGTGAATGAGCGCCGCCTCTCCTGGCGTCCCGCCAACGTCGCGGACGTCATCATGATCGTTCTGAAGTGCAACAGGGTACAAGAACGAGGGCTCGAGCACACCCGAGACGATTCTGCAAGAACGTCCTGCATCTCTCTCTCTCTCTCTCTCTCTCTTTCTCTCTCTCTCTCTCTTTCTCTCTCTCTCTCTCTCTCTCTCTCTCTCTCTCTCTCTCTCTTTCTCTCTCTCTCTCTCTCTCTCTCTCTCTCTCTCTCTCTCTCTCTCTCTCTCTCTCTCTCTCTCTCTCTCTCTCTCTCTCTCTCTCTTTCTCTCTCTCTCTCTCTCTCCCTTTTGTTTTTTGTTTTGAATTTGTGTATCTTTTCTATAACAAATAACACATATATAAAATAAATATAAATACAAATAAGACATTCAAAAAGTTGCATTTAAATATTGTGCTGTACATAATTTGTAATTTTGGATTAAAAACTTGGTAGAAGCCACTGTTTTGTTAAGAAATCTGTTTTTGAAGCTTTTGTTCTTTTCTACCTCAAGCTGTTTAAATGCTGAACCGCTGTTAGATTATGTACGTCACATTAATGGATCGGTTTTATGTGTTCTTTGTCTTTGTGTTTTTATCTCTGGGTTTTCTGTTACCCATCTAGTTAGTATTTCACTGTAATACTGTACAGATCCCAGAGAAATGGCGTCTGAATTTGTTGAATGCTATTTAGTATGCAAAAAAGCGACAAAAAAACTGATTTGAGATTACATTCAAGTTTTCATTGTGATTCTCAGTGTCTGCGTGTGGTTTAATCAATGTTATGCATACATTTTGGACTGAACTCACAAAAATATGTTAATTTCTAATAATTACTACTAATTTTTACATTTAGATTGTTGATACTAACTTTTTTATTTTTCTGGATTAAGGCTACTGCTGGTCTTTTGTGTTTAAGGTGCTGTTTCATTAAATAAATATTTGTTTATTAATATATTTACATATAGATACAAGTCCCACGTGTCTAATAAAAATCGACTGTATAGTATATGGCAGGAATAGTCACATTCAATTCAATAAACTTGAACTCTATGATGTATGATAATTGTCACATCTAAACTACAAGATCACTTGTTGTTTTAGGTCTCAGTACATTCCTCTGTCTTTAACATATTATATTATATTATATTATATTATATTATATTATATTATATTATATTATATTATATTACATTATATTATATAGCAATGATTTATCATACTATAATCATTAATTATGTTTTATTTAAGAAGAAAACAATAAACAGTCATGTTTGTTTAAGTAATATATAATCTAAATTATGATTTTTTACATAATCTTTTTACAGTATTTTTACAGACAGACTTATGACTGCTTATTTTAATTGTTAATTTAAATTGGTAATCTGTCAGTTAATAAAGAATATGCCAAAATTTCCATTATGTTTAGAATTTAATTGGATTCCTATTTTGCCTCTTCAGTAGAGTTGACAAATAACAAGATAATAAGTAAATATCTGGGATGGATGCCATAAAAGTTAATTCTTTGTTTTTATTAGTCTGTGGTACATAGTGTTCAATGTGGCGAAAGCAAAGGCTAACCATAAAAGTTAATCGCGGTATAGAAATCTGAAGTCCAGTAAATTTCCAGGCACCGAGAAACAAAACACTGGTGTACCAGGAAGCCAATGGCAGATGGAGATCTCTTAACCTCTTGGTTTTGTTTCACAAAAGAGATAAATGGGGTATTTCTTTTTTTCCACACAAAGATGAGAGAATACATATTTTTAAAGAAAAAACATGATTGCAGTCACTGTGGGAAACCCTTTTCGTTTGCTGGTGTGGCTTGCTGACTCAGACTAGGCAACACTCCTGTCTCAGAATACAGAAGATGTTATTGACCTGTTGACAAGGTGGATGTGTTGAAAATGCTTGTGTCTTCAAAGTTGCTAAAGAAGAGGGAATAACAGACCACGCTCCCTAGCAGACACATAAATGTTAAAATTATTATTTCCTGTTTCAAATATTATGTCTTTTAGCCAGTGAAAAATGTTACTGCTCAAAGTTTTAACCTCTGTGTTCCCCACAAAGATCAACTTCAAGTGTGTTTACTAAGCAGGCCATGATGTCGTTCATGCTTTACTAAAACCTGAAAATGTGTGGAATCCACATGTGTGCTGCCTCGGCCTCTGTTTTTTCAAGCAAATGAAAAATGGATGTGTTATGGTACAGAGGAAGTGGGGGAGGTGAAACCCTCTGAACAGAACGGTAACCAATCACAGGCGAGTGTAAAAACTCTCTGTCAGGTTTAACCTCACACTCCCGTGAGATGAGTCAACTGTGATGCACATGCTACAAAGCAAGAATGTTACACACTATGCATGGGAGGAGGACCGAGAAACGTCTGAAAACAGTCTGTACCCAAACATTTTGTTCTAACGGCCAACCCATTTCCCCAAAATCAGGAAGAGTTATGGTTAGGAAAGAAATTACAGACCTAGGGTGAAACTTTACAGCAAAACTATATCAGTGTCAGAATAGCATTTTTTTAGTGACATACACAGCAAAATCTTTGTTTTTCTTAATTACAAGTTTACAGGACCAAACAAATCTCTCAGGTTTCTGGTCTCATCTAAATCTTGTTCTTCAATATTTGTAAATGTTGGAATGCAAAACATTATATAAATGTGTGTGTCTGAATACTGAAACCGAGCTCTGAAAACAGAGCTGTGCTGTGTTGTCACCATGCTTTTGATTCCCTCAACCTTGGTCTGTAACCAGCCTGAGATCAGAAAGGGAAGTGAAAGAGCAAATGACAGAGACTCATTTCCTGTGGTCCAGCCTAGCTGTCACTTGCTGTCATCCCCGGCTTGTTTACTGTCATTGTTACTAGTGGCAACAGTTGAGCCATCACTGGGAAAACACAGGGTATGTACTGCCTGCAAAAGTTTAATAGCAGACTTGTAATTTGGGACAGATATATTCTTTGTTTCCTGGTTGTGGTGAAAATCACACTTTCTGCTGAGTTTGTGGATTTTCTGCACTGACATATACATTTTTCAAACATGGTATATAATTTCCTCACCTGCAACATTCGTCATCAAACCACCAAACAGAAAGGTACATTGTGTACAATACAATCTCTATTAATATAACACCAGCCATGTTTTGCAGTTTTGGTTGTGTTTGTTTTTGCTACACTGCAAACCTGGATTTTCTCAAGGCCGGTCTGAGGCAAAAGCAAACTAAAAATCTGCATAGGGTCCCAAAACCAACAGAGAGTCCCGTCCAAAAGTGTTATAAAGGGCTATCTTGCCATCTATACTGGCAAAATAAAACATGTGTTATGTAGATCTCAAGTTGGGGAAATTAAAGAGATTTTGTGGATCATCAGGTCTTGTCAGGTATTTTAAGTAATAATTTGCACTAATTCAACCTTGTCTTCAACCCTGTCAACCTTGTCTTCCTCTTTTGTAAAGACACTGTATATATATATATATATATATATGTTATATATATAAATGTTTTCATTGAGAGCAAAGTGGAGCCACAACAAAGTTCTTGTTTGTGTGCACAAACAAGCTGTTTTTGAAGCACGTGCAAAGCATTTTAATACTGCATGTGTATTGGGATCAAAGATGTGGAATACCCAATGTCTGCCACATTAGGGTGGGTTATCTTACTTTTGTGTTGTTGCTATCTTGCTTTTTTTAATTTTGTTTTTCATATTTAGAGTTAACTGATCATCTGAAAATTAAATTAAAATGCTCTGTTTGTGTCTCAACTGACAATGTTTCACCTAAATATTCAGAAATCAAGTCAAGTCATCGGTTTTACTTTTAGCTTTTAGCATCCGGCTTGCCAAGGTAGGTGAATCTTTGTCGGTGTGGGCAGCATAGCTTACTGTGAGAATGAGTAGTGTTCTTAATGGATGTACACTACCCACTTTCTCATTTAATGGTTTTCTTTATGTTTATGACTATTTACATTGTACGTAGATTCTCACCGAAAGCATCAAAACAGTGAATGAACACATATGCAATTATGTAGCAACTGAAAAATTGTAAAAGTTTAAAAATATGTTTTATATTTTACATTCCTAAATGTGGTTCTTGTTTGCTGTGATGACTGAAATATTAATCTTTGACCGTCTCTCAATGAACCTCTGGGAAGTTCTTTCAAGACTTTTGGGGAAACCTTTTCAGGTGACTATCTCATGAAGCTCACGGAGGGTGCAAAGCAGTAATCAAAGCAAAGGGTGGTTATTTTGATAAATCTAAAATATAAAAATGTTTAAAGTTTTTTCACCCCTTGTGTATAGTAAATAATTCCATGTGTGTTCATTCACAGTTTTGATGCCTTTGGTGAAAATCTACCATTTAAATCATCACAAATATACCGAGTCCCATTAAGTAAGAAAGTGTATCTAAAACATTTGACCGGTAGTGTATGCTGAGGTACTGAGGTATGTAGCTTTGGTGTGTAAAAGAGGTGATACTTGGTGATGCAGTGGAACTCTTCAACATGCCTAAAAAACCTGTTGCAGCCAGGCTTAAACAGGTAATTAAACTATCAATACCACACATTGTCAGTTGAGTAGGCTAACTGATTTCATGCTACACCTTTCTACTTGGTATACTCGCCTAAACTGCATCAGTAAGGACAAATTATTCATATTGCTTTTGCTTGATGTGTCCTATATGGATGTTTAAACATGCCTGACATATAAAGGGAATATTAAATTGATTTGGTGACTGAAGGATTTGGAACGGGGCCCCAAATCACATTATGTTAGAGCCTTGGCTGGCTCTATTTAGGACCTTCTGCACCTTCTTTGTGGGAGACTTCAGAGCATTTTATCTCTTGTCTCTCATTCTACAAATTCGAGACTGATGCCTCAAATTTTGCAGCAGCACACAAAAACGTTTCTGAAATTTGGCAATCACTGTGAAGAAACTAGGGATCCTGTCATCAAATGAGCTGTTTTTAGTGTTAATCACAGTTTCTACATGTGTGTAAACAGTGGGTTTAAACATTTTTGCTCTCTAGCTAAAACCAATAAGGAAAATCTACTGAAACCAAAGAAGTCACAACTGAAATTTAGCAAATTTTAGTGGAATGCCATGGAAACTGTGAGAAAAAACATTAAGTGCTGCCACAAAAAGTGATTTCCTTCTGAAACCTGAAATGACAGCTTGAAAGAAGAGGAACTGAAATTACCAGTTTTACCATACTGTGCAGCACATTGTGGGCCAACGGGTCAAGTAATTTCCCACCAACAACAACAATGATGGTAATGATAATAAAAAAAATAATAATAGAAATAAAAAACCTTTTTTAAGTTGAAAAATATATATAATTCTACACATCAAACCTGTTTAAAGTTTTTTTTAAAGTTTAAATGCTGATTTCAAAAAAATGTGTAGTTACTTGAAAGTATTTTTATTTTTTCCTACTTTTATTTAAGTTGACATGATAACAATTTTCTAGTTTGCCTATGAGTATTGGTGACATTTTCCAGACAAGCATACTGTTTGCTCCACAGTTGGACAGTCTGTTTTAGGTGACATGTTTTCATGTCCTGTTCAGGTTTTAGTATTAGATAAATTTCTGTTTAAAGATTCTAAAGTTTTCCTTACATTTCTGAATTTCATTTAAGCCAGTTTTATAGAATACTAGACATTTAAGCACAACACATTTGCTGGTTGGGTTTTGTACACAAATCATGAAACAACAAAGCGCTGAAGCTGCAATTCTGATATAGCAGTTTGGTAAAGGGCTATTTCAATTTTTTAGCATCTTAAACAGCTTAGATCAGTCGTATTTTACAAATTATAAAACCCCAAAAGTTGTTAAATCATGATTGGATTACCCCCTCTCTCAAAACAGAGACATTAAAACACAATTTGTGATGTCTGATATATTTCTTCTGTTTTTGATTTCTGAATGAATGTGCATTTATTAGTGCGTTTGTGATCGTTTTAACACCCTGTAGGCTAATGTTTTTTGGATGACATTCGGAATGCAGTCCACAAAAAGCCCATAGTTTCAAAATGCACTAAAACGTGTTAGCTGGATAATACGTGTACTATATTGAATATTAAAATTATTTAAATTGATAAGACATCAAAGTCTTTTCTACTTCACACCACTGGCATAACTGGTACAAAAGCAGCCAGCAGTAGGATAGATGGTAAGCCTTGAAATAGAGCTGTGTTAACTTTATCATCGTTGTTTTAAACTTGAGTCGAAGCAACCATGGCAACTGTCACACAGCGATGACGCACTCGCGAAGGAAACAGAATCACAGTAAGCCGGAAGTAGCTCTCAGCCAATCAGCTTTTGCAAAGCGTCCTAAGCTGACGTTACACCGGTTCGGATGAACAGCCGGTAGCGCAGAAGAAAGCTGAAAAAATTCGCTTGTTGTTTATATTTGTCAGCCAATTTCCCCGTCAAACGCGTAAACATCATGCCTTTCGATGTTAGGAGGTGAGTAGGAGGCTTCTGCTCGCCCGGGTTTACATTTAAAGGGAGCGTGTTGGTGTTTGCAATCTGAGGGTCCTGGATAATTAATTAACTGATTACAGCAACGCACATACAGAAAATGCAATATCAGTTGTACTGTCTGTGTTTGTGAGTTAAATAATGGTGACCCTGTAGTTTATTTTCGACTCAAAGGAGTGATGCTAAGGTATGCTGAATGAGTTTTTGTGGTTTGTTCCCTGCGCATGTGCAGATTTCCTTGTTCAGCTCGAAGGCATGAAACTGGTTTCAACAAACGTGTGACGCTGTAAACATCACTAACAACAAAGTGATGCCACATTTCTGGCATACTTGCTCCATAACGCCAATGAGAAACATTATTGATCAATAAACACTTCATTCAGCTAACCTTGTGAAACTTGGGGAATAACTAATTGTCACACCCAATGTAAAGGGAGCTGTCGCACCGTAGTTAAAACACAAGATATTTGCTCGTTGCCACCCTTTACAAACTCTGTAACAGATACTTTCCCAGTTCCTTTTCTCGTTTGATCTTGTTGTTACACCACATTATGAGCTGCAGCATGCAGTCAAAGTTAAAATGCCAAAAAGTCACAGTGTCACAATATTTACCTCCCCCAACCCAAGACGAACAAAGAATATCAAAACCTTTAGCCATTTTTTTTTACATACGATTATTCTACACTAATTTATTGGTATTTGGATGCAAAATATAGAATAAACACTCACTATACTCAGTAGTAGTTTACAAAAAAACATTGTTGTTGTGCAGAGTATTATCCCTTCTTGATGTCGTACTTTTTACACAAGACCACAAGTATACTAAGCAGATGGTTGGTTGGTCACTCCATCTGGTCAGGTTGTCCATGACCCCCACCCCCTGTGTGGCAAGTTGTTGGATTAATGTCTGAAGCTGAGTTGTCCACACGTCAGCGAATGCACCCTCCTTTTCCGATTATGCTTTAATTTTCACTGCATTTTTCAAAGTCAGTCATTGGTTTTGATTTTGGTTTCTCTGAGATTTTTTATGCCCACGTGTGGCCAGCCCACCCTTTAGGGGGTCACAAATTGGCATAAAAATCCTTCCGTGTGAACTGTGCATTATACCTTTTCAAAACCATCAAATAAAATAGAAAAGCTTAAATATGATATTAATTTCTAGTACGCTTTTTATTTTAAGAAATAGCAAAAATGTGTTGACTACTGGATCAAGAAACTAGTAATATAAACATGTAAATGAAGCAACTATGGTAACAGTCCCAATGTTCATTTGTACCATGTAATTAATAGCTAACTTGGTTGCCATTTGCAGTTTTTAGGCACACAAGCCATCTGTTTCTATTATTGATGACATTTGTTCTCATTTTACTCCCCCTTCACAGTTTTGCTGCGATTAGAATTCATTTGCCGGACATCATGTTATTAAAAGACTGTGTTAGGCCGATGTGTGAGGAGTTGATGGGGTGGTCATGATGTGTTCACACTTTGTGCCATTGTTAGACCAAGAGCTGTATTACAACAATTGGAAGTGACTTGACTGACCAACAGACACTAATGCAGCCTTAGTCATCAATGTGAGAGTATGATTCATTTCTGTATATTACACCATGCAGTAGAGTGGCTTGTATTCCCAGAAACCCACATTTTTTTTGCCTAACCACACCAGAGGTACACTGAAACATATGTTATTCTACATTTGTTTCTGAATGACCTCTGGAATCCCAAATAAAGAAACTAATACAGTTCTACTTAGCCTTTGAACAGTGTCATTTATCGTATTTCTGTGTGGCTTTTAAAGCCAAACGACATGAAGTTTGAGTACCTAAAAGTCCCTAAATGCATTCGTCAAAAAAACAAACAGAAAAGATGCAAATTAAATTCAGCAGCATTTACAAAAAATGTAAATAAGTTACCAGGAAGCAGCTGTCCTCCAGTTTAGTTATGTGCCCAAAATTATTGTTGCAAGGAAAAAGGTGTCAAGGGCTCAGAAACATCATTAAGGCACGCGTGAGTGATCGGGGGTAAGACTTTCATGTTGAGGCTAATTAAGGGAAGTTAGAGTGCTGAATTAATGTATTGTGTCAGTGGACACGTTCAGCATACCTTGATCAACTGTGCTATTCTCACGAGGCTGATGATGTGATGCTGGCATGCTGTAAAATGTGTGCTGATATGCTGCCATATGGTCTCTATTGGTCACTTTTATCAAGCAAAGGTGAGCTACAGGCTTTAATTCGTGACACATGAAAAAGTTTATGTAATACAAAAAGGCCATGTTTTTTCTAAGAAATAATGCACATGCGTCTAATCACTAACCTTTACCGTAAATTAATAATGTCAGGGATGCAAAATGCATAAGAACACTTCAAAGAGAGAATATTGTACTTCACATTTCACCCCTTTCCCTTTATTTCCAACTCTAGGTTTTGTGCTAGTGGGGCATCCCAGTCTTTATAGTTTTGTAGGGTAAAAGGCAACGTGGCACAGCTTTCTAGCAGAGCAATCCATTATATCATGTCGCAGTTCTCATTGCAGTTTCATTGTGGGCGATATCGTAGTGGTAAAGGACCGATCTTACAGATTTTAGTGATCAGGGAGAACAGAGTGGGGAAAAATGTGACCTAATAACAATCAATATTGTCATTGCCATATTCAACAATATTGAATCCTGCTCTGGAGCTCTTAAAACATCTCAGATGGCACAAAAGCCACTGTATTGTCTAGATTAAAGTATACCCATATTTGTGTTTTGAAGTGCAGGTAATTATCACAGCATAAAGTATATGTGCATAGTACATTCCTTAAATTAGAATATTTTACCATCACAGCAGTCATTTTAATATGTAGCCTAATGTTGTATTTTGTTTTACGTATTTTTTTTCAATCTCAACCACAAGCGCTAAAAAGAAAAATGTTTAATATACACTACCAGTCTCATTTAATGGTTTTCTTTATGTTTAGGACTATTTATTCACATTGTATGTAGATTCTCGCTGAAGGCATCAAACCAGTGAACAAACACATATGAAATTATGAAGCAAATGAAAAATTGTAAAAGAACTTTAAACATGTTTTGTATTTTAGATTCCTTAAAGTAGCCGCCCTTTGCTGTGATGACTGAAATATTAACCTTTGACCGTCTCTAAGTGAACCTCTGGTTAGTTCTTTCAAGGCTCTTTGGAAAACTATTTGAGGTGACCACCTCATGAAGCTCATGGAGAGAATACCAAAAGAGCAAAGCAGTAATCAAACCAAAGGGTGGCTCTTTTGGGAATCTAAAATAATGAAATGTTTATAGTTTTTTCACGCCTTTTGTATAGTACGTAATTCCATGTGTGTTTATTCACAGTTTTGATGCCTTTGATGAGAATCTGCAATGTAAGTAGTAATGAAAGTAAGGAGTCCCATTAAGTAAGAAAGTGTATCTAAAACTTTTGACCAGTAGTGTATATTGTCGCATTTAGAAAAGAAAAAAACGCCAATGTTTAGTTTGATGAATTCAGATGCTTTAAATTTTCATATTTCCTATGAGGTTATTAGGCCCGTTGCTGGTGTCACGGTTTGAAGAAGTTACTTTCTTAACTGAAAAACATGCCTATCATGAAATGCCAGAAGCACCAGAGTGACCACTGTTGGCTGTATGGAGCACAGAGCTCCCCCTGTTGCTGCACACTGCCAATCAGCTGTTTGAAAGAAGCCTTCTACATTTTGCTGTCATTTACCATACAAGAAAAAGCCTATTCTCTTACAGGTCATGAAGAACAGTTATGATGTGGAAAGCAAGACCTGCCAGCCATCATTCTTATTAAAGTAGCGATGAAGGAGCTGACTGCAGGCTAGGGAGCAGGCTATGAGATTCTCACTGTATTTCACACTGTATATATACAGGGGTTGGACAATGAAACTGAAACACCTGTCATTTTAGTGTGGGAGGTTTCATGGCTAAACTGGACCAGCCTGGTAGCCAGTCTTCATTGATTGCACATGGCACCAGTAAGAGCAGAGTGTGAAGGTTCAATTAGCAGGGTAAGAGCACAGTTTTGCTCAAAATATTGAAATGCACACAACATTATGGGTGACATACCAGAGTTCAAAAGAGGACAAATTGTTGGTGCATGTCTTGCTGGCGCATCTGTGACCAAGACAGCAAGTCTTTGTGATGTATCAAGAGCCACGGTATCCAGGTTAATGTCAGCATACCACCAAGAACGACGAACCACATCCAACAGGATTAACTTTGGACGCAAGAGGAAGCTGTCTGAAAGGGATGTTCGGGTGCTAACCCAGATTGTATCCAAAAAACATAAAACCACGGCTGCCCAAATCACGGCAGAATTAAATGTGCACCTCAACTCTCCTGTTTCCACCAGAACTGTCCGTCAGGAGCTCCACAGGGTCAATATACACGGCCGGGCTGCTATAGCCAAACCTTTGGTCACTCATGCCAATGCCAAACGTCGGTTTCAATGGTGCAAGGAGCGCAAATCTTGGGCTGTGGACAATGTGAAACATGTATTGTTCTCTGATGAGTCCACCTTTACTGTTTTCCCCACATCCGGGAGAGTTACGGTGTGGAGAAGCCCCAAAGAAGTGTACCACCCAGACTGTTGCATGCCCAGAGTGAAGCATGGGCGTGGATCAGTGATGGTTTGGACTGCCATATCATGGCATTCCCTTGGCCCAATACTTGTGCTAGATGATCGCGTCACTGCCAAGGACTACTGAACCATTCTTGAGGACCATGTGCATCCAATGGTTCAAACATTGTATCCTGAAGGCGG
The DNA here is from genome assembly GCF_021462225.1 of Girardinichthys multiradiatus. Taxonomy (NCBI): domain Eukaryota; kingdom Metazoa; phylum Chordata; class Actinopteri; order Cyprinodontiformes; family Goodeidae; genus Girardinichthys; species Girardinichthys multiradiatus. Next base: position 20,197,329 of record NC_061815.1, on the reverse strand, counting down.
TGCCGTGTATCAGGATGACAATGCACCAATACACATAGCAAGACTGTTGAAAGATTGGTTTGATGAACATGAAAGTGAAGTTGAACATCTCACATGGCCTGCACAGTCACCAGATCTAAATATTATTGAGCCACTTTAGGGTGTTTTGGAGGAACCAGTCAGGAAATGTTTTCCTCCACCAGTATCACATAGTGACCTGGCCACTATCCTGCAAGAAGAATGGCTTAAAATCCCTCTGACCACTGTGCAGGACTTGTATATGTCATTCCCAAGACGAATTGATGCTCTATTGGTTGGAAAAGGAGGCCCGACACCATACTAATAAATTATTGTGGTCTAAAACCAGGTGTTTCAGTTTCATTGTCCAACCCCTGTGTGTGTGTATATATATATATATATATATATATATATATATATATATATATATACACACAATGTGAAACACAGTGAGAATCTCATACCACCTCATGCCTACTTGGGATATATAAAGGTAACCTTATTCTGAATGAGGGAAGAGCTGAACATGTTGATAACTTGAGGAATTTTCCTTTAAAGTTTAATGGCTCTTTAACTTGTCTCATCTATTGACAGTTGAGATGTTTGCCTCGAGCTCAGTGGAGGATGTTGAGTGTTTGCCAAAGAGAGTATTAGATCATTGTGTCTTTAGAGCTTTAGTTAGAATTCAGTTGTTTAGTTTATGTCTTATTAATCCTCTTATCTTGATTGTGTAACAGCTGTCTCATCCTTGACGTACACCTCTACACACAGAGAGGTGTAGGTACAGCGTGCTGTCTTAGTATGTGACAGCCTGAAGTGTCCATTATGTGTAATTCAAGGAGAGGATGAACTAGTGTGACTCATTCTCAAGATGGGGTTTATTTAGTAAGACTTTTTCTGAGAAAAGTGGTCCCGTGCCTTTATTTCAGCACATGAAATGGTGCTGGTACACCGTGTCCTTCCTTTGACAAAACATGTCAGTCCCTTCAAAGAAGATTGGGTCGTGACATGTCAGAAAGGAAACTATATTTGGCAACTATATTTAAAGAAATTCAGGAAATTACAAACATCAGCCAATTGTTAATATGAAGGCAGGATGTTGCCCATAAAAGTCACCCACATGTAAACCATTGAAGATATTTCACTACAGCTTTTAAATATTGGTTTAAAAATACTGGCAGTGGAGTTGAGGCTAACCGTAAATGTACTTTGTGTCCGGTAGTTTTAATGAGAATGGAGAAATTACTGATTACAGATAAAGGTCTGTACTTAACTGATAATGTCAGAAGACCATCAAACCATCCCTTTTTTTGACTGACCGTACAGCTGTACTGCCTGGGAAATTCTGATTCTTGATCTAACAATGTATTTGTTTTTATGTTTGTGGACTGTTTTAGAGGAACTTTATAGCATGTTAAAGTGTCTTTGGGTAAGGCAACTAACTGCCTAATCACTCACATGACCAAAACCAGGCTCATACATGTTTTAGTGGAAAATCATTTTGTTTATTTTATGATTTGCCTAATGTATTACATTAGATAGATATTAGTTCCTGTTCTGTATATGGCTCAACAGCTCTTTTCAGATACAGTTGCAGGCTGATTTAGTGCTGGATTCATGTTACCTTGTGGCTGAATGATTATCAATGGAGGAGAGTCTGCTAACACTAACTGTGTGATAAATAAAACACTTCCAACTATGAGTAAGCTGAAATGAGTGTGAACACGCTAGGCATGGGCCGCTGAGAAATTCTCACAGTGTGACGACATTATTATCACTTAATACAGAATAATAGAAACAAAAGCTGCAAAATGATTTAATTGCTTTAGATTAGCAAGAATTATTTATGCTGTTGATGCTGTTACATATGTGTATTTTTGATGTGTTTGATTTACATACTCAGGATTTTACAGCTTTTTGCTATTCAGCTTTTCATAGACTAACATAAGTATAACAAGCTAATATAAGCTGGATAACTGGTCAGTCTATAATTTGGGTGGTGCAGTCGGCTGCTTAAGACGTGCTGCTCATAGCTTGCTAGTTGTAGTTTTAAAGTGTAGTTAATAAGAGTGGTAGGTGTCACGCTTTTGTTTTTAATGCAATGATGGTCTGTGTTTTTTGCAACTGGAAATATTTCCAAATGTAAAATAAATGTATATTTATTTTGAGTGAGGGAGATAAATGTATTGGCCTTCTTTCTGCTAGCTGCCTAGCACTGTGAGCAATGGGTGGGGAAGGGGCAGCATTTTGTTTCTGAGTGCCTCAAACAACAGGAGAACACACGTTAAAATGTTGGTTATACCTTGATACCAGTAACCAGCTCATGGCTAGTCTAATCACCCTCAGTTCAGAAACAGACATGAATTGACCTGAGTGAATACTTCTTGAAAGAGTTTTTATAATGCACCTGAGCACCTATGTTCAAAAGCTGATGTCTAGATCAGTGTAAACTAACAATTGAGGCAACAAGTTTGTGCTGTGGCCATGTCCTTTAGTCAACAGTTATATTAACACGCAAACAAAACCCCTTTTTGAGACATCTTCCTAGCCTTCATCAGTTTGTTTTCAAACTCAAGGTGGGTGTCTCTGGGTGTCACATTTTAACTCAGGCTAGTCATCTCTTTCTAAGATTACTTGTCTGACCTCCGTGTTGGCAATATTTGCACTTATATATTATCAACTTCAAAGTGCTGCATAGTAATGGTTGAAATTGTATTTTTTGCAACAATAAGGATGTGATGCTTACATATCTTTGTAAAGTAATGTCAAAGCTCATGTAGGCTCCAGATCCGTTGGTGTTGGATAATGAAAAATTCAGGGTATTTGTTTCGATTGCTATCCTTCAGCCAGTTAGTAATCTAGTTACATTCTTTAACATCGTGATGTATAAAGCTTGAATTCTGTGTAATTTTAGATGTATGATGCTTTACTTGCTAAAAACACACAGACTCTGTAATGCCATAGCATTAAATTAGTGCACTTGGCCAAGTGTATCTTGTTTGTAAATATATCCAGAACGTCCTCCGTGCTTCTGTCTGAGGCTATTTACAGCTCACATGGAGTGTTGAGCCTCTACCTACCTCAGGTATCGGGTGACCGGATGAGTGAGATTTTGTTTCCTCGCTCAGGTTTTAATTTAGCTTTGGGAAGTTGCCTGCTAAACATACTCATGTCTGAATGCAGATGCTGTTACAGCAAAAAAAGACGCCCTTTACATTTGCAAAAGCAACTCGGCAGTGTTCAACTCTTTAGGTTGTTGCCATGCCATCAGGGGTCAGGCCCTTTAAACTGCTCTCCCTTGCAGTAATGTTTTTTTGTGGAAATTTCTCAAAATCTATATGCTTTATTCATTAGTATTTTTTTTTTTTTAAAGGTACAGGTATGGGTCAGTAAAAAATGTTACAGTATGATTACCTCAAGTAAAAACTCCACAATATAAACATATTAAAACAAAGATTTAAAGCAGTAATATACAAGTCTTACTAATTGCTCTTAGCTCGCCAACTGTAGTTGCAGAACAGCAGAGAGTGAATGCACTCCTTTTCCAAACAGCCAGTTTTTTAAAAGCAATGGAACGGTGTAGGAGCTTTCTTTCCTCTGACCGGCAGTGCACAGCATCATGTCAGGGAGGGCCAGTTTTGTGTTTCTGTATGCTACATATGGCTGGAGAAAACCTAAGTCACACTGGCACTTTCTCTGCCATCACTTTAGTTTTTAAAAGTCGGAGCATTTAAAACCTTGGTATACCTTGATACCAGTACCTGACATAGCCAGGGATGAAATGAAATGAACAGAAAATGTGTTTTTTTTTATCAGCTACAATTATCTATCAGATGCACCTTCACGAAATAATTTTGGAAATTCAATATTTGCAAAGCAATATTCAGTTGTTAAATGTTATGTAATTCAATGTTCTAACATTTGCTTTACCTAATATTGCGTTAATCAACATCTAAAAGGTGAAAAATTTAGGTAAGAGAAAGAATAAGAAAAAAAGCTGTTTTCAGCCAACCATTTCCTCATACTGTAATTAGGAATCAGCAGTAAACGGGAAAAAAGGAGGTACGGTTGAGTTCTGGAAAATTCAGAAACCTCTATTAGGATTTGCACCCATTATTGGGAGAAAGTCAAATTCTTATGTTCCTTCAACTTAAAAATAACCAAGAGTGTCCCAAAATGTTTGATCCAATACTGATCCGAATCATTCAAGATTTGGAATTTGCCAATATATGGTCGTAATTCTCACAGTGACAGACATATTTTTGCAACTGGAGTTTCAGCAGGAGACCCCTAATATGTTGCTACAACACAACTAATTTAAGAAGATTTCTGTAATGTTCCAACGACGTTACCTAAAATGGGGATAGCTTTATCCTTAGTTTCTAAAGCTTTATTTGACTCAACGCGTACAACTACAGGTTTCAATAAACCCGTGTTTTGCTCCTTGTGATGATGTTTTCATGTGAAGTAGTTTGCTAAAGTTAGCATGTTTGCTCACTGTTTTGTTATGACTTGATAATTTGGCTGGTAAAATATTTTATTGAGGTTCCAGTTAATTGTATTTGGACAAAACTTACAGGAAAATGTTCTGTTATTCAATTAACTTAGTACTTTGCTTTACACAGCATAAAATGTATTGACAAGCGTTTCAGCTGCTCTCTGCACTGCTGACCCCACACCGACAACTAACTGAACACAGCATGCAGAGCAGATCACATGACATAGAGAGACAGGAAGCTGCAGCAGCCAATACGGTCTGTTGCTTGCTGTGACCATCACTGTATACACTAAACTTGATCATGAAAACCAAAACTATTAAAAGAACGTGCACAGTCTATGACACATTTTTGTAATACACTCAAAAAAGTTGTGAATTTTCTTTTTATAAAGTTGCTGCAGCAGCATGACTCGCTTGTAGCGCTGTGGAGACTAACATAAAATCTGACTTCATAGGAATTGCAAGAATTGTAATACAGTTTAGTCAGGGACTTGGAAAATCGGTTATCAGGACCCCGATCTGATATTTGGGATCTTCCCTAGGAAGAACGTGCACCCTGGAGTGATGGTAAAGGTTGAAATTTGATTATTTTGGACCTAAAATAAACGTCCTAAAAAAAAATCACTTGAGTCAAAAATGAAAAAAAACTAAACATTAGTTTTTTCATATCTTACAGACTTAGTTTTGTTTCAGTGAGAATATCATAGAAATCATCCAGGCAAAACAGAAATATCATGAGTTTATGAGCATTTTTGACAGGAACAAACAATTAAGTCTACCCTGACTTTATGAAATACTTTGATTTTTCTTTTTCATTATTTTAATGTGAAAGACTAAGGTTGAATGAAACCTATGTAAATGTGTACAATTTGGAAACCAGTTTGATCTTTGCTTGTGTTCATATGGGAACGGAGGTTTTGACTAAATCTTTGTGCAACAGTGAATAAAATGTATAATTTTTTGGAAGGTTCCCTTTTTTTTTATATAAGGCTGGTCATATATGATATGTACAAATCCAGTCTCCGTGAGTTTCTGTTTTCCACATACCTCAGACGGTGCACCTGGCAAACATGTCATGTTTGTGAGAGCCAGACTTCCAGTTTTGTAAAAAGTCTGACCACATAACTTGGGTAAATTTTTTTCCCGTTAAAGCGAAACAAACCCAGAAGGAAGTATGCATTCCCGGACCTGAAATCAGATGAGTGAAAATCAACAAAATTCAACTTGATAGCCTTTTGGCTAGACTAATAGGGCCGCTTTCCACCTGTCGGGTGGTTATCAGGAGATCATGAGGTGAAAGACGCTCCCCCTCAACATTCAAGTTAAGTTTTTTTCACCCTGACCTCCCTGTAAACTCTTGTCTAAACTGTCTGGCTCATATATCCTGTTTAGCTGCTTATTGGCATGCAAGGGGCCAGACTAAGGTGTCAGATACATGATTTCAAATGGCTTAAAAAGCAACAAAAAAGAAGTGAAAGCTGAGGCAAAATAAGAGCAACAGCCCAGTCCTGGCTGGAAAGGAAGCCCTCCTTCTCATACTTCCTCATCTACCCTGCACTGCATCAGCTGTGAACACTTTTCTGGCTGCTGACAGTGGAAGAAATGTGGACAAATGCATCTGTTTTGAAAGGAGAGGTGGAAGGAGAGTGAGCATGAGAAGGGAAGTGGTACATGGGTGGGATGTGTGCAGTCAGGGATGGAGTTCAGCCCTGAAAGTGTTTTACTGCCCAAAAAGGATATGTGCAAGAGCTCCCGGACGGGAATAGTTTCTGCGATGTTTTGAAGTTTTTTTTTTTTTGTTTAACTGCCCAAATGGGGAGTAATAATATTTCACAAGAAGATGGGATGGAAATGATTTTAACTAAAACCTGCTGGTATTTATTAGTTTTATGAAAGGTTGCACAATAAACCTGAAGTTGATTCTTAGCGTGGCCCCAAGCCCTCACTGTTGGAAAGATAAAAACCCTCAAATATTATTTACTGAATATTGGTTCGCATGCTTGTGTTTGGCTTTTTGTGGCACAGATCATAATAAAAGAGCACCCATACAGAGGAGGAGGTGTACCCTGTAAAAAGGTTGACTTTTTACCCATCTTGAGTCCACTACGTGTGATGGCTGCGGTCCAGAGCTAACATTCCACCTCTCCTCTGTAATATCGCACTCCACGATGGGTACAGAATGTGCTGGTTTTCTCATTACGCACTGTTTACTTTGGCTATGTTATTTTACTCACTCCCCTTCCCCTGTTCTTTTTCCCATTTCTTTCTCCTCTTAGATTTGATATCTACAGGAAAGTGCCAAAAGATCTCACCCAGCCAACCTACACAGGAGCTTTCAGTGAGTAGGCCTCCATACACAAGCAGATATTCTAAGTATCTATTCGTTATGTATATTATGTAGATGTGTATGTGTAACCATATACCCCAACTTTGTAGAGATCCACCCTTGTATGAAAGTATTCACACCCCTTGAATTGTTTTGTTTTTTTAACATTTACCACATTACAACCATTAACAATTTATTCTATTGGGATTATACATGATAGAACAATACAAATGACATTATTGTGACGTGGAAGGACAGTGATACCTGGTTTTAAACATCAGGACAGGATTTTGGTCTGGACTTGGATTGGGCTATTGTAACACATTAATCTACTTTGATCTAAATCATTTCATTGGAGGTCTGGTTATAGGGCCAGCTGTTCTGCTGGAGGTTGAGCCTCCACCCCAATCCCAAGTCTTTTGATGCCTCTAAAATGTTTTCTATCAGAATTGCCCTGTAATTATCTTCATCCACCTTCACATCAACTCACCAGCATCCCCACAGCATGATGTTGCCACCACCATGTTTCATTTTGGTTATGGTGTTTTCAGAGGGATGTGCAGTGTCGGTTTTTTGGCAAACAGTATTTTGCATTCTGGCTAAAAGTTTCAAGTTGTCTCTCATCTGATCATGGCCCCTTCTTCCATATGTTTGCTGTATCCAATATAGGGCTCATTATGTCTTTCCTTTGCTATGGCTTTTTTCTTGTCGCTCTTTCATAAATACCAGTTTTGTGGAGCAAAATAGTTACTGGGGATATTTTTTTATAACCTATCAAACTAAACTGTTTGCTGTGTTTTGGGGTCTTTGTGATTTTGTTTTTTCACTAATGTTCCATAGAAAATTTCTCAGGTCTTCACTGAAATAGTGGATGCAACCTTGTGTTGGTCTGTCACATAAAATCACAATGAAATGTTTATGGCTATAATGTATGGAAAGGTTTAAAATGTAGTATTTTGCAGGATGTATACATTTGCACATACTGGTGTTATGTGGCACTGGGATAGCTTAAAAGGAACTCTCTTGACCATAGGTTTTAAAAAGAGGTCAAACCTTGACCTCTTTGTTTGACTCCTCTAGTCAGTTAATTCCACAGTGTTGAGCTGTATCAGCAGGAAGGATGCTCGTTTCTGTAATGTGTTGCCTTCAGGCAACGGATGACGCTCTGAGAATGTCACATGGCAGCTGAATGAGTCATAGGTGGACTTGGTAACTATCTTTCTGTTAGCGTTGAGGTGTTACTTATAAACACATATGAAAACACAATGGCTCTCACGTCAATGCTTTACAGTTTAGATGCTTGAAATGTATGACCTAGATTTAGAAAACGACCTGAACGTGTAGAAATAATGTCATTTATAATTAGCATTGTTTTTTTGTACAATAAAATGACACCAGATTGCATCTTCACATGAGCAAAACTCCTTTAATAAATAAAGCAAGTTTTAAAATGTATATATGACAGAAATATGGTAGTTATGTGGAAACTTTAATGCACTTGAGAACCTTTCAAAACATTCATTTTTTATGTACAGACAGTAAGGGTGTCCGGCTAGCCTCCGTATCAGGTAAGTGTGTAGTCAGATATGAGCGGCTGCAGCTATATGAACAAACCTTCCCTCTGGCTCAATCAGTCTAGCTTAGATAAACCATAATATGTTGAGGGTGAAAGCCTCTGCTGTTGAGCAAAACTAGGAATTCAACACTGTTTTGGTTCATTTTCACAGGCATATAACCCAAGATCCCATGTATGGTAGTCCTTTCACCTGTGGGTGATTTTAATACCAAGGACTGGTTTGGTAAAATTTGAAATATTCTGTGAAAAACATTAGGGGAAAACTTTCCACTATTGCACTTACGTATGTTTTTATTGAAAAAGTGAGGAACGTTTGAAGGATTGTAGATGCAGATTTGCATAGATTTACTTAAAAATGAAAAGAAACAAATTGAGTGACTCACTATTTAAACAAGTAACTGTGATTAATATTGACAGTTTGTAACGTTTGTTTTATTTTCCTAGTTTTCAAACCTAAATTATTTCATACTCGTTCATTTTTTTTAGACAGACTTTGGGCTGCTGGTCTTATTAAGGTGCTTTCAAATATCAATATTTTCAATCATCTTCATATCTTTTTGCTTCCAAGCAGCCACACCTTTTTAAATGATCCTGAGCAATGTTTTGTCAGACTTCCTGGAGGCCGTTCAGAGGTTTCATTTAGGTTTGTGTTGTTTCATTTTCATTCCAGTACATGACTGATACAGCAGTCATTTTCCAAGCACTCTGTTATGAGGACCCGATTTCTTTACTTTATTCTTCAAAAAACTACCAAAGACAATGCAGTTTGACAGAAAATAAAAGAAACACTGTTTTAACACCAAGAAGATTATTCCTAAAGAGTGTTTGCTGAAAACTTGGTTTAGACCAGAAGAATAATGCGTCCCTCAAGTCAGACTTTTGCTGGATTTAATCTTTTCTTTTCCCTAAAGGCCAGACTGTCAGTTACTGTTGTCTTACAGAGGGCCTTTTTAAACCATTTTTGCCCTCCAGATGTCCATTTTGATGCCATGGTCAAGGGCAAGGACTGGACTGAAGATGTGTGTAAAAGAAAAAACTTTAAAACACATTTGGAAAAGAACCATTTTAATAAGATTACAGGTATGTCTGGCTAATTGAAAGCAACATTGTTATGGCCTGGCTTAAAGACCATAACAAATAAAGACAAACCACACATGGGAATAACTTAAAATTGGGTTTATTTAACAAAAAACAGAAACAAAAACATGGCTAGCAAGAGGAGAGAGAGAGAGAGAGAGACTTCCAGGTTGTGGTGGAATAGCTTTGGGCTGTAACATCATCTAAAATAAGTTACTTAAAACATTTTTGGTGTTGCAACTCTAAAAATGGCCTCCATTTATTTAAGTTTTTAAGGTGTTTTGTCTTCATATTTTCAGCTTTGTTTCCTGCCTCCATATCAGGGCCTTTCTTTGATAGCAGGGGCTTTATGATCTTTGGTGGAAGAATTCAGAACACCTTTGGACTTTGCTTTGCAGGCCTTTTTATTGTGGCAAAGGGTAACCTTAGTTCAACTGGAAATCAGAGCTGTTGTTGAGGAACAGTTTATGGGAAGACCTTGCCAGCTGGTACCTGCCTGTACAACACAGAAGTTTACCCGCCCTCTGCATAAACTTGGGAAAATACATGTTTTAGGTTAACTAAGTATGTTGAGAATGTTAATGATTATGGACTTGCATTGCCTTCGAGCACATGAGAAGTAATCAGTGGAAGGTTAAGTGCTTTTCTTGTCAGGTCATGTTTTTTCTTCCCTACTTGTCATCAATAAGTCATATCATCACGGATTACATTGATTATTCATCGCTCAGTAGATTACAATGCAACTGATGGCACATTTTTGGCGCCTCAGTCCCTTTCTTGTTTTGCCGGTCAGCTGATGAAAGCAGAAGTCTGAACAAATAAAAAAGGATGACAGAGTGGATAAACTGACTTGATGTTGCAAACCGAGTATTGATTGTAGCACATGATGGAGGAGAGAAGAAATTAGATAGTTATGCACAAATTTCCACCCGAGAGGAAGTGCAAGGAAGTCCTTCCTGTCGACAGTGGACTCCCTTCCTGTCTCTGTACGCTGTCTAAGGGTGTGTGCTCTGGGCTTATTCACATTTGACACAGTTATTGTTTCATTCAAGTTAGGCCAGCTCATAATTTGACGTTTATTAAAAAGCCAAATATTTGAAGCGATCTGTTTTTCTAATACTTATGCCCACCTTCTGTTGGGATTGTTTTTTTAGGGTATCTACCTCAACAATAGATTTGCATTATTGTCAAACTGTTTACTGCTGCTTTTTGTTTTTTCTGTGCATTGTGTTTGTTCAGCCTTAGCTTGTCTGTGCTGTAAGAGGAAAATATGCTAGTCCAGCCTAGTGGTATGAGAACAAATGGGACTGGGAACGGGTTGCATACCAGCATCCTGGTACACCAAAGTTTTAAAAAAGTTAATGTTTGAAAACTGCTAAAATCTTCATATCTTATTTTGGTTATAATGAGGTACAACTGTGGTATGTTTACTCTGTACTGTGGAAGTCACATGCAGGCACATGTGGTTAGAGAAGTGCAGGGCTGGTTATTTATCTGACTCTTAGTTTCACAGCTAGGAACAAATATGTAATCTGACCTTTAAACAAAGTCATTGTCTCCACTGCCATCCGGTGTAAAACCAGTGCTAACTCTTTACTCTAGCCTTTAATAATCCTGGATACATGCTGCTTTCCTTTGAAGCCGGGGAAAAAATGAGTGTTTTGATGAACCTGAATTGGTAACCTATGTGTCATGGTGACACTCCCCGGTGTTTGTTGGTTAAACATTACCTTATGTAAAGCCTCCTCTAAAGCTGACGAGTTTGCCTGCAACGCCCTGCCTACTGCAGGGTCATGTGCTTGTGGGATCCCAGGAAACAGTTGCCACGTAAATGCGCCTCACCTGCTGACTGAGAATCTCGCCGGACCGGACAGACTACATCAGCACCGGCACAGATCCATTCCTTCTATATTCATCTAAGTAAACACATGACTGTTTTCTTTTAGGCTCATTAGTTTCACTCATGAAATTGGATGCTTTTCCCCTTTAAAACTCTTTTGATTTAAGGTTGATATTCCTTATTTAGGTCTTTGAGGAGCCACTTTTGGGATGAGTGTGTTTATGGAAAATGAGCTGTTTTGTAGCTCTGAATAAAGAATAGCGTGAGCTCACCTCTCTCAGAGAAAAGATGCTGTAATGGCTGCCTGGTGTGCTGGTATTCAGCGGGTAATGAGTGTAGGATGGTCTTTAAAAACCTGCGTAATGACAGCTTTAAAACTGGCAGTAAAATCACTGTTTATGAGAGGGGAAAAATGTATGAGTGCTGTAATTTCATTTATGTCAATAGCTGAGGTCAGCCATTTCTAAAACAACTGGATAAGTCTGGCTCAGTGGGGTTTGCATCATTCTTTTACAAGGTGGTATAACTTGAGATTAATGTGTGTTTCCTTGTCTCTCTTCCCACAGTATCCATCCTCTGCTGCGTCTTCATACTCTTCCTCTTCCTGTCCGAGCTGACCGGATTCATAGCCACCGAAATGTACGTAAGATCGTAACGTCCTGCGTCTGAGACACACGCAGGGGGTTAATAGTGAATGCCAATTCTCCTTGTTATACTGTCCTTTACCCCACTGGTGCTACAGACAATGGAGACAATATTCCTCACAGGAAATTGGCTTTCTGCATGCGTCAGCAGTGTGTAATGATTGGATAACACGGAGAAGGTTTGTCAAAAAGGATATTACAGACACAGATTCATAAATATTCTTTTGTGGCGGTCTAGCAAGAGATGAGTCCTTTTGTACTGAGATTGTTGTGAAAATCTGTTATGTTTTTAAATGTAAATTAACCAACTTTCACGCTTGGTGTATCTAACATTTAGTCTTTTTTTGTCCACTGTAGTGTAAATGAGTTGTATGTGGATGACCCTGATAAAGACAGTGGTGGGAAGATAGATGTGAGTTTAAACATCAGTTTGCCAAACTTACACTGTGATTGTGAGTATTTACAAATACACGCCTCTCTTTTTCTCTGCATTATCCTCTCTGCTGGGATGCTTTTTTCTCTCACATTGTTAAAGACGTTCTCATTTTTTCCTCTCCTAATGAAGCAGTGCCTTAATTGGCATTTGCATACATTTTGTACAGCACAGAGTGTTGGCTTAAAGTTTACATGTAGTCACCAGAGGCATGGATTTCATGTCAGTTTCTGGGCTTTTCAGGATGCATTTGAACTGGTGTTTTCTTGGATGGACACATTGGACACTGACTTTCTCTTATGATAGGGATCATACACACAGGCACATATATCTCCCCACTAATATTTAGATAGATGCCTTTAGTAGCCTGTCACCAACAAGCTTTAGCCTAATTCTGGCTGGATTGTTGATCGTTCTCTTTTATCAGAGTTATTTAGTTTTGTTGATTTCCTTTAATCTGCAAATATTCAGTTGCTTTGGGAGGGCAGTGCCTGGAACAGGACTCTGCCATTCGAAAACAGTCTTTGATGTGTTTGAGGTCAATTGTGTCCAAGTTTCAACCGTCTGACCCAAACTTTCCCCCTTCGATAAAATGATGTTTAAGAACATTTCAGGGACTACTGAAGCTAAAATCTGTTATGAACTGGAAGGTGTTAGAACCAGTGTGGCTTATTTGTGAAGTAATGCTCTCATCAATTAGCCCCTGCTCTAAAATCAACATCTTCTAACTCCACTGAAATTTGCAGCTACCCACGCAGACAAACCAAACACTGTCTGGAGAAACGTATAATGGTTTGAAAAGGCACAGATACAGTTGTTTTGGTGAAGCTTCAAAACCCAACAACACGTTACCAACTGTAAAACATGGTGGTGGTAGCATCATGCTGTGGGACTGTTTCTCTGCTATACGTTCTTTGCACTGAGTAGGTGGAATAATGAACCACCTCCAAATTCTTTAATTTCACTTTTAATCATCAAAACTAGGAGACCGTCGTGTGTCGCCACACAAAACGATAACAAGCACACATCAATCTAGTTTTAGGGTAGCCTAAATACGACTAGTAGCCTAGTACGTTAAGCTTTTGGACTTGACTTGACCTGAAACCCTCCTAACAAAATTGACAACTATGTTTACAAGTCTGGTTTGTGCCAGGAAAGCAAGTAATATGTATAGACCTTTTCATTTCTATCAAAACTTGTGTCAAATATGCAGCCAGGCCTGTGCCAGAGGCTTGTTAATGGCTCGAAAAAGTGTCTGTTTTCTCTGTGACTTCCCTTGGGACATTTAACCAAATATTAGTTGGGGTGTATGTATATATCTGAGTCTGTATGTATGAGTATGAACCTGCGTAGATCAGAAAATCTACAGTAAAATCTAACTTGTGAACCAAACACCCATTGAAGGTATTTGTTGTATTATCACCCCTGGATCCTGGAAAAAAAAAAGGCAATTCACATGCATCCTTTATGGCCAGACATTTTAAGTGTTGTGTAAATTTCCCACCCACCAGCACTGAATATATTTTTAGTAACCTAACAGATGCGTTGTGGTGTTCTCATTCGATCCAAGCCTGGCTTAAGTATAAAATCTCTTGCTGCTGCTCCGCTTTGATTTGTGTTTGACTTGAAGTTGCCTCAGCTGGCTCACCTGCTGCTCTTTGATGTCAGAGAAGTCGGCAGGCAGCAGGCTTAAGCGTGCCAGGATAATAAGGAGTCACTTTTTATTCGCTCATCATGACTCCGCTCAGAAACTATGCCCATCACCAAACACTGACATATCGGTAGAGCCCGGGCGGCGCAAAAAACTCCCAATAAGTTCAAGATTTTTCCGCTTTAATAAATGCTTGAATCCTGGTTTCTGTTACAGAAGCTTTGGATTATGGAGTCAGCTGTAAGCTTAGATGGTCTTACTCCCCTCATGCCTATAAAAGGGCTGCTGTTTCTAATTAAGCTTCTCCATGATTGCTTGTGTGCTTGGTCTTAAACACCAGCACGACCATGTTAAGCTGACGTTTCACTATGCCGCAACAGTGAGCCGCAGAGCTTTGTTGAGCCTGGCTCGCTGCGAGTTAATACTTTATCAGTCCGCTTTCCAGGCCTCCAAACAGGTTGTCATCCAAGAACCCATTTCGTCATGGAAGGCTTTTTTGTTATTTAAAGAAAACATTTTTCTTAGCTAAACATCTTCGATTGACACCGACCTTTCCTGCTTCGTCTTCATTTGTGACTTCATGGAAAAATTAATAGCGGGCCCTATTTAAAGACGGATTAGCTTTAAATCAGCCTCCTTCCAGTCCTGAATGTCTTAAAAGGAGAACCTCCACATCTCCCTCACATGGTCTGCACTTATTTGTCTGCAGCGTTAGTTTGAGATCTGGATAAACAGAGTGAAGTTTAGGGGGGGGGGCTAACTTGTCTTGAATGTCAGAGGTCAGACGGGCGACTTGTGGAGCCCAGATTCAGCATAGCTCTCTAGCTTCACTTCTGGCTGACAGCGAGGCTTAAAAAATAGGCCACCGCCGGTGTGCCAACACACAGAAACCCGCAAGGGCGGGTGGAGAGAGGGTGAAGTCTGGATGGAAAATCACAGAAAGAGAGCGTAAGCAATGATGGGGAGGATGTTTGGACTTTGCTTTGTGTATTGACTTTGTGGGTCACTGTCTGCAGTGATACCTTCATTTTCCCCTTTACTCCCTGTTAATGATGATGATTAAAGCTGCAGATAAAGACGGTTCTAGTATCGGTTTAACCAGTCTCGGCTCCAGGATAGAGCCCCCAAATTGGCATGTTTTGTTTCTGGTTTTGATCCAAAGTCTGAAGTTGTTGGCAACATAAAAATGTTTGTTTTGACAACTGACTGTGTAAGCGCATGAGTAAAGGTATGATTTGTTGCTTTAGTTTTCACCATAGCAAGGATGAGTTCTTCTCACTACAGAGAAATTTAGTCAGTTACTTTCAATCCCCTCCAAAACAATTACAATGAATGCAAAATTACTAAATTCATTAGTAAGTATGTTGTACATATTTATTGCTTCTCCATGTCTGTTTTTTTATTTTTTTTTCAGTGGTGGGTTTGGACATCCAGGATGAAATGGGACGCCATGAGGTCGGTCACATAGACAACTCCATGAAGATTCCTCTGAACCAGGGGGAGGGCTGCCGCTTCGAGGGGGACTTCACCGTTAACAAAGTAAGGCCTTGTCTCACCGTCGAGGTCAGGTTTTAAGGTGCACCCGTTTCCAAGAATCAGGCGAGAGTCTAGCGCGAATTTTTTACAAATGTTGTTTCCACTGTAGGAACCAGAACCAAATCAGAATACCAGGGTAGAAATCTACCCTAGAAACCGGTCCTGGTTTATTCCCCACATGCCGACTCCACCAGGGCTGCCCCTTGTCCATAGTGTCGTTTACTGGGTTCATGGATAGGATATCGTGGGGTAGTCATGGAGAAGAGACTGTGTGGTTTGGAAGCCTAGGGGTCTCATCTTTGGCTTTTTGCAGATGCTGTGGTTCTGTTGACATAAACTCGAGCACTTCATAGCCAGGTATGAGCCATCCGGGATAAAAATCAGCTTCTGTGAGTCAGAGGCTGTTGCTCTCAACAAGAAAGAAGTGGAATGTGCCCTCTGGGTCATAAATCATTCCCTGCCTTAAGTGGAGGAGTTTATAGGAGTTTTGTTTATGAATGATGGTAGGATGGAGTCTGAGGTGATTTGAGCTTCATCCTTAGTAAGGTGCTCTGGATGTAAAAAAAAAAAAAGGTTTTTATTTACTGGCCCATAATCCTCACCGGTGGTCATGAGATCCAAGATACTAACTGACTGAATGGACTCAGGACTCTTTGGTTCCCTCAGAATGAGCTAGAGAGAGTTGCTGAGGTCAGAGATGTCTGGGTTTCCCTTCTGAACCTGTTCGCCCGAGACCTAATTTCTGATAAGTGGAAGACGATGGATGGATGGATGGATGGATGGATAGATTAATATTCTAAGTTTAAAATTCACATAAACGGCATCTTTTGTACCCCACTGTGAAAAATCACGCAACTAAAAGCCAAAGTAAAAATAAAATGTTCTTGGAAAATGAAATACTGGAGGAAAACATTGTGGGTGGCAGAATTGAAGTGCACGTTTTATGCAATCAGGGACAATAGTTTTAGTTTTTTTTTTTTTTTACTCAAGAAAATGTTAATTGGAGTTCTAGGAAAAAAAGATCCTGTGGAAAACCAACACTCCACAGTCCCCACCCTGGAAGAGAAACCTCTGAACAGAAAAAAACCCACCAGGGCCAAACATTGCCCTGGATGTCCCACTATGCTTCTGGGATTTGGATGAATTGGTAATTTAACCCAAGCATTCACCGAAAGATCATCTAAAATGCAAAAGAGAAGGAGAAAGTATGGGCAAAGAAAAGGATTGGTCTATTTGTTTGTACATCTTTGTTGAATTTGAATGAAACTTTGAGCTTCTTCCCCCCTTTCTGCCTTCCTTCCTCAGTCTAAATTGAGAAATGATCCTTGGGTTTTAGTTACATCCATGTGTAGAGTGTAGCCTGACACCCATGCAGCCCAGTTCGCTCCACCTCACATCTCCTGCGTCAGTCTTTCCACAGCCTTTAAAATTATTAACCCAGCACTTGCATGTTTAATGCTCTTTAGCCTAAAATTGATGGAAATATACAGAAACAGCAAAGTGGCAAAGAACATTCAGTTTCCAACCAAGTCTGCCTGCGTGTAGACTTGGTCATCAGTTAAACAAATGGTATATGTGGCACTCTTTGTGTGTGTGTGTGTGTGTGTGTGTGTGTGTGTGTGTGTGTGTGTGTGTGTGTGTGTGTGTGTCTCTGCAGGTACCAGGGAACTTTCATGTGTCAACACACGGTGCTACAGCGCAGCCCCAAAACCCTGACATGACTCACACCATCCACAAGCTGGCCTTTGGAGAGAAGCTACAGGTTAGGACACGCACATGAAGAGGCACCACAAGTTAACAAAGCTTTAATAGACTTAATAGACTTGAGATTAAAAATGGGATCTTCTCTCTCTGTTGTGATTCAGGTGCAAAAAGTCCAAGGAGCCTTTAATGCTTTAGGAGGGGCAAACCGCCTGTCATCTAACCGTACGTATTCAAACAGCCCGTCTGCTCATTACAGCCGTTATGTGACATTAGTGTAAGCCTGCTTACTACTAACATCAGATGAGTCAATGAAATAAACACCTTGAATCACAGGGCTGATGCAAAATGTAAAACATAGAAACCAACAAGCTTTTTATTTTTTCTCCTGAAATAACTTCTTCTGTTGCAGCGCTGGCTTCACACGACTACATACTGAAGATAGTGCCCACTGTGTATGAAGACCTATCAGGCAGACAGAGGTTTTCCTACCAGTACACGGTAGCAAACAAGGTTCTGTATCTGGGCTTTTTCCCATTCATTTCTATTTGTATCATTTGTTTTAGGCCTTCACAGAACAGCTGTAGTTATACTGCTATTAAATCACGCACAAGATGGCTGTATTTACTTATTAGGTGACTTCAGATGCACTGAATTTTATTATGGGATGTCAGAGTTCACCCGTCACATAAAATCAAAATCAAAATACACTGAAGTTTGCTAAAGAAAAGCATCCCCACAGCATGATGCTGTCACCACAATGTTTCATAGTGGGGATGGTGGGTTCCCAACAACATTTCAGTAAAGTTCATCAAGGTGTGAGGTTGTAACATGACAAAATAAGAAGGTCCTTGAATACCTCAACTAAGGGTGTATTGCTGCATTAGCTTCCAGCCTCACCTGGCTTAGAAGGTTGACCTGTAGTGAATGGAAAATCACCCAAGATGTCAACAAACCCATAAACACACTTCCTAGAACTGTGTTGACTGAAAACTGGGTTCGGAGTATAGACTAACAACAGTGCCGGTCAACTGTGAAACAAGGAAATGAGGAAGATATTCCCTTACCTCATTCTAAAGCATAAACAAACATCCACCAGAAGCAGAAATGTCGACGCCGACAGAAGGATTGTTCATCATGCAGAATGTGGTGATATGATCAAATTTAATGAGTGGGCGAATTAACTGATGAACTTTTATCTAAACTCCATAAAGCTGTGTCATCAGAAACTCTGAGCACATTTCAGGCCTCCTCTAGTTTACCCCCTCTGAGTTTAATTGGTCTAGGTTCTGTTTTAATGACTCATTTCTGGCTTTAAGTAAATTTATCCAAATTAGTTCAACAGTGACGCACTACCTCGTTTCGCAGAGACAGAAAAATCTCATAACTTCCTCTGAAAAGATTTCTCAACAAGTTGGATTATCTTTTTCACCACTAATTAAATTGCTCGGTTTTGTCAGATGTTGCTGAAAATCTTAGTAACGATCTCTTTTGTTTCTACGCAGGAATATGTTGCTTACAGCCACACAGGCAGAATAATCCCTGCGATTTGGTTCAGATATGACCTCAGTCCAATCACCGTCAAGTATACAGAGAGGAGGCAGCCTGTTTATCGCTTCATCACGACGGTCAGTGAATTTACCCATATCTGCCAGGTTTTCTTGAGAATATTTCTGCTCATGTTTCCGTTTTCTGAACCGTTGTACCACTGTGCTAAGGTTACACCCTCATAAAATGTTATAGATCTGGCTTGCTTTTCATTTATGTTTCAGACTTAAGACACTGAGCAATATTTTTACCCTTTCTTTCACTTATGTTCGGGTTTACAACAACCAAAACACGACCAGAGATTCTCACAACCATTTCTTTTGTATCCAGATTTTTCTGGGCTCGGTTTCAAAATTTTCCAAAAAGGTTGTCTGTCAGAATAAAGGAATTTAATAATAATTAATTTATAATAATTTGAAAGAGTGAAAAATATAATAAATTATGCCAAGATCTTCTTTATAGTGAAAGTTGCTGCATATTAAAATCTGAGAGCTGGGAATATTTGTCACAAAAAGTAATAATTAATACCTTTCCTTCAGTCAGCTGACAGGCAGTGAGCAGCAACTTTGCTGGTATCTCATTAAAAAGACTTTAAGTTGTAGGAACGGTAAGATGGCTAATTTTGGAGGTTTTAAAACTAACTTAATGAAGTCTTTGGTACCAGTAACCCAGCAAGGCAGTGAAACCTCAAATGAACACTTTTGTGATGAATGTTCAAATATTGTTCGGATATTTATCAGATAATGCTTTGAAAAAGCTTGTGTTTTTGCTGGATCTCAACATAGTCACCACATCCAGTTACGTTTTTGGAACACATGAACAAATATACTTACTGACTGTTTAAAAACAAAACGTGTCCGGTAGAGTAGGACTCAGAATGGTTGTCCGAGTGCCAAGAAGAAGCCCAACAGATTTACCTTCACAAGTGGAGCATTATGGCTATCACTATAAGGCTCTGCTTGATATACTTAAAAAAAAATTATTAGAAGCTGTTTTGGGACCATTTCAAATGTAATGAGACAGAACTGAAAGGGGAAAAAGAGAAGAGGGGAAGGGAGAGAGGTGGGGCAAAAAGTTAAGTAAGAGGAGAATCCAAACGGCTCTGGGTGTGTGTGAGAGCACACCTGTGTCAAGTTTCTCCATAAAATCCTATACCCCTTCAGAAACGACAAGCATGCTTATGTCGGACCAGAAATCAAAAGCTCTTCTGCTGCTACCTCACCAAGAGCGAATAAAACAGGACAAATGTGATTCTGGGTGTTTCACCTGCAGTTTGTCACTGGGGATTTTCCAACAATCTATTAATCCAACAACTGGAACCAAGATGGCACCCTTGTAATAACTCATAGTTACATATAAGTAATGCTTAAAAAAAGTACACCCTCTACTAGTTCCAGGGTTTTATACTAGAATTCAAATGAAGATGTACTTTCTTTCTACCAGGGCTGTACCTACTCTGAGGGACATGTTACTGTTTTCCGCATTATGACCTTTAACCTATGTGTTATGGTGTCTTAATTTCCTGCAGACTCAAGTTTCTAAAGTGCTACTTTAGCCTCAACAAAATATTTTAGAGGAGAGGTAGTTATGTAAATGTGTTTGTGTCGCTCAATTGGTGATTATGTTTTTGGCTGCTCCGCTTCAAATGAGCTTTTTGTTTGCTGTTGTGGGTACATTTTTTTTTTTTTAGAAATCCTGTTTAATGGAAGCACACCTAGAATATCCTGGATTATCAAAACATATGAACTTTCTTTCCTCTTCTCAAACTGTTCTGTCTCCCACTGCTTCGTCTCCTCTGCTCACCCTCAGCTCATCAGAAATGTTTCCTGTTGGTTGTTGAAATCTTGCTCATTGGATTTATTGATTTGATGACCAGCTCCTTTGTCTTTTGTGTTGTTTTAGTTTCTCATGCAGCGGGTTTAAGACATGAATGTGCTCGCAGTGTCATCATTAGTCATGGCTAAAGATTGTGAATCCAGGGGCTTTTTGCCAGTTTCCAGCTCATTCTTTACTTTGAGTGTAATGGATAATGACTGAATGTGATCAGGACCAGCTTACTGTGGGCCACGTTATCCTGGGGAGAAAATAGGCCTTGTAACTCTCAACCATTGATCTTAAAAGTGATGTTTTCTGCAGATTTGTGCCATCATCGGAGGGACGTTCACTGTTGCTGGGATCATCGACTCGTGTATATTCACGGCCTCTGAAGCCTGGAAGAAGATCCAGATTGGGAAAATGTCATGAGGACTGCCTCCTGTCTCTCAACCCAGTTCATATTTTATTTATAAGTGCAAAGTTGCTAGCCTGTTAGCTAGATCCACTTCTGATTGAAAACAACCCAGAGAGCCAGGAGTTCACCAAGCATGCGATATAACTACCAGGCTACCCGACTTTGTTTCAGTTACTGAAGATCCTCTCCAGGTCCATCTACTGTGCTGCTGGCGTGTGGATCCTGACTATCACATGTCTTCTTACTCCCTCATCGATGTCAGGAGAGAAGAGGGAATCCTTCGTTACAATTGGGATTGATTTTGAGGAAAGATATTGGAGAAACTTACCAATGCACATTTCTCGTTTTTTTTTTATTGGCGTTAAAATGGCTCCGACATTAAAGGTTTTAAAATTTGGTGCCAACACTCTTCTGCATAAATTAAATCACAATTTTTTTTTTCATAACCATTTTAACTCGTGTAGCTCATCATCACTACAAAAACCAGTCGATATTTGAATGAAGTGTTATTAGCCTTTGTTAACAAGGTGTTTCTGTGTCTCAAAGTGTCAAAATATTTTCTGTCTGTGCGTCATTTATACTTTTCCCTCAGTGAATGGTTACCATCAGCTATTAATTGCTTCATTGTTGTCATTTCTGTATCTGTATAAACTTGCTTTGTAGAACACTCCTTTTTTTGGTCATTTTATAGCAATTATTTCAGTTATTTCATCAGCAGCCAAGTCTAATTTGGACTTTCTGGATGATTTAAATGATTGGAAATTGTGTAATTAGTGTAATTGTTTAAAATGGCTGTTCTTTCTTCTGTACTGTTGTCTCTGATCTAGCACCATGATGACACCAGCAGTCAGCCTGCTCTTCTTTCAGAGCCATGTTTTCTTTTCATCTCAAATGACTGTCATTGTATGTGTTTTCTCAAGTAAAGATACCATAGAGTTTAACTCTTAAGGTTCTGTTTGTTTTCCCATTTATCTTGTCATTTACAATGATCCTTACCTGAAAATTTGATTGCTGACAGTTGCTAAGTCAGTCCTCAGTGAATTGGATGATCATTGAAAACGGTGAAAGGTTTTAAACATTTGTTATAGAAACTGCACACCCAAAGTTCAGTTTAAAATGTCACTTTTCTTGGGTTAAGCCAATCCTAAACCAGAGGCAAATTCAGAAGCATCTTACCTGGGTTAAGGAGAAGAAGCACAAGCTTTATAGAGACACCAGACCCAATAATGCAAACAGGCTGAAGGAATCTTAATAGAGCAACCTGGGCTTCCTTAAGACCTCAGCAGAGCTGGGGGCAGATCGCCTCTCTGCCATGTCACAATGATGAAGTAGGCCAATGCATTAAAAATCCTGTTTAACTGGTTTTAGGTTGTATAATTTTGAGAAACTGAATTTGAACTGAATTTACTGTAATCAAAAGAATCATGTTGTGAGGAGTCTATACTAAATTGTTCCCTTTTTTATCTGAATTACTGAAATAACTTTACTTTTGGAGGGTATTCTGATTTACTGAGCTTTACCTGTACACACTGAAAGATTGCTGTAGTGTAAAATAGTTTGGGTTTTTATTTTCATAGAGACTTTATGTTTAACCAACAATTCATAGAAACTGAAAATGGAACCTCTTAATATACTTTTTCTTCTTTAAACGCGTAAAAATGATTCAGAGGTGGACTTTACACGCAGACACCAGTAATTTTTATTTCACTGGCAGCCTCTGCCAACACCCTGCAGCTCATCACTGGGTAATACGAGGCTGTAAGGCGGCTTTAAGCCTTCACAGCTATCATCATGCTTACGTCCACCTCTGATAAGAGGTGCTCAGTGTGACTCACTCCTTCAGTCGTCCTACATCCCTCTGTTTACCTTCATCACTTCGCTTGTTACCAGTGGCGTGTAGCCAAATGTGTCCACCTCCATCAATTGACATATATAGAATAATTTTATGCTATTGCACAAGTCCAATTTATGAACATGGCTCATAAAACCTTGCACTAAATAGAATTAGCAGTTCCAAATTTTAATGTCACATTGAGACAAAAAAAGGATAAATTGTCTTTATTTCTTCCTAAATGAGTCATAATGTGTAAAAGTTAGGTTAGAAAACTGTACGTAAAAAGATAAAAATATAAATGTATGTATAGAAATCATTAGAGATCATTTTTGACATAATACTGCCACCCAGTGGCTGGTTAAAGAAACTTCAGGCACTTATCAATAAGTCCATTTGCTGAGGAGGAACGGTGAGATGAGTAAAAGCCAGCTCTGCTCGGAAGGTCTTCATTCACGTTGATAACGAGATGTTACTATAATTTCACATTCCTCCCTCAGACTTCCAACAAATCTGCCCTTCAGTCATCATCTTTGGTAAGATTACACATTTGACGAGGCCAGGGAAGGGGTCCCTGGCGATGAGTAGAAGTCACAGAAGCCCTCCTCAGACAGGTGGCCATACTCGTTGTTGTAGAAGGTCTGTCCTGTCAGCTGGCTGAAGAAGTTGGGACGGTGTCCTGAGCTGCCGGTGTTCTGACCCAGGGAACAGTGGGATGCTGTCAGGGGCTCTGTGCTGCTGGTGCTGCTCATACGACTGAGGAGAGAATGGTCAGCGCTCAGTCATTAATAGAACTCCGGGAACTGGAGGCTGCTGAAAAACCCTTTAAATATGACTTAGCCAGTTATGCTATGAGGCTAGCGAAGTACAAGCTGCACTCTTCCGTTTTTATTTGTAAAAAGAAAAGGTTTTGAAACCATTATTTTCTTTCCACTTCCCAATCATGCATTACTTTGTGCCGGTGCGTCACATAGCATCCCAATACATTGAAGTATGTGGCTCTGAAAAGAGGTGTAAGAAACCTTTGCAAGGAACTGTACATCCACAACTAAATCTGAGTAAATGTAGGTAGGAACGTGGCCTTTAGGGAGAGGTTTGGTAAAACTAAGTACATCATCTGTACATTTACAGTAATCTGTTTTAGTACGTATAGCTTGGACCTGTCTTTAAGATCTTTTTCTACACTTATCACAGTTGCTGAATAAATTATTCCTAATTTCTACTTGTAGTGAACGTCATTTCTCAAACATTTTCTGAAAGCACTTCTCAAAACATGACTAAAAATGGGGCCTTGAGACTAAATGAGTCATACTGTTGTCTGCTTCCACATGCAGATTGAGAGTCCTCTCATGCATATTTCCTCTGCAAAGCTGGTTTCGCTACACACAAAACAGCGTGACTCCTCCACATCTTCCATCCAAGAAAGATTGTTTTCTCATGTTGACTGAAACACATGGAGAATCATTTGTTTGCTCATTGCTGTGAAATGGTGTCATTTGGGTGAGCAATGGGAATGTATCAGCCCTTATGTGTCACTTTCTGTTTTCATTGATGTTGAGCATAGTTTTTACATGACGAACCTTTTTAACACGGCGCCGCGGTGGTTGTGCTCGATTCTCTCAAATTCTTCAGAGGCCAGAACCATTCCACTGTCGGTCTGGTTATCCTGGTAGGGGACACAGTTTGGCAACATGTAAATTAAGTAGTTTTCGTGCTGCCACGTCAGTAGCTCTTTGTGGTAATTATCCGAGAGAGAAAAATCCCACAGACCAAAGTTATTCAGAAATAAAAAATGTCATTAGCTGGTTTCAGCAAATAAAAACAGAAAAAAAGAGTGCTTACTTGTGGATGTTTCTGTGAATGCATCCCAAGGGGCAAATCCTCAAATGTCTTCACTCTGGGCTGACATATTTTAGAGGGCCCAACAAACACGCATCCGGCAAAGGGCACGCAGTTATAATACCTGATCAGGATTGGAAGAAGAGCTTCTGAGATACGAGCCTTGACACACTGATAGTCCAAACAAGACAAAAACAGTTCATGCTTGAGGCCTAACAGGAGGTTTCACTGATTAATGTATTCTGCAAGACCTCTCCTAGTAGTTATGGTTATTTTTATACAGAAATTCAGTTAATTCAACAAAATGCCAAGATTTAATGTTGTTTTGCTGCCACCTTTTTGAAGGTTTAAGAATTGTTTCTTTAACAAAGTGGCGAATCAGGTGCATGTTGCAAGTTGTTATGCACTTCAAAATTTAACTAGAATGGTGGGTTTTGGTCAGGTGAAACCTAGCTACATGTATTTGGTAATACACACTTAAGGTGGGTTGGGTGTAAAACACAGGATACATATTTGGAGAAGTTGCTCATCCCCACTATTAAGCACGGTGGAGCATCTATGGTGCCGGGGGCTTGGTTATATCTAAAGCCTGTGGGAACCCTGCTTACACCTTGAATTCTTTGGAATAGAAAAACACTTTAAATAAAGATCTTTTGGGCTTTGCATGAAAACTGAGAACTGTCATAATGTGACCTTTAATATTTTTAAAGTAAAGGTTATTTTTCCCCATTGAGGGTATTGTAAACTGATAATTGTCTTACTGCGTGTGTAAAAGAACTACATCGGCTGATATTATTTGATGTTGATGAGATAGTTTAACATTTAATAAAATAATTGTAGGCCATCAGTTTGATGGTATAAAAATAATCAGCCAGTACTAGTTTTTTAAATAGCAGGGGGGCTCTTTTTTAAATCACTCTTGCGTTTTTTGTTGGATTTTTGTCCCTGGCATTGACGACAGTTGTCAAAGCATCACTGGATTGTTGTTCCTGTTTTTAATGTTTTATAGCTAGTAGATCCCATTTTGTATTTAAAACTCTTGTATCTTTGTTTAAAACATTTTAAACCTTTAAAAATGGGACCCCATGTCTCAATAAGATTTACTTGTGCAAATAATAATAATAATACTCAGAATAAATAAATATCCAGTTAAATTTGAAGCTTTTTCGCGACCCTGCTTGTTTGATATTTATGGTATCCCAAAAGACAAGAAAAGGTGGTATGAGCACCTTGTGGGCAGAGTGTTGCAAGTCAGTCTCAGTTCCTCCTCTGATGCAGGACGAGATGAAGTCTGTGAGAAACCGTCATCTTCTGAGTTCTGCGAGTGGTTTAGGGGGATGTAATCCTTCCCATCCTGAGAGGAAGGAGAGGAACTTCAACACGGAGAAACTCTACGTATCATAATAACCGCAGCCCTGTTGATCAAGGCAAATAAACATTCTGTGGCTGTTGCAGCTACAGGGGAACTTACAGGTAGACCGTTGTCCTGCAGCAGGTCTCCCAGGATCTGAACCAGAGCAGGAAACATCGGTCTCTCTTTGGGCTCGCCCTGCCAGCAGGCCAGCATGATGCCATATCTGCCAGCAGAGGGCATCACAGTCACAACAACAGTACATGACGTTCTAATTGAGCTACATAAACTTGATCCTGATTGATTTCCTCAGTGTGGCTGTTAGCTGAATGACACTTGGCACCTGAAACTGGCTTGATAAATTAGAGGGATTTAGATTCATAAATCCTTCTTGACAGGAAAAGAAAGCCAATTTCTCCTCTATATAAGGAAGAAATATTTACATTTCAGGTGAGGCTGTCTCTGGTGCCCTCATTCTGACGCCATCTTTCAACCGTTTGCAGAAATCTTCATCAATCTGCACTCCTGGGTACGGAGATGCACCTGCGTGCAGACAATGGTAGGGCGACAAATGGATGAACATGTCAGAAGAAGGAAAACAAGCCCACTCCTGCAGGAGTTTGCTTTTCTTTTGATGTGAATACAAACGACAGACCTCGAGTGTGGTCTGATTCTGAGATTACCGAGTGAAAAGATCTCCCAGAGCAGGACTCCAAAGGACCACACATCACTCTGGCTGGTGTACACTTTGTCAAAGATACTTTCTGGAGCCATCCACTTCAGAGGCAGACGAGCCTGCGAGATCATCAAATCAGATGAACCATGACAGAAGCATAAACACTCAAATGTAATCAGAACGTGGGTGGGTTAATAAACGAACACAAAGTATTTTCTTGTCCAACTGCAGGGGGACAGACATACGTTGCCTTTCCTGACGTAATCTGGGTCTTTGTAAATGTCTCTGGCCAGGCCGAAGTCACAGATCTTCACCACGTTGTTCTCTGAGAGGAGAATGTTCCGAGCTGCCAGATCTCTATGGATGCACTGCAGACACACACACAGTCATCAGTATCATGCAGACAGGTGTCTCTGCATGGAAAGGCTTCCCACCTTGTTAATCTACTGAAGTGTGTGATTTTTTTAATCTGTAGTGGGCAAAGACTGGATCAAAGACTCCCTGACAAACAGACCACGGTTTGTGAGACTGAAGGGTCGTGAGTCTAATGAGGTAGTCAGCAGCACAGGAGCACCACAGGGGACTGTACTCTCACCGTTCCTTTTCAATCTGTACACCTCAGACTTCCAGTACAAGACAGACAAGAACGACTCCTGTCATCAACATGTCAGTCTGTCAGTGCTTTCATACAGTGCCTTGTAAAATTATTTATATTTCTTGAACTATTTCACACTATGTTTTGTTACAACCACAAATTCCAATGCAATTCTCTTTTGCAGCATCTAACTGATTTTCTTTGTAATTAGTTTCATCCATTTTCCCAATAACTCGGACCAGCTTCCCTATGCCTGCTAAAGAACAATATCCCCCCAGCATGATGCGGCCACCACCTGGTGTTTTCAAAGTGAGGCGCCGTCCACACGTAGTGTTTTGCACGAAGGCATTATTTTGTGTTGTTCTTTGATATAAAGTGACAATAAAATACATTAGTTTGTGTTCGTAACATGACAAAATGTGAAGGTGTGAGATACAACAACAAGAATGAAATCAGTTCAGTGAAATGATCCAATAACACTGAAAGGTGCAACACATTGCACCTTTCAGTGTTATTGCACTGAATGTGTTGCACTGGGGAAATCTAAAATTTCCCCATATGGTTATTTAATCTACTCTTATTTTCTTTATTAATTGTTATGATGACAAAATAATTATTTATTATGATAATTACAAATTATGAATAAATAATAAGTCACTGTATTATCATAGTATTATTAATTAATTTGAATTGTGGGTACATCTTACAGAACAGAACAGAATAAAATAGAATAGAATAGAATAAAATAAAATAAAATAGAATAGAATAAAATAGAATAGAATAGAATAGAATAGAATAAAATAAAATAGAATAGAATAGAATAAAATAAAATAGAATAGAATAGAATAGAATAGAATAAAATAAAATAGAATAGAATAAAATAGAATAAAATAGAATAAAATAGAATAGAATAGAATAGAATAAAATAGAATAAAATAGAATAGAATAAAATAGAATAGAATAAAATAGAATAAAATAGAATAGAATAGAATAAAATAGAATAGAATAAAATAGAATAGAATAGAATAAAATAGAATAAAATAGAATAAAATAGAATAGAATAGAATAGAATAGAATAGAATAAAATAAAATAAAATAAAATAAAATAAAATAAAATAAAATAAACTAGAATAGAATAGAAACAGAAGTAATTTTTGAAGTAGAAGTAGTTTTGAAGTAGAAGTAGCTTTTTTTTTCTAGTGGTTATAACACATAACGTTGTAATTTGTGTAAACTTAGTTTAAATCAAGACAAGTAACTCTAACAAGCATTGACCCAAACAAACATTGTGGTGCAGGCTCATTGATGGAGGTGAGAGATTTGAATCTCAGGAAAACAAGATCATTCCCACATATCCCTAGCCTTTATCGGAGTTTTAATAAACTCCCAAGTGTTTGTAAAGAATTAACTGTTTGCTGAAGCCTTTGAGAAAAAAAACTAGAGGGAGCCTTTAGTTTGAATGCATTTAATAGGGAAAAAAAGATTTTTCAGTATGTGACCTCTCAGTTATTGGTCAATAAACTGGCAGACCATTTTATAAAAGGCATACTTGCACTTTACATGGACTTTTTTTATTCGAAATATAAATACTATCTTTGATTTTATTGCATTTGTTTAAATTTTATTTGACATTTACGTTTCTACAATCTTTTGTTATGTGAAATTAATTTGAACATTTGTATCATTAACCACATTAATAATTCTCCAACGGAAGAATAAAAAAGCTACATGGCAAATGGTGTGCGCTTGCTTTCAATAAACTGGTAAATATAACTTTTTTACAATGCAGCAGTGACATTAACCTTTCTAGAGGCCAGGAACTCCATCCCACGAGCCACCTGGAAACTGTAGCATATCAAATCCTCTATGGTCAGTGGGGTTTTCCACAAGTCCTCCACTGGAGAGGGACACATGGAGGAGGAGGAGGAGGAGGAGGAGGAGGAGGAAGGAAAAAAAAACACACACAGCTACATTTATTTTGGAGCTATAAAAGGTATGTTTCCTAACTCTAATTACGTGAAGCTGACTCACTTTTCTCCACCACAGGGTTCTGATGGGATGCCTTGGATGATGTAATCTGAGGACTGCTGAGCGGCGAGGAGGATGCTGGTGGAGTCCTCTGAGCTCTTTGATCCGTCTGACCAGCTTCAATCATCCGCCTCATCTGGCTCTGGGTTTTTGGTGAGCGGTCCTACATAGGACTAAGATTGATGAATCATCTCCAAAAATCAATACTAAAAGAGTTACATGCATCGGAACAGACCAAAACTGTGAATAAGAGTTACATAAGGGGTAACAAAGCTTAGATGGAAATATCAAACCAAGTAAATGTAGCATAAGAAGGCACTATCAGAGCGGAAACAACGTGAAAATGTTGATTTAAAATGCTGAGATGCTGCAGTTGCTGCTGCGGTCTGATACCCTGTAGGGAAGGAAGAACTCCCTCTTGGCTCGCAGGAAGTTGGACAGATTCCCATATTTGCAGTATTCCACAATCACCATCAATGGACCTGTTGATGCAGATTTTGAACACATTACACATAGAATTGTAGAAGACTTTGCTCTAATACTACTGTGTGCACAATTATAAAGCAAGTGAGCATTTTGGCAAGTGGCCAAAATGCTCATAAGTTTTTATGCATATTTTCCAAATCCAAGCTGTGCAAACGTGAATGCTAAGTGTATTTAAGATTATGAGAAGATGTGTATTTATTTATTTAGGAAGGGTCTGGCCACAGTAGACAAACAACCTACAGTAGATCCCAGTGTGCATAATTATAAGGCAACTCCTATTCCTTAGGCAAAAATGAAAAAAAAGAGATTTAACTGACTGAAAAAAAAGTGTCTTTCAGAGTGATGCAGAACTCTTGGAAGTAGCAAAATTCATCACAGAAACGTCAAACATTCTGCTACGAACAATCAACAGGGCTGCAAGGAACATGTTGAGAAAACAGGATGCAAATTAACTTCCAAAGATTTGAGAAGACTCAAACATGAAGCAATCAGGAACCTTTGCTCCTCCAGTGCTGTCATATTCCAGATATGCAACCTACCTGGAGAGCCCAGAAGTACAAGATGTTCAGTGCTCAGGGTCACGGTCAACATAAGGATGGCTGAAACCTGAACCACAGCTGAACAACACACACAAGTAGAAACGACACGACTGGGCCAAGAAAAATCTGTAGACAGATCTTTCAAAGGTTTTATAGACTGATGTTCTGGCAGTTTTTAAAAGACACTTTCTTCAAACAGTGGTGCAAGAAAAAGTTTGCAGGTTTCAAGAAGACCATGATTTGTATGGAGGACTGTGCTCTATTGCATGAAGTAAAAGACTTACAGAGGAAAGAATAATAACACAAGCCCCTTCCCCACCTGTTCTTGTTGAGAACTTGTACCTTAAAATGTACGGTGAAGAAAAACAGTCCATCTCTGTGATCACTGTCTGGGAGGCGGTGATCATTGCTACACAGAAAGCTGATCATCGACAGATCCAGAGACCCACAGACTCCGTGAACGGAAAGCTTGTGACTAATATGTAAAAGATGAGTGGGTGCATTGGTTCTAATTTAATTATGTCAGAAATGTTTGCTTGTAAAATTTGAGTAAATTGCTTATTATTCTCTCTTAAATAAATAAAAACAAGCAAGTGGGATTAGCTGCATAATATTTCTGCACACTAATAGTTGCATAATATTTGAGCACACATAGAAATTCTCCTATGAACGGATTAATAACATTCTGGATTGACAGAGCACACTCTAGTTGTTCAGTCATACAATTTTTTTTTTTCTCTCACAACACATTCAGAAATTCCACTGAACAGCTTCAATCTTTCCTGCCTGAAATTATCTGCCAGGTTGCTTTTGTTTAGGATAAACATTTTCAGATGTACTCCCCTCCAACAATGGGCTCCATGTGTCTCCCTCATGTATTGGTTTATAAAATGGGATTTGTTTGATGTCTTATTTAGTTTACTGGTATAAAACGGCACAAGAAGTGGAAATAATGCTGAAAAATGTGCTTTGCTCTAAATTAACAGATATTTCAGAAGTTAAAATGACAAATCCTTCAAAAAAGACACAAAAACCATTTTACTGTGGGACAATAAAATACCTGTGTATTTACTACATCAGACTGGTCACAAACAAACCTCTACAGACATTCTACAGGACCTTGAAAAGTCTTCACACCCCTCAACTTTCACATTTTGTCGCCTAACAACCACAAACATCTGAAGTGGAAAGAAAAAGATACATGGTTTTTAAATTTTTTTTACAAATAAAATCTGAAAAGTATGGTGTGCATTTCTATTTGGCCCCCTTTACCGTGGTAGCAGGTAAATATATTCCTGGGCAAGCCATTAGTAAATAGGGTCGACTTGTCTGCGATATAATCTCAGACATAATACAGCTGTTTTGCGGAAAAAATATTTCTCCTTCCACTCTATAGTACAACTGTGAACCACGTTGTGCTTGCCTATCACATGAAATCCCAGTGAAATATATTGATGTCTGTGGCTGTAATGTGATCATATGTAAAACTACAGGAAATGTGAATACTTTAAAACCATTTGATAAGCTGTAATTTTTACAAAAAGATAAAAAAGAATCTCAGGACTCACCACTGGGTTTGGTGCAGGCTCCTAACAGGTTAACCACATTCAGATGATTACCGATGTGAATCAGGATCTTTAACTCCGACATCAAAGCCTTGTGCTCACTGGCCGTGGCTCCATCTATAACACATATACAGTTACTTATTTCAGACGGCCATGTTTTTTCTCTTTGTGCTGTACTTCCATTCAAACCAGCCCGCCTCCCCCATGTTTCTGTGCACTCACAGGGGAAGCACGAACAATTATTTTAACAAGCTTGCAGTGATTTTCTGCAGGTGCGTCTGATTAACACCTGGCTCCGAACGTCCTTTTGAAGCTGTTTACAGCTTCGAACGTATTTCTAAAGCTTCTCCTGGGGTCCTGTAAAAGCTGTGATCCAGGCACGGTTCAAACCAGCCGATATTTCTAGGGAAGCACAAACTTTATGAGCAATCAGCTGTAATTCAAACAGCGACTCCTCTTCAAGCCATGCTTCCTGTTTTTATTTGAAACGCCCGAGTCCTTGCAGCTTTAGGGGAAGTTGTTATAAGACAAAAGAGGATGAGTTAAGGGTTTGCCTGATGAACCACAACAATAAACCTGAGATATTACCAAAGGCTTTCCACAAAGAGGAACATTTCTATAGGAAATTAGTTCCTCAAAGTTGTGGCTCTGTCTGTGGTTCTAGTTTTTAAAGAAGGTACACATACAATCAGTAAATAATTGCTGTATTTAGCACCAAGACCTTTTAAGCACTTAAAGGAGTGACGTAAGATTTCTCTTTATTGCTTGGTTACATAATTTGGTAGACTAAAACAACCAACCCTAACAATATGGAAAGAATCAGGGGAACAAACACAATGACTTACAAGACACCCAGGACGTAATGTCAAAAAGATCTCATTTTAAAAACATGTAAACTAAATACCATCTGCATAGAAACAGAATGCTCAAGTGCAAAAGAGACTTTCAATAACTTTGCAAAACCTTCATTGCACTAAAAACTAATAATACACACAAATCTTTGTTTTACCTGTGGGTTATTAGCGCTGTAGAAAGGAAAAAATGAATAAATATGACTACTTTTATGAGCAATTAATGGGCACATTTTTATTCAAACACCATTCCCTGCAGACATTATCATTCCTCACAGACTATCTGCAGCATCCTAAGTCAAACATCATGTGTAAACCTGGAGGAAAATGTTTTAGGCTCTCAAAGGAAAGGTTGTAGTGGTCATAACTTCCGATCTAGTGCTAGATGCATTTTACTTACATTCATTTTTATTGTCACAATAAACATAAAAGCCTGTAACCAGATGAAGTATGAAAGCTCAGCATGTTATGGAAGGAAAACATCAGCTTATATGTGTTGCTGTAATTCTTTTTATTGTTTGAACACAAGTCCATGCAGAGAAAAGTTAACTATTGTAAGTGAAACATAGCTTATAGTGAAAGTTTGAGAAAACTTGGCATAGCCATGTTTCCAAAATGGGTTAACCATGATAAACCATTTAATTGGAGAACACAAAGTGCCCTAAGGCACATCACGAATCATCTAAGCAGCAGTAGAGGATGTAAAATTGGGAAAGTAAATACAAATATGCAGGCATATTTGGTACCTACTCAACCCAGAATCTCACCTTTCAGCATCTTAACAGCTACCGTGTTTAAACTGTTGCTCTTACTGATGCCGTAGATTGATGCCTCGATTACTTTTCCAAAGGCACCGTGGCCTAAAACTTTTCCTGTGTCAATGAAGCAGAGAAAAATATGTGTACATGTCAAGAGCTATGCAAATGGTCGTGGTACAACATTTGCAAAACAGACAAGGAAGAGAAATTATGATGTTAATTTCAGTGTTAGGTGGAAACATGTTGCCATAAGACTCTGTAGTGAAACAGATGCTTTTCCTTGGGGCGTTTTTAAAAAGCTCTTCTGGAAATGAGCACATTTTTAACATTAGCACTCTACTTGGCAGCTCTGAGCACAGCTGGGTGGGTGTTAAATGCCTTTAGTTATAGATTCAGCAAATGGAAAAATAATTTAGTTTCTCTCATCTATTCATTCACACACACATCCTTCCCTCTGACATGCCTTGTTAACCATCCATCCATTCATCCTTTTGTCCGACATTCCCCAAGCTGCTTACCCAGTCGGAGTCTGTCTCTGGAGATCTCCCACTCTGAAGAGTCATAGGGCAGGTACTCACACTGCTCGTCCAGGGGCACCTCGCCAGGGTCCATTATGATTGACAGATAGCCTGTCTTTATGTCTGCTGGGTTAACCTGCAGTTCACAGAGGGAAGGGACTGATGTAAGGTGAGGAGGTAAGAGGTCAGGGTAGGATAAAGGAGTTTGTCTCACAAAATGTGCCAAAGTAAGCAGAGGGAGAAAGAAAAGTTAGATGGGAAACCTATAAGTAAAGGGAATGTTGTTTCACCAGAAGGCACCAGTCTGTGTTTGTTTGACAGCATCAGGTAGAGTAACACTTAGCAGAGCAAAAAGAGAGGAAGATGTCTTGGGCTGCATACTGACATACAGGCAGCATGTTGTTAGCTGTGGTCTCACAGAGAAGACTGTTTCAGTATCTAAAATTACTAAAGAAACTTCAACATTTCCACAAACTTTAGTAAATTAGCCTCCTACCCCACATAGTGACAGGTGCAAGACCAATGGATATTTGTCTGAAGGCTTACTGACAGTGGTGTACATTAAGACAGGATCCCATTTGTAACAAGGGATCTAAACTGTAAAGGCTTACTGTTACAATATGAAAGAGAGCGTGGTGTTTGCTATACGAGAAGAAAACCTCCGAAAGATTCTGTAGGTTGTTGCTCAGAGAAAGCTCTTTTATGACATTAAGCTGTTAGTCACTGGAACTGTTTATAGTATATAATCAATGAATGTTGATGCTTTTATGTAATTATGGTTTAAATCATCTGCCTCAGAGAGAGAATACCTGTTGGTTTAAGTGCTTTTTATTTTTCTGCCATTTTCTTTTTCTTTAACATTTTGTGGCATGGAGAAGACAAGAAAATATCAGATGGGTAAAAAAAAGTTGATTTAGGTTGGTGATTATTTGAAAAATATGCTCAAAAACACAGTAACTGGGTTCTCTGACATAATGACATTGTAGAACAAAACGGGTTTGAGCCGACAAATATTTTATTTTCAGTCAGGTTTGAGTCACTGATGTCATTCAAGCTGTTGTTGGTTTGCTGTAACTGACTACAAACATCCCTCATGATCTGCAGACACAATCTCTCTTAGCATTTTTTCCGCCGAAAGGGACCGGTTTGGTTCTATGAATGTCACAGCACCGTTGCCATGGTTATTTGGACACATGATGGGTGACTTCCGGCTATTTATACGACTCCATATAAGTATTTAGAGGCGGGGACTGGGCGGTCCAAGTGCTACGTGCAGCTACGTCAAATCTACCGCAAATTGGGACGTATAAAGGCTACGTGTGCGGTGACATGTCTACGCACAGTTTAATGCATCTGAATGTTTTTGTGTGCAGCAAGTTTCAGAATTTCTCCCTACCGCAAACTTTTAGTATGAAAGCTGCTCACTCTTTCGTATATGAGGCCCCTGCTCTTTATCATATTCTACAAATAACATATATCTGACATCAGGTGTATAGAAACGAGATTCCACTATTATTTATTAAACAAATATGACACCAAATAACAGAGATGTGTGTGAAAAACTAAGTACACCCTATTGTGGCATAACTGGAGGTGGAATTGAGGGCTAAACTCAGAGATACTATCTGTCTGACGCATGCCCCAAGCAAACTTCAGTCCACTTCTGGATCAGCAGTGACACATTTATTCTGATCCAAAAGCCAAAGCCTATCTAACAGTGGTCAACAATAAAGTACCAACTAACCACAAACTGACCTGGTCCAAACAACTAGTAAAAGGCACGGCATGACACACATTTAACACAAAATATGACATCCACGGGATCAACCCACTTCCTCATCCATGAATAGCCAATGTGCCAGTAAGCGCTCCATTTATAGCTTGTGATACACACTTCCACATCGACACACCCACTATACAATCCTAACGTTCCAACTTGGTAGGTTTGCTTTATTTGCTATATTTTCTTTTTAAGCCATTCTCTTGTTAATGCAGTGGTGATTTAATGCTGTGTTTGTGGATAAATTATCTGTTGATGGCCCAGTTTGTGCCAAGTTTTAGCTGTCACACAGATGGTTTTGCATTTGATTCCAGAATACTTTGGCATACAGAGGCGTGGAACATGAGGACCTCGGTCCTGTGACTGCAGAACACTTCCAGATCATTACCCCTCCTCCACCATTATTGACAACTGGAGTGAGGTGTTTATGTTCATATGAAATATTTGTGTTTTCACAATCATAAAATCTGTGCAGGTCTCTATGTTTGGGTTGGGAACTAACCCACCTTTATCCTGCACTACATTATTTAGTGTACTGGAACACCTGAGGAAACTGGCTGTACGTCCTTAGTAGCCTGACAGCCAACTAGCCACTCTTTGATCTCTCTGATACTCTGGTATGCTGCCACCTTAAAAAAGCCAAACATCATGCCCTGACCTACAGGCATTCAAACACAGATCAGATAGTCACTGATATCTCTCTCTGGAAAGGGTTACAAAACCATTTGTGAGGCTTTGAGACTCCAGTGAACCACAGTGAGAAAATTTTAGCACCATTTCACAAACAGAACATCATTGTTCCGCCACATGGTCCGGTTGGTACTTTGTTGCTGCAGGACCTTGGCCACTTGCTGTTATTGATGGAAAAATGAAATTCTGCTTTCTAGCAGAAAATCCTGAAGAAGAATGTCCGACCATCACTTGGTGACCTTAAGCTCAAGCATACTTCGATTATGCAACAGGACAATGATCCAGCGCACCAGAGCAAGTCCAGCCCTGAATAGCTTAAATAAGAACAAAACAAGCTAGCTGGTGTGGCCAAGTCAAAGTAAGGACCTAAATCTAATTAGAATGCCATGCTATGACTTTAAATAGGCCTTTCATGCTCAAAATCACTCCAATGTTAAAACTATACTGCAAAGAAGAGTGGGACAACATTCCTCTTCAGTGATCTAAAAGACTCAATGCTGGATACTGCCAAGGGTGGAACAACCAGTTGTTGGACCATTTGTTTGCTGAATATTGGACAATTTGCACGTTGTTGGACGCCACTATGCCTTTCCAACGTCAACGCCCATTTTGTACCGCAGGATAGTCTGTCCTACAAAACCCAGTGGCCACTGCGGCTGATATGACGGGGCCGTCCCAGGTCTGACGTCACAGGAGGCAATATAGGAAGGCGAACGTTTGAAAGAAGCGCTTTCACGTTGGATACCGGACCAACATCTAAAGCATCACTCTCTGGAGAAGAAGAAGTCCCACGTGAAGTCTTCATTTATTCATTTAACTTCCAACTTTCCCCCTCCTCCTCTCTCCCTCTGCTCAGAAGGAAGACTTCAACAAAGTAAAACTTATCCTTTTATTTTTATTTCTTTATTAAGGATAGCTTGGGCGGGATAGAGTAGGAGGTTTTAGTGTGATTAAAGTCGCCATTTAGAGTGTAATGTGTTCTGAATTGTATGTGCATGCCATTGTTTTGAAACTTGCTGGTACTGTCGGAGGCCGCCGTGTCTCGCAAGTGTGTCTTTACCATGCAAACACCTGTGCGCAGGTGCGCTGTGAAACTGGAACGCTATAATAACCTTATGGTGAAAATCAACCATTTTCTTTGTCTTAAACTTCATGTTTTACTGGTTTGCTGCCAAAAGGGTTTATGATCCTTTGTGTGGGCTGAGTTTTACAACCTTGCTGGGGGAAGGTTTATGACTGCCCGTGTCCCGCTGAGCTACACTTTGGGAGGGGTGCACCCAAAGCTCCGTTTTGCCATAATTGCCATAACTGCTGGTTTGACCTCATACACACCCACTGCTGTTTTGTTTTATTTTGTTTAGTTAGATATTTTGCCCTTTTTGTGTAGAACTTTGCATGTATGAGTAGGTGAAGATTATTAAATCGGAAGAGCGGATTGTATCAGGCTGTGATTTAATAAATATTCACATAGATAAAGAGAAGTCGTTTGTGTTTATTTTGTGCAAGAGTGATTCGTCAGTCAAAATAAGGTTAAAGTTCCACACGTTTCGGCAGAAACAATTGATTAAACAGTGACATCTCTGGTAATAGT
This sequence comes from Girardinichthys multiradiatus, assembly GCF_021462225.1. Lineage (NCBI taxonomy): Eukaryota > Metazoa > Chordata > Actinopteri > Cyprinodontiformes > Goodeidae > Girardinichthys > Girardinichthys multiradiatus. The sequence goes on along the minus strand of NC_061815.1, from coordinate 20,159,174 downwards.
TATTAATTATTACTGAGTATTTAACGGTTGTAATTATCAAAGGCGTTGAGCCATAATTACAACACCAGAAGACATCTCTGGTTTCTATTCATAAATGAGGATTTTGGTTAAGAAATTATTTTTCTCAAATTAAGATTTTTAATTATAATTATTGATAAATATTAATTAATCAATAATCATAATTCCAATACAGTTTTTGTTTGTTTAGGGGGAAATTACTTTTTCACGTAAGGCCATGTGTTCTTGGATAGCTTTTACTTTCAGTTAAATCTTGATTTTAAAACAGTTTTTTCTGTTTACTCATTAGTACTTAGTTTGATTTTCTGAAGCGTATGTAAGTGTGACAAAAAAGGAGAAACAGAAGAAATTTACAAGCCGTCCTTGTCCAGTCTTTTTCTAACAATACAGTCATGAACATTTAAAATGCCAACTTGGACCTGTAGAATCTAAGAAAAAGGTCCCCTGGTGAATAATATTTACTGTTTCAATGATGGACTTCAAATTGTTTGTAAATCGCATTATAACCCCTCCCTGATGGCCCTTGGTAAAGGCCAAATCATTGTTTTGCATCCAGAAAAAAGAAAACCCAGCGCACTCAAACATATTTTAAAATTAATTTGAGGTTCTCTTCTACGGAGACATTTTGGCTTCTTGAATCATGAATAATGAAACCCTGTAATTATAAACAGCATGTTGTCAGGAAGAATTAAAAGAGACCAACAGGCAGGAATAAATATTCAGACAGAGAAGAAGATGAGTCTTAAACCTCCAGAACCCCCAACTGAGAGAAAGAAACAGCATATTCTTCATGGCTAAGGGCTAAGGTTGTCAGTAGCTCTAATATTAATAATAATAATAATAATAATAAGTTTTGCAGGATTACATTTACAGTTTAATCCCGACAGACATGTTGAAAATCAAAGGCCATTACATTAAAGCCTTTCGGTTTCCCTCACAAACAGAAATATAGAGGGTAAAAAGCGAAGGCTTCTGACCCGTTTCACGTTGCAGAAGATGAGGATGAGCAAGGCCCAGAAGAAAACAGCGATGACTCCTGTCCCGATGAGGATAACTATCTCCACATTGGCCTTGTCGCTTGAACCTTTTCACAAAGAAGAAACAAAAAAGGTACTTTATAGTAGAAAGTATCCCCCCCCCGCACCACATCTGCCCCGTCTCTCTGACATTAAATCTTTTGCTGAAATCAGCGAGCTGAGCAGACTCTTTTCAGGTATTTGTGTTTGAAGCACTTCCAGCAATCCTATTCATTTATTCATTTTGCATACAAAAGGCCCAAGAAGTCAATGACTTTAATTTGATTGTGGAGAGCTGGGCATCAGAGTAAACACAAAACTTCAGCAGTGAAAAGTCTGGGAGTTTAAAAACTGGCACACTCTGTGTGTGAGGCAGAAGCTCGGGGGCAGTGGTGATTTCAGGCTTGAGTGCACTCAAAAGTAATCCAGGTGTGTGTGTGTGTGTGTGTGTGTGTGTGTGTTTGTGTGTGCAGCTGTCTCACCGATGACCCTGACGGCAGCTGAGGAGTGGACACAGCCTCTCTGGTTGCAGGCGGTGCAGGTGTAGAGGCCAGCATCCTCCTCTGTGACCCGCTGGATACTCAGCGTGCGGTTTGAATCCTGCAGCTGGATCCCTGTGGGGTGAATGTAGAATGATTAGTGGCACATGTTTGCACATTCTGTGAAAAACTGTCTTGCTGGAAATCATTCACCTCTCACAGGATTTTCTTGCTTTATAAATATTCTTGTCAGAGGTCTAGACAACCTACACGTCTTAGCGGGCTGTTGGAGCAGATCCAGAGAGTTAGCTGTCACTCACCTACACTGACCGACTCTCCTTCACCTTATTAGAAGAGATTCTTCAGAGGAAAGTAAGTTAGCAGTGTAAGGCTAGCAGTGTTTTTTTTTTTTTTTTTTTTGCATTTTTAATTTCTGAGCAGTAAATCCTGTACAATCCGGTTTTTTGCAGTTGTATTCTTACCTGAACCTTTCCAATTTTGTCATGTTACTACTATAAACGTCAATGTATTCATTGGGATTTTATGTGATAGACGAAATAGTAGTGCATAGTATACTCCCGAAAATGGAAGGAAAATGATACATGTTTTTCAAAATTTTAAATGTGTGGCGCGAATGTTTACTCAGCCCTCCCAGGGTCAATACCCTAAATCACTCAGCTGTAGCTGTTGTAAATATAGGGTTGTTGTCCTGTCACCGTCTTTATTCTTTGCAGGTTCTAGCTGTTTTTTTCAGGATTGCCCATATTTAGCTTCATCCTTCTCCTCATCAACACTGACCAGGTTTTCAGCAACTAGTGAAGAATCCAATTGTCTCATTGACAGTTTCTCTCACTTTAACTGTGGGTCTCTGCAGCTCATCTAGAGTTACCTATTTGCCGCTTCTCTGATTAATGACGTACAGTCTGCCAGTTTAGGCGGACGGTCATGTCTTGGTAGGTTTGCAGCTGTGTCAAATTCTTTCCATTTTCAGCTGATAGATTGAACGACATCCCTGACCTTTCTGCTGTGTTCCTTGGTCTTTATGATGCTATTTGTTTACTAGTATTCTCCAACAAACGTCTGAGGCCTTCACAGAACAGTGAAAACAGAGGCTAAATTACACACAGGTAGAATTACTAACTAGGTGACGTCTGAAGGCAATTTGTTGCACTGGATTTTCTTTAGGATTTCAGAGAAAAGGGGTGAATACAAATGAGTATCACACTTGTCAAACTTTTATCAGTAAAATGTTTTGAAAACATTTACCTTCTATTACCCAATTATGCTGTGCTTTATGTTGGTTTGCATATTATTAAAGAAGTGTGACTGAGAAAAATAGCAACGTTTATTATTTCTGGTATTTTCTGCATTGTTTTTCTAATATTCTGTTACTATATGCATATCATGGAGTAAAGAGGTTGAAGAAGAGATCCATATTCTACCTAATTCATTTCCTCTGGACTGAACGTTTCTGGAGTTTTTTCGCTGTGTATGAGTTTGCACGTGTGCAGTTGCTGACTTGCCAGGTGAGCCTCAGCTCTGTTGGGTAAATGCATTTAGCACCTGTGTAGGTGTGTTTATTCACCTGACATTTGGTGGAGGGGCTGATTGTCTTTAAACCAGGAGAGACGGGGCAGAGGTCTGCCCTCCACGTCACACTCCATCCGCAGAGACTCGGTTATGTTCACCGTCTGGTTGGTGAGGCTGCGCTTGTATCGAGGTGCCTCCAGGGCTGTGAAGGTCAACAGAGATACACGATATCATCCAAACAGTCTGACAGGAGTGAAAAAGGCTAAAGAACATGACAAAACAACAAAAATCCAATTTGTTCTCAAGGTATGGATATAAGGCTATGGAGCAAAACATGAATGAAGCAATTCTGCCTTGAAGTATCTCTATCCTGTTTTCTGTCAGCACATCTCTGACGCATGGCACAGGTGCTCCCTGTGAGATTCTGAGGTGCGTGGGCATTAGTGAGTGTGTGCAATTGTAAGCCTCCAACACGAAAGTCCCAGCTTCTCACTGTTACAACCTTTGTATATTTCCAATACTGAGAGTGAATATGTGTATCATGTGCATCTTCATGTTTGGAACTTTATATTACTCGCCTTTGACAGAGATGTACCGAAATAGGCACTGTTTCTCCTCACTGCGTCTTCCCTGAGCTTTGCACACATAGTGTCCCTCGTCCTGCAGCCGTATGGCCTCCATAGTGAAGTCCAGGACCCAGCTGTTGGAATGCTGCTGGAAGGAGGGCTCCGCCTGCAAAGCCTCAGCATAGTGATGCACGGTGCTGCAGTCCAGCCCCTGAGACTTGCCCTGTTGGTCCTGCAGAGCCTGGGGGTTAAGGCGATACCAGTGCAACTGATCATAGGTGTAGTTGTCAGCACTACAGGACAGGGACACTTTCTCCTGCTCCAGGGGATTCTCAGATGGATGAACAGCCACACTGAAGCCTTCAGGGATGGCTTTGAGGTTGAGAGAAAGGGGACAGTGAGAGGTGCATGGCCAACATTTTCAAATGTGCATTTTATTTATCCAAATTACAACAAAAAAAAGATAAGATATAGAAATGGTTTACCAGTGGCCTGTAGCCATAAAAATGGTCTTTGTTTGAAGCATCTCAGTAAAATGGTGCAGTGAAATGTTATTTGGAAAGCTCACCGAGGGTTACCTGGAGGCTCACTTCACTCTGGGAAGTTTTATTACGACTATTTCTTTGGCATTAAAGTATTTCAGGTAATAACATATACAGGCCCCTCCAAATGTATTCATTGTCTTTGAACTTTTCCACATATATTACAACTAAAAACATCAATGGACCAGCACAAAGTACTACATAATTGTGAAGCTAGAGGAAAAAAACACATTGTTTTCAAAATTCTGTTTCTTTATGAACCAACAACATCTGTTAAAGCAGAATAGCTTCTAAAACAATATCTCAAGCTTCAGAAATCTCAGAGCCCTGTTCACCTAAAAACTGAAAGAGTATTTTTTACAACTGCAAACCTACCTAGACATGACGTCTACCTAAACTAACAGGCTGGGAAAGGATAGCATTAATAATGGAAGAAAATTATAGCTCTGGAGGACCTGCAGAGATTCAACAGACATACCTATGCAAGGTACTCCAGATGTCACCATAACCAGAAAAACTAAAGTTTGATTACTATTTTTTGCCCAACATCATGCTTTTGTTGTATCTTCGGTTTTGGTGATAAAGACATGGTTGTGAATCATAGATTCATATTGTCTGAAAAACCTAGACCATTATCTTTTTTTCCTATAGAAAGGAAAAAAAAAACAGGCAGATCGCGTTAAAGCCAGTTTTAAAAATGACACACCAGCTTTCCAGTTAATGCCTAAAGTATTAGTAAACCCAACATACTCACTGGTTACGTAAAAGTACATCGGAAACTCATCTTTGCCCACTTTGTTTGCAGCAGAGCACTTGTAGATGACCGAAACACTGGCATTGCGTATTTGAAGCCTGCTCACAATCTATTAGGAGAGAAAATAAGACAAAGAGTTGCAAATTTAAAAAGGAAGCACAGTCTGCTGCCATGTGAGCTGGATTTGGACCAGGTTTATTGCTGACTGACCGAAAAAAAGGTGAACTTTATCTGGTGTGACTGAAAGATATAGGATGTTTGTATGTGTGAGCATGAGTATGCATTACTGAGGCTATTTCCTTTAATAGCAGTGGTGTATAAAAGTGCAGTCGTGCAACGCACACACGTGTCTGGATGTGTTTATAACCAATTCCTGGAGGAAGTCTGCAGAGGAAGCCTGTTCTAAATATTTCTGCAGTGGAAATGGCTCTTGACTGGCAAATAAATTTGTTTTGGAGCTCAGAATTTGGACACTTGTATAAAAACTGTAGTATTGAAGGATTGGTCCATATCCATAAATATAAATATAATTGTATTTTGTTGTTCTATTTTAGGAGGAACTTTGTAAATAATATGGACCAATTTGTCTGAAATAAGATGAATAATTTTCTAGATTTTTATCAAATAAATCATGCAATGTAACTATAGAAATTCAAACATAATAGTTGTATATTTCTGAGCAAGCAGGTCAATTCTTAAAGAAAATGCAAGAGTTGTGATGAACCTTCTCCTGATTGTCCATTACTTCAGACGTTTCAACAGATTCGATTTCATTCACAGCGTTTTCTGAGTTAATGTCCTGCCAGTTCTGACAGTCGGCGATCCTGTCGCTCCCGCTCTTCCTGTCTCGTTGGACTCTGGAGGGAAGCACAGACACAACCCATGACATCTCCCCTCATTGACATGTGTAGCAGAGAGTAACCAGCTGGTAAGAATTCAAAAACATCAAATTACATCCTGGCCTTTAAAATTGGGCTTTTTTTTCTCTCTCTTTTTGTTCAAGTTGGAGTTTCATATTAGTCTGTAGATCAATTATCACAGGTTTCCTAGCAACTAATGGACATTAGTTAGCAGAGCTAATGAAACATGAAATGGAATTTCCTTAGCATTCTTGCCCAAAGGCAACTTTAATGCATTAGGAGAAGGTAATGGGATTAAGTTTCACTTTACTGCCTAAATAATTTGCAAAAATACAAGGGCTACCTACACATTTCTAATGATGTTGTAAACAAGTACCATTATATGTATTAGGGCTTCACAATGTATTAAAACTGTATCCTTATCGTCAATATAGTATTGGCACCCATCAGCTTGCCAAAGTTATATTTGGACCATCAGGCAGGCTTGTGCTTCCCTAGATGGCCACTTCCTATTTAAGTTAACTTTAATAGACACATTCAAGCTTGGGCTGAGACACTTTCCTGCAGCTTTGAATTGACTTGTGTAGGGACCGAGTTGACAAGTAGGTGTGACGGGGTGCCTTGAATCCATTTTCAAATAGTAGAAGTATTACGTAGAAAAAAAAACAACTGAGATGTTATGTTCAATATTGTGATGATATTGTTTGTGAGTAACCCACATTTTCCTCCCCTATCTTGTGTTTTTGTCATTACAATGTCCCCACCACTCTACATTAGCTTTAGCACCGCCACTAAATTCAATATGAGGTGCTGCCTTCATGGGCAGTCAACGTCCATCCAACTGTTTAGATATATTATTGGCATAAAGAGTCAAAATGCACTAAAAATATAAGAGCCTACTAAAGCAGTCATTTGCTATGATGATTTGGCATACATTGATATTGCATTGGCTAGTGAGATTCAACTGTGTAGCTCCAGGATGATGGAAGCATACATAAGCTTTTATCTATAATTACATTCTTTAAAAGAGAACTCTTATCGACTGAGAAGATAAACCACACAGAGGGTGCAGACAACACTGTGCTATTAGAAGAGAAAGTGATTATTGAAACAAATGGATTTATTACACCTGATATTGTCATTTTTCAACAGCATTGATTCAATTGCATATTTTTCCCTCTTCATAGTTTTGTGACAGATAACTAAAAGGTAAACCAAATATATAAAACATTGTGTACCAGCAAATGAAAACTATAACTAGGCATTTAATTTGTACTCAAAAATCAAAATTTCCCTGTTCTAAGTGGTAAACAATAACTGTGGTTTGTAGCTCAGTGAATCAGTAGCTACATGTACCTTGTTAGCATGTCTTCTTAGCAATGTTACCTCCTGCTCTGCTGAGGTACATTGAGGTGCAAAGTACGCAGTTCTACTATGGTGTGAAGTACTCCACTGACTGCATTTGGACCATGTCAACCACAAATCTTACAAATAACCTCACTTTGTTTAAGTTGATAAACAACAAACGTTTTGCTAAATGACAGTTTTAGTGTGAAGTCAAGTTTTTATAAGGGCTCTAGATTAACGGACAGCCTTAAAAGTTGTTGCTAACTGTGATCGAACGGCACAATAACAGACCACTATAACTATCACTAGCACTCTTATTTCACCGTCAGATTGACTGGCATTGGGATGAGATTGTTTGATGGTTGGTTTTTCATGGACTTTTCAGCTACAGTCCCATTCAGCACAAAACCAGCTTACTTTTTCCCTGTGCTCTGTGTGTCTAGGCCTTGGTCGGCTCTGAGTTACCGCTACTGTAACTTAGCTGGGCTTCTAAGGTTGAAGGAGCTGCTGACCTCTTCTATGGGGACATTATTATGACTTGTCAGCAAGGTATTGCAAAGCTGTTGGTGAATTACGAAGCAACCAACTTATGACATAGTGGACCTCCGAAGTTTATTTACCTCCCTTTTGGACCAGGACAGTGACTGTTTCCTAGCACTATTATGTACGCAGACACTTTTTAGAGTTTAGTGAAAACCTTACCTTACATTCAATTTCTTAGACAAATTGATAAAGACATTCTTAATGTCACTTCTATTCTAGTGTTTTACATTATGGTGAGGATAGTTGGAGCTAAGTGACTACAGCCTGATGTTTGTTATTTAGATTAAGTGAGAATATCTGTGCAAATTTCAATTACTGTTTTTTTATGTTCTTTTTAAGTTTCATGATCTCCTGAAATACAATATAAACGAAATCTAAAAAACACTGGTTACATCAAATTAAAATTCTTTTTATAAATTCTTTTTTATTTCTTTGAAGATGTTACATTCTCTACCTCTACATTTTATCATTACACAGACATTTATGGCACGTTCTGGTCTCTTGAATTTGGATTTTCATAGTTCCCAGTTGGAACTACAACAAGTACTTTCCCTGAGGTCAGAGTTTTGATTGGGAGAGTCGGAGGTCGCTGAGCAGTCCTGAGTTCAATATCCACTATGGCTGCTGTGAATAAGAAACGCTGTGAAAATCGCAGGTAGAAACTATCTATTAGCACTTCTGACAGTCTGTATCCCCTTAAATTAGAGTACTGTAGCACTGTATAACTTCTAAATGTTAACTTAGAGTTTAAAGGCATAAAATGGTAATAGGTGTATTATCTTGAAAACAATTAGCCAATCTCACATGTTTTCTGACTTGAAACACTATCAACTCATGACATTGATCCTGACTTCTGAAACAAATCAAATGCATCATTAAATCCAATAATAATTATGTTTTCTAGAATAAATGCCATCAGATCATCATAAAATAAAATCCTACCTTGGAAGGTTTGTTTATTTTTGATTAGATGCTAGATATTTGTATAATGACACATTTTATACTTTTTGTCCATTTATGAGTTTTGTCAATATTAAAGATTGGTAGATTGATTGAATGACTTCTTGAACTTCTGTACCAGAAAGGTTCAATAGCTTAGCGGTAGAATGTGCTGAACCTTTAATGACATGGAAATAGCTTGGCACCTTTTAATTCATAGCTTGTGTTGCAAATTAATTCCTGGTAAATCCAGTATTGGTGCTAGGTTCAGCAGCTCATCTAGATAATGAATAGCTTGAATTTCATCATATCAAATCTCTCAGTGGTGAAGGCCTTCTGTCTAACTCGAAACTAAGGTCAAACTATTACTTTATCCAAAACCTTAATTAAAAAGTCTCAACTTCTTGATTTATGTTTGTACAAGAGCCCCCTAACAAACCGCTAATTTCTAAATCATCATAGTGTTGGTAGTTTGGTAGCTCAGTTCAATAGCTGTAGGGATCCGAGACAGGCTCGTGGTTTTTTGACCTTTGAATGTAAAAGGAAATTAAATTCTGATACCCTATAAAAGGTCAAAACATATCAGTCACTGTCCATCAAATGCACCATGCATGAGAAAGAACATAAACTGAGCAGCTTAAGCCTAAGTTTAACAAAACATGCCACTCTTGTGTGTTTCCATGCATCTGAATCTATACTGCCACCAACATTCTGTGCTCATGTCGCAGACTCACATAGAGAGGAGCTGCGATAATGTCAGAAATTAAGCCTAGAAGGGAAAATGGTGGAGGTGTGTTACTATTTGAAGTAGAAGCAGGCACAACACTGTGGCTTACAGAAACAGAAACAAAAATAAATATGGTCTGTCTGGAAAATCCATTATATTATGCTATGCCCTTCAGTGGAGATTAAGGTAGGGGGAAAAAGCCCTGGGCAATGCTTGGTGATAAGTTTGTATGTGCTATAGGGTTTTTCTGTTTCTCTAAGAATATGTGTGTTATATATATCACCATGACAAACTAGAACACACCAGAGTAGTTCAAGGGCCTTTCTGACATGCAAATAAATCAGTTTTATTTATTTATGTTGCATCTGTGCCAAACATATGCTTATTTTGCATAATTTTTAACCAGTCCATCTCCTAAACTGCTTAAAGAGTGTATAAATTAGTTATTTGTAATAATCTATTAAAGACAAAAGTGTTTCTTACAGTCGTTTTTCAGTGCTGTTGACGACGCAGGGCCCCCAGGCTCTCCACTTCCAGCTGATGTTGGGCACAGGGAACCCACTGGCAGTACACTTTAGCGTCTGGCTGCTGCCACTGCGATAAGGACTGGAAGGAGCCGCAGCTTTTTTCTCATAAATCTCTGGGGGAACTGGAGAAAAGGAAAGCTGATCAATAGATCCAGCAGGCCAGCTATAGGGTATAATCACACTGGAAGGAAACAAGAAAATAATAGCCTGAAATGGCTAATCGTTGTACCAACGAGGCTTTTTCTGGCCGATCCCAATTTTCAGTTTTCTTTGAGGTTGGACTTGTCAATTTTAGTTTTGAGTGATTCCTACAGTGTTTTTTTTTTTTTAGAACTATAACAGATAAATGTATAAATTATAACCAGATACAAAATATGAACTTACATTCTGATTTTGAAAGAAAATTTGGGTGAAATAATCAATAAACCTTAAGTCATAATAAAAAAATTATAGCAACTTTACAGGGCTGATATAAGATTTACAAATCCTGGACTTATAAGTTCCTGTTTTAAAATTTTGTAAAGTTTTCAGTCTCTTCATGATTCTGTGATCTTGCTGTCTTTTATGAACTTGAAACCAAACTGAAACCCAAATTTAACCCCAGTCCCAGGAATACAGCCCACTGCTACACATTTTGAAGAAGGTACATACAGTATCTACCATGCTTTTTAACTGAGGGCCATCCGAAAACCCATGTGCATACCATTGACAACAAGCGTGATGTTGAGCCTCCTCGCCAGCAAAGCGGCACTGTTTTTTAACACCACCATGTACAGCCCAGCATCCTCCTGACAAACATCTTTAATCTCCAAAGCGTGGTTAGAGTGCATTCTTATCCTTTTCTTCTTAAACTCTGGCCTCTGGTTCATCAGCACGCCGTCTTTAAACCTGAAAAGGAGACACACACACACAGCTGTTGCGGCACAAAGCATACTGTTGCTCAGGTGCTCTGCCCCCTCAGTTAATCTCTAAATTGCAGTCATGCTAGGCCTAATTATGCTTCTGAAACTATCCTATTGCTTTTGGTGGTGCCACCAAAGTGGCTTATCTTACCATTGCGTTTCAGGTGTGGGAAAGGCAGAGACGTTTAGCTGTAATTTGAATGACGGCTGACCAGCAGTTACCTCCACCACAGGTCCATCTCTGTAGTCCAGGTTGATAAATGGCCTTTCTGGAATTGAAGACATTTTGTTTTTACATAAAGCACTTATTGCTTTAAAAGCTTTGTGTGTGAGTGCCCAACATTCACCTCGGTGGACTTGTTTTTAAATGATTTTAGTGATGTATTCTTGCCACATGCAGTGGTTTAGCAGTGTAAAACACATCTTGGTTTAAAGCTAAGTCTTTTGTTGGCTTTTGTGAATTGTGAAGATTTACGTAAAAAAATATCAATTTGTTTTAGAGGAGATCAATGACGGAACCCTGTTTTTGCTGTTTTCCATCTTGATTGAACTCTTCTTCCATTGCAAGTTTGTAATGTGGACAAGAATTTAAGAAATAATGCAAAATGTTTACATTCACCTAAAGAGTACATGCTTCAATAATTAGAATACTATGAAGAAATGAAATGTAAAATCTACTCATGCAGCCTCACATCAGTAAGATTAAAAAAAGGAATGTGTATTTGAATAAAAGAACAAACTTAGTGTTAGAATTTATATATCCTTCCTAATTTATTATTCTCTGGGTTTCTTTTACCTAGAACCAAGTAAGCGGTAGATTGCAGGGAAAAGCAACACAGTGGTCTGTAGATGTGTAGAAAGCTCACATAAGTTGCCTTATGAATGGAAAAGGGATCCACAAAATATTTAATAAACATTCGTGTTGCATTATCAATGTGCACAGTTTCAATATTGCACAGGACTCCTTTGACACCAATATATAGTAGCTTATTATATTCCAAGTGCCTTGCATGCATGCTAAAAACAAATACGCTGTATACTGCTCTAGAGGCCAGAATGCTAAAACACATGCAAAATGTTAATAAATGACAATAATACAGGCTAATTGCAACTTATTACAATATTCAACAATAATTTCACAATCACATACTCCTCTCACTGTAGTACAAGTACATATATATAAGGTGGTTTTACAGATTCTTTTCTTGCTCTTTCCATTGGCTTATCTAAAAAAGTTTCTCACATGGGTCCAAATGTAAAGAAATTAAGGTAAATTTTCTAGCATTAGGACCTGCCATGACTTTGGGGTATGTGTGTCACTCACAATACACCCCTGTTTTGTATATTCAATGTTTATTTTCTCAAAGCCTGAAAAATTTACTTTTGGCTGTTGCGTCTGGAAGGAGTAAGTTACATTTACTGACATTTTATTTGTAATAATTTTAATAATAACTATTAACTGAATTAATCTGAAAATGGGTCAGAATACCCTGCTGTTGGAGCATCTCAAGCACTCAGCATAGTGAGGTGAGTGAATCGTCATTAACGCAGACAAAGAATCTGCATAGATTAGCATGACATTAAAGTGGACATATCAAGCAAAATCCACTTTTTTAGCCTATAAATACATTTTGTTGTGTACTTGGAGTCTTAGATATCTATATATATTCTGTTTGGGTCATATTTTTCAGTGTGTTCAGTTTTCTCTATCATCTGTTAAGTTTTTCCAATGTTAAGTCACAGTATTTGCTGCGGAACAGCTAAATAAGGCCACGGACTTCCGGCTGATCAGTTTCATGTATCCGCCATATTTATTTCTCGCTGTGAGTTTGTAGTCCCAGCTCAAGTATGCCTACGCTGAAAGAGGATAAGTTTGGTTTTATTGTTGGGTATATTAACCCACACAATTCACAACACTGTCCCCCAGAATCAGAACCTCTTCGAAGTGCCTGGTTAAATTTTATTTTTCATGAAAATGTCCCACATCCGTGGGGAAATTTCTATTTCCCCCCTTCAAGGACGAGTGCCTCCAGCAACCTCCGCCAGTATCAAGAAGGATTTGCTGAAAGACTGATGAAGCAGTCAGTTCCTTCTGTCTATGGAAATGATGGACACAGAAAAACGGTAAGCTGTAAATAATGCTAAAATGACAACAAACTTTATTTTAGACATGAATTTATTGTGCGTTGATTTGACCTCCTGGCCATTGTGTGGATAGCAGTAGCATCGTGGCTTCTGCTTGTTAGTGCGGTGTGCAGCTTTTAGCTCCTTGAGGACAGAACTGTACTACATGTTTTGAATTGTATTATTACATAAACATTTTACATTGTTTTTGCTGTTTTAGTTTTGTTTCTGAGGTACTATATAATTGTTATCAAACTACAACAATGGCGAAACAGGTTAAAGTGGAGCACTTTTTTATCTCGAGGGGGGCGGGGTGTAAAGTGTCTCAGTAACATTTAAAGGGACCGCACCAAAACAAGTTGCTCTCAGATGGACCTCAGAACAGGGGTAAAAGAGAGGCCTGTGGAGCTACTATAACAAGGAATTCAGACCAAAGCCTTGCAGTTCCACTTTATATAGACCACAACTGAATGATTTAAGTGTAAAAAGGAAGGATTTAACAGCAAGATATGTCCCCTTTAAGTAATAATAATATCGGCTCATGGCTATGACATTTGAGCATAATTTCCCAGCACTAGTGCTTGTGTTCTGCGTATTATAGCGCCTCTTAAGACGTAATGCTCATTTTTAGGCATGTGCAAAACAATATGCCAGCTTCCTGATCAAATTGTATATACTACAGTATACAGTTGAGACAACATGTTGTCTCACTGTAATACTATTCAACTTTCTCAAGTCCTGTCTTGCTTAAAGAAATTCTCAGAGTTGCTAGCATGTCTGTAGAGTAATTGTTTCAGGTATTTTTCACAGATTGTCAAAGTTGCTGTGAGAATTTGGAAGTCCTCAAATAATATATCAAGTTGTGGTAGTAATCTGTTCTGTTTTGCTCACCGTGAACAATGACTTGAGTCTGTAGGATTTCTGTTGCTTCCATGCTGGAAACATTGCAGATGTACGGTCCAGTGTCTGTGACATTCACACGGTGGATGGTCAGGACCTGAACTGCCTCCGTGGCATGAGACAGAGCTTCTCGTTGGGGCTTAGTCTCCACCCAGCTGTTCATCTGGTAAGGATAATCAGACTGTGGGTATTATTAGGCACCAGCTGAAACATTTAGCTCCTGACCATAACATCGGCTGGATACCTGTTTACCGGGATAGGACCACTGGATGTCCACCCCGGCATTGAACTCCACCATCGCTGTGCAGTTCAGGGTGAGAGACTCCCCCACCATTAATTCTACCGGCTCCTCAGGAAACAGCTTGACTTCGTAAATCTTACTTCCTGTCCGGGAAAAAAAAAAAAAAAAGTGGGAGTGAGACAGCAAAAGGGTCACTGTGACATCGTCAGCAGCTTTTTTCCTTCATTCTTGCAGGCACCGAGGAATTAACTTTCCTCTGGACCAGAGAACCCATCCTACTATAAAATGACAGTCTGTCACAACTTTGCACCATTTTCATTCATCTGTCAAGCTGCTTCTGGGAGAAATCAAAGTAGAATATAGCGAGGTCTAAATTAAAAGGAAAAGAGGAAAGCCGAGAAAGCTTTGGACACTGGCCAGTGAGGCTGATATAGAACCCATCTCTTTTGGCAGTCAGCGGAAATGACGCTGATGTCTGTGCAATACACTGTGATTGCTTGATTGTTTGAAACATCCCATTAGTGCTCAAAGTGAAGGTTCTCCTCTGACTGATGCAGCTATTATGTTTGGCTGGCAGCAGCGGGGTATGACTTTCCTTTCCACCTCTGAAGACAGAGGTGAATGATCTCCCACTCCAGAGCAAAAAGCCTCAGGCCAGGGTCCTCAAAGTTCACTCGTAATATGAGGGAATTTCAGTAAAAGGTTCATCAAGTCAGATTTCTAAAATGTGATACTGACTCACATTTCTTTCTTTGTCTTTATTTCTATCACATTCTGTGGCTGTAATGGCTTGTGTCCCACTTGGAGAAAGTCTCTGGGGAAATGGCATGATTCAATAAAAACGTTGACATTTTCTCAATTATGACATTATTAGGTGACTCATTGCCACAAAAAGCAATTGTGTAACTAGGCAGTAGGTCTTAGAACCACCTCTGAGTTCCCATCTAATTTGTCTTTAAACAGGAACAGACCATGGCGTTTCTGTTGAAGCTGAGTATGAACACAAGTCATTGCAAATATATGGTATATTAGTCATGAGTCAGTTATTAGTCTTAACATACCAAGGTTTTAAAAAGTTGTGGCTTTGAAACAACTCAGATTTTATCTTTACTGTTTCCAGATAAGAGATCATCCACATATGGCAATTACAGAAAAGTGCCTCTTTTGTAATAAAGTGATTTTAAAATTACCTTTCTGCTTTGATAAACATTGACTAGGCTGACTGTGATTTATTTATGTTAATACAATTCATACGTCAGTCATTTTCTACCGCTTATTCCATAGTGGGTCACGGGGGAGCTGGTGCCTATCTCCAGCAGTCTATGGGGGAAAGGCAGGGTACACCCTGGACAGGTCACCAGTCCATTGCAGGGCAACACACAAACAACCATGCACACACTCATTCATACACCTAAGGGCAATTTAGAGAGACCAATTAACCTAACAGGCATGTCTTTGGACTGTGGGAGGAAGCCAGACTTCCCGGTGAGAACCCACGCATGCACGGGGAGAACATGCAAACTATTTTTATTAATCACTGTATCAAACTCTTCTGGACAAAATAAACTATTTGGCTTCATTGCATATTTGTGGTATAGATAAAATGACAAATACTGCTATTTACATGGTATTTAAACATGGTATTTTTTACATTGCCAGACTAAGGATGTCCTAACAGTCCATGCCTAAGTGCAGTATATTTTTACCTGTAGTATGGATGAAGTAGTTGTCAGAGGAGTATTGTTTGCCTTCCAGTGTGACTAGGCATGCTACAATAACCATTGGTGCACTGTCAATGACATATCTGGGAAAGGACCAGCCTTGCTTGTTGTCCCACTTCATCCCACTGGTCTCCAGAGGTCCTGAATACTGTCGATGAAAATAGGAAAAAAGGTGATTTGACAGCTCTAATGTTTAAACACTTGACAGGTTGAACGTGTAACACAAAAGGTAAGAGCAAACCGAGTGGAGAGTGACATTCAGATCAGGAATCGTAACCAGACATGGCACTATGACGTGCGTGGCGAAGCGAGTGATGAAAATGGTCTCCAGGTTGTCACTGGATTCTCCTCTCATGAGGAAGGGCTGCAAAGGATCTGGATGCAGACAGAAACATGGAGCTGTTTAAAGCTGCTTGACACCAGCTGGGGTAATGGCAGCTATTACTGGGGTAACTTTGTGAACGAATACGCACATCTCTGCAGGCCTGATAATGTACCACCCTGCGGACAGGCTGTATATGGAGGTTATCATGATTACCAGTGGCTCAGTCTATTTCCATCCAGCACATAGCATTAAGAACTGACATTACATGCCAGCTGAGAGACAGGCAGTCCAAGGGTTTAGTCCTCCTGCTACAGTTTCACTCCAAGCTGTCAATTGTAGGAAAATAGCTTCGCCATTTTGCTCTTTTTACCATCTCACTCAAAGCAACAGAAAGTGTTTCGGAGGACATCACAGCTATCATGTCACCAGTTTACACTGCATCAACATCTACTATTCCCATGACATGATAGCCCAATATAACAAAACAAAAAATCTCATCTCCTTGACTTGACATTATCTATAACTGTTTTAATACATACTTATTTTGTTATTTCATTTTTTCTACAGAATTAACCTTTTACTAATATACTTCTTTAAAGTATTTGCCCCCTAGCTGTTTCAATTAACCTCAGGAGCTGCTCTTAAAAATAATAGGTCTAATTATCACAGTAAAATAGAGTTTCTATCAAGGTTAGAACCAGTTAGACATAAGAAACTGAAAGTATTCATAAAGATAGGAAAACGTTGTAATAACCTATAACTACTTGTTGAATAAAAAAAAAACATTCAGCAGTGTTTTCACTGCTGAAAACACTGCTGAATGTAGAATCAAAGCAATGCAATGATGGAGGTAACACATTCACATAATCAGAGAGTACGAGAAGAGAAATGAAGCTCTAAGAAGTCAGAAGCAGGGGAAAATTTACATAGATATTTAAAAGTTAGGTTTAGGATTTTAAAATGGATTCTAAGATGTGCAAAAACACTAATAGGTGTGATGCAGTACTACAGTACTGTAGTCTAGGATGTAGAGTAGTCTTTGTGCAATCTGAAAGTGATGGGTTCAATTCTAGCTTCATCCTTCCATATGTTGTGTGGCCCTAGGCAAGACACTTGACCCCAAATTACCTCTTGATCTGAGTGTTAGTGTATAAATGTGTGCAATTTGGTGAATAGGGCTTTAGCAGAGTGCATTGAGAAGTCAGTATGATTAGAAAACTATTCAGCCAGTTTAAAATGTAAACTCTGTAGTCACATTGCCTTTGTTTTTAACTGTTGGTGAACTAATCCACAAATGATAACCATTTAACAATCGAATGCAACAGGAAATCAGAGCTTTTACAAATATTAATTCAGATATACATCTTTATGTTTGTGACTATTTACATTGTACGTAGGTTCTCACTGAAAGCATCAAAACTGTGAATGAACACACAGAACTATGTAGCAAACAAAAAATTGTATTAGTTTTATATTTTACATTCCTTAAAGTAGCCACTCTTTGCTGTGATGACAGAAATATTAACCTCTGGCCACCTCATAATGAACCTCTGGGAAGTTCTTTCAAGACTCTTTAGAAAACCATTTCAGGTGACCACCTCCTGAAGCTCATGGAGAGAATAACAAGAGAGCAAAGCAGTCATCAGAGCAAAGGGTGGCTATTTTGAAAAATCTTAAATATGAAAATGTTTAGAGCTATTTCACACTTTTTGTTTACTATATAATTCCATGTGTGTTCATTCTATCTACATTGTAAATAGTAAAATATAATGAAAATAAGGAGACCCATTAAGTAAGAAAGTGTATCTAAAACGTTTGACCAGTAGTGTAGCTGTTATTTATTCTAAATGATTCGAATCACAATTTTATTTTGCTGTAAATATTGTATTGTTATTACAGTTTAATGTTTAAATCTTCCAGAAAGTAGAAAAAAATACTTGTTATTTTTAGCGTTTAAACAGAAATTGGAATTGAGCTCTTATCGACAGGTCAGAGCTTTACAAAACTGGTGATCAGACTTTGTCCTCAAAATCTCTGACTTGTGTGTTTCCTCTTACTAGTAATGCTTGTGTTCTTTGGTACTAAACTGATAGGGTCACAGTTATCTTTCTCTGTTATTTTGGGGGTCAGAAGCTGAAAGATTGGGACCTGCTGGGATGGAGAGCCAATGATGTCTAAGACATCTGAGCACATCTGTGATTTCTTCTTCACCCTCTTAAATGAAAAGATCTGAGAACAGTTTAAAGACGAGAACAGTGGAATTTTTTTAACCTACGAGCTGTTCACATCTGTGTCATGACTGGAAAGGAATTGCCAGAGAAAGTGGAAAAATTTTAGGTTTTTTAGCAGCAGAGGAAGGGTACTTGATGATAAGTGAACTGCCAAAAATCAAACTCCAATCAGCACAATTGGTGATGTAATCAGGATGTATTCTGCAAGTAATCCTAAAATTAACGAGGGCTTCAGCAGCCCTACTCTGACCTATTTCTCAGTATAATTGCCCTTGCCTTGTTATATCAGTTACCAGTGGCAATAAGGAGAAAAATGAGGTACATATGCACAGTGTGGTGCCTTGCAAAAGCATTCATATTTCTGTACACAAAGTAGTACATAACAGTAAAATGAAAGTAAAATGAAACATGGTCTATGAAGTTGTTTTTTTTATGGTGAGTTTTTATATTGAACTCTTTAGACTCAATACTACTAGAACCACCTTTTGCTGCAATTACAACTGGGATAATTTTAGAGTATGTGTCGGCCAGCTTTAGACATCCCAGTCTCAGTCAGACTGAATAAAGAGCATCTGTGAACATTAATTTCCAATTATTATGACACACTCTCTTCTTACACAGCGGCTGGGGAGACGCATGGTTTGGTGGTAGCGCCATACACAGAGGCCATTCAGAGGTTCGACTTCCAACCTCAGGACCTTCTCTGTGTATCATCACGCTTCTTGCTCTACACATTTCTCATCCGATTACTATGCAACAAAACATCTTAAATAAATTAATTTAACACCACTGGACTCTGATTACTCATTAGGTGACCTCTGAAAAAATTTGTTTGCAGTGGGTTGTATCTTGGTTGGTCTGGTGACGAGTTCATGGTGTACCCCAATGGATGGATGGATGGATGGATGGATGGATGGATGGATGAATGGATGAATGGATGGATGGATGGGTTGAAGTGTAATCCAAGTCTGTGGGTGTTTTAAAGAAACAAGTGTCCGAAATTGCCTTTAATATCAATCATTTCTGCAAAACTACTAAATGAACTACAACATACTGATTTAAAACAATAATTTGCGTTTAGTTTAAGTACAATACATTAAACTTGAACAACAGAATTTCAAAGTTTACTTATACTCATTACTTTAAGGTTACAAAAAATTAGAAAATTACTGTAGGAATCGACTCCCTTCTGCGTCTGCTATTGTGTGAGAGTTTAGTGGCAGTGCAGACAGGTTGAATGGAGGACATCTGACTATTTAATGGAATCCATGTGCCTAGCCTCTCATCCCACCACCCGCAAGGTTTAATTTATGGCTGCCATTACATCTGTTTCTGATCAGCACGCTTGTTAGATCTGCGGCAGCTGTTTTGGCACGTTGTCGGATTGGATAAACAGACGCTTCACATGACTGGTCTGGACAGCGGGGCTCCCCTACATGACAATCATCTATGTTCCTTTCTGTTGGACATTGCACATCTCTGCTACAGAACAGAGAGCAAAGGAAAATAAAGAGATAAGACCCAAAGCCAGGCTTCCAGGCTTAAACCGTGGCTGTGAATCCTCTATGTTACACAATGTGAAAATAGCGTATAAAAAAAACTGCTGGCAGGAAAATGTGGTACAGTTATCAGTTTGATTACTTTGAAATTCAAAAGACACAATGTTTCATTGTAAAAAAAAAAAACTGAATAGACTGATTATTGTTTTTATCAAAGGCTACGAATCTCTAATTTCCGAAACTTTAATGCCGTCTTCCAGTGTGTTACTGACAACTTCCAGTTTTAATAATGCAGCAGTGGCTTTGATATTGAAGTGATATTCAAACAGAGGATCTGTTTCAATGAAAAAGCCCTGCTTTTCCTGTGGACCACCCAATGATAACAAGCAAAAACCTGGACGTCATGATTGGGCCTGGAGGGAGATTAAAAAATGCACGAATGTTTTCTGAATAGAAAAGAAAAATGGTTCGAAATGAGATGTCCTGTCAAAACAGAATTGTAATCATTATAATTACCTTGCATTTTGCTCAGGCAATTACCTTTAAATGACATGAAAGAGAAACTTTGAGAACACCATTGAACCTAAAAATCAGATTTTTGTTTTTATTTCCAGCTTGAATGAGTCAGCATTAGGGTTATGTACAGTGGAGTTCTGTACAGGGTGTTAAGGGGGCGTAAACCCAGTGTTATACATTGGCCTCTACATTGACAGACTTGTATGCATAGGTTTTTTTAGAAATATATATATATTTACATTTTGAATTCACCCGTGTCATTTATTTGTCCCTAATTACTCACAGCTTTTGATGGATTGTGACCACTCAGTCACAACTCTGCACCAGTTACACTTATCAATAACAATAAATCTAAACGAATGTTATCAGCCAGCACCATGAATAGCCTTTACTGTCAGGTGTCAAGCTCACCTTCCTATCAGGGCTCATGTTAATAGCCCAAGATCTCATGCCAGGTCTCGTTACACTCCTGGTGGCCACACATTTAAAACCTGTTTAGAGGGCCCCTGGGGAATGTATGTGTGCTCTGTTAGTTTGGCTCACCTCTGACAAAGGCATAAATGCTGACAGCGGTGATGCCATCAATGATGGCATTAATGTCCTTATAATAGCAGCGATAGTAGCCTGTGTCTTTGCCCTGCGCTCCATGCAGGAATAGCCTCTTGCAGTACTGCTGCCCCTTCTGCCCGGGACATTCACTGATAAAGACTGTTCTCTGACCAGGGGTCCCGGTGGACTGAAGCTCGTCCTGACGGTCTGTGAGCTCCTGTCCAACCAGCATTTTATCCGGCCAAGACCAGGCCAGAGTGCGCTGTCCCCTGAGAAAAAGAACAATTAAAACACATGTAAGCATTAACTTTTAGAAAGTAATATATTTATAAACAGAGCAAATGAGATCCAGAAAATGCTCATATTCATCTACCCACCCCAGTTTGCTTTGCCCTCTGTCACATAAATTCAGTTATCTTAAACTGGAGGCATTATGAGCCAGGCTGCATGTGATCATAATGGCTGCCTGAAAACTGATAGCTCGGCTTTAATCACCTGCCCACATCAAACGCAAATGGCCAAAATCTGCAGGCAGGGCCAAATTGTTATGACTGGATAAAACATGAAAATGATAGCGCTTTGCGAAAATACCCTGAGGGTAATTTTCTAGACCCGTGTGAATGACGCCTATATATCTAAAGCCAAGAAAACCACACATTGTCAAAATTGAAACCGATACCCTGTCTCTCTCAGTGGTACTGCCATTAAAGGTTTACATGCAAACAAGTATTTAAGACCTACTTTGGAGAGGGTCCAAACATATCACCAGCTTTCCAAAGACAGCATCTCTTTTTTCTTAATTCAAACAAAATAGTCAATGGAGTGACAGCTTGGCTGCAGACAGCAAATCTGAGATTTCATGACGATAAATGATTGTTACTACAAGCAAATTGACATTAGGCAATTTAAATCCATGCATCAGAGCAAAATAATCAGTTTCACAAAAAAATAATATATATTCATGAAACAAGAACTTGAATTACACTGACACAGCAGCTGCGATAATCACTACCTAATGGAGATGTTTTCAACAAACATTTAGTATCTATTTTAGTAAAAATACTTCCTCTTACATGAATACCAATATCAAATGATGATTAAACTAGAAATCTGTTAACTTGTGTAGGATAACATACATGCTCACTAATATTTGGTTAAAGGGACGCTTGGCAAGTTTTAGAGAAACAAACTTTTTGTGGCCATCAAAGAGAACCTGGCAAAATGTGGTCTGGATATTTGACTGCCGTATTTATCTGAAAAGATAGAGCTTAAATGAAGTAATTGTTTTCCTAGCACAGTCCATTAACCCAACCCAACAGGGTTGGGTTAAAGCTATTCCAAAAAAATCACTGTCAGGTTGGACCAGTTGCATCAAAGCTTCACTTATCTGATCCAAACTGACATCTCTGATTATATTAAATTCATTATGATGTTCAAGAACGAGGGCTGCACAGTGTTGCAGATAGTAGGACTGTTGGCTTGCAGTCATACCCATAGAGGCTCTTAGGTTTAAATCCTGGCCTGGGGTCTTTCTGCATGACGTTTGCATGTTCTCCCCATTTGTGGGTTCTCTTCTGGTACTCTGGCTACACCCCACAGTCCAAAAACATGACTGTTAGGTTAATTGGTAACTCAACAAATTTCCCTTAAGTAGGAGTATGTTTGTGTTTGCATGGTTGTTTGTCCTGTGATGGACTTGCGATCTGTCTAATGTGTATAACACCTCTCACCCAATGACCGCTGAACAACACCAGGACCCAGTATAGACAAGTGGGTATAGATGATGGATAAATGTTCAAGAAAAACCCTGGAACCACCAAGGCTCTTGCCTATGAAGATGCTAAAACACCAGTATCACTGTCAACTGTGAAGCCAATTTAACATCCACGTGCACTGACAATACATTGGCCAGGAAAATAAGCATCTCCTCCAAAATAAACACTTTCAAGCTTAATAGTAATGTGCAGATACTCACATGTCATTTGCATGATACGAAATGTCTTCAGGGGAAAACTCTTATAGAAGAATATTTGGAGGAGTCAAGTGAGGCTTTCAAACCTAAGAACACTGTTCCAGTTGTCAAGCACAGACTAGTTAAAGCAGGCTAACCTTAAGCTTCTGCAAAGGCTCTTACCTAAACTCCAACAGAAAATAAAAATGTATGGTTCATGCTCAAAAGCCTAGTTTTTATCTGGTAAGCTAAACAATTTAAATTAATTCCACAATTTCTTCAAGACAGGTTAAATATCCAGCCAGAATTACCCCTGCTAATGGACATTTAACCAAATATTAGTTTAGTGTACATCTGGGCCTGTATGTATAATTTTGGCCCGGTTTATGATTAGAGAAAATCCACTGTAAATTTAATCTTGTGCACTAAATTCTTTTGGTTTTTTTTTTTCAATTAAATTAAGTGGATTTTTATTTTTATTACTTTATTTTGTATAATATCATGCTTGTGGGTTACAGCTACTGATCTATATTAAAACAAAAACATACCTGCATGTAATAGAAAGTGTTTCGTTGATGGAAATTACTCGATCACCTTCGGAGCTCTCAAGGGTGGGCGGAGTCATAGATAAGCCAATCACCAGACCTGTGGGATCAAACAGAACAGCTGTGTTAGATTCATGTTACATTGGTCAGTCAGGACTGAGGGGTTTTGACAGAAAACTGCTGCTGGTAGGTCATCAAGTCTCCGAAACACATTGGGAATCTGAAATCTGACACGCTGTTCTCATCATTTACCAGCAGCAAGGCAATTTGCGGCAAGTCCTTCAGTCCCTCATGCTGAATAACCCCCAGACAGAGAAATCACAACCCAGTATCTCATGATGAAGCAATGCTGCTCTCAGCTCTGTGGCCTCCGCCTCTAAAAGAGCCGCAAAGACTCTTTGGCCTTGATTCATCACTAATACATCCACTTCTCTGGCTTGTGCTTGGTTAATGTGGGCTTTCCAGAATGTCATTACCATCCCAGAGCCCCTGCAGGGCTGTATTAGCATTTCGTCAGACTATGCACATCTAGTCTATCATGTATAAATGTGTCACCATGACTTATGCCCCACCTGGAAATCATTAGAGATGAAAACCAACACAGAGCAATAACAGAGATTGAGAGGTCATATGATTCTGAGAGAGAGATTTTCTGTACCGTAATTGATGACGTTTCCCCTACATAAGAATCTGTGTTTATCTGAAAATGGTTGAGATACATGTGCAGAAACTGATGTACTGTGCATTTGCACTTTCCCAGCTTTATCAAACTTTCAAAGGACAGTTAAAGCAGAATCCTAATGATCTAAAAGCCCTCTTTTAATGAATCTCACACACTAGCTCAATATGCAGGGTAGGTCAAAGAGCAGAATTAGCACATTTTTACATAACTAACTCATTTATCTTTAAATGTTTGCAACACAGACAACTGACGAGGCACCGGCAGTAGAAAGGGGTACGGATGGTTGCTCAACACTCTGTAATGACAGGCTGCCAATCAAAACCTGGATTGCTGCTTATCTTGTACACAAACCCAAATCCTCCAACACATCCTGCTGGTTGGGGAGCACAATGGAGCAAAGTTATTCTTGTATAAATATTTTCCTGAACATGTTTACAGTGACAGCTGATCCCAGTGGAAGAAGACTGATCAGCCTGGGGTCCTTCCAAGTCAACAAAAGCTCAAAAATACCCCTTTGCTTGCAGAGGTCACCACCGAATAGAGTACAAAGTCTCCATCAACATTGATTTTAGGCACACATTTTGAGAAATGAGTCTCAACTGAGAATGAAATACGTTGTAAAACTAAAGGTTGTCAATGCTCAATACCATGTATTACTGAAGATCAAACAGGCCAAGCTAAATTTAATGATAGACAATAACCACCAATAACATATAAAAAACAATGTCCTGAGCTGGCCTCAAACTATCGTAAATATACTCTTTTTCATCTTTACTGTAGTCTTTATTATATAGAGAACCAAGTACACAGGTGTTTGACTCATAGTTACAGTCTGATAAAAAAGTTTTTGGCCCCTTACAGATCTCTATTGTTTTTGCTTTTAGCTTTTAGTCACACTTAAATATTTCAGATTATCTAAAGAAACTAACTTGAATTTTACAAAAAGATAACTTGAATAAATACAAAATGCAGTTTTCATATTATGATTTCATTTATTAAGATAAAAAAGCTATCCAAGCCAACCTGGACCGATGCGAAAACGTGATCGACGTCCTTGTTACATTATTAATGACCTGATGAACCGAAAGTCTTAGGTTCATGACAACATGAAGAAGGGTAAAAGATCGGAAAAAGCAACACATCAAGTCCTGATCTAGAGAAATCCAAGAACAGATGAGCCACAAAGTCATTGGCATCTATCATTCTTGTAAAGGTTTAAAAGTAATTTCTAGGCTTTTCGGATTTTGTTAAAACACAAACAGAGAATATCCAAAAACAGAGAAAACACTGAACACAGGAGAGGCCAGTCTGACAGAGTTACTCTAAAGCACAAGGACAGCTCGGCATATAAAGCACCACAGGCCTCTCCTGCCTCAGTTAAGGTCAGTCCTCATCATTCAACAATATGAAAGACTGGGCCAAATGGCATTAATGGGAGAGATTCAAGATTCAAGTCAAAGAACTTCATACTGACAGTCAAACGTGGAGGTGGTGGTTTCGTGGTCTCGGGCTGTGTTGCTACTTTTTTATCTGGATGACTTTCCATAATGAACCGTAAAATCTGCTCACTGTAGAAAATCCTAAAGGAAAACCTTAACCACAAGCACTCTTGGATTATTCAGCAGGACAATGGCTCAAAACACAAAATAAAGGTTTTCAAGTGGTCTAGTCAAAGTTCGGATTTCATTCTGATTGAGATGCTGTGGGATGACCTTAAACAGACCATTCAAGCTCACTGGAGAGAAAACTCTCCAGTGTTGTGAATTAAAACAATTCAGGAAAGAAAAGTAGGCCAAGATTCCTCCACAGAGATGTGAGACTCGCTGCCAGTTACTGTAAACACTTAATGGCAGTTGTTGCCACCAAGGAGAACAAGACAACTTTACACATAGTGGAAGGTTGGTTTTGACTTTTTTTTTTACATTAATAAATTAACTCATTATTTGAAAACTAAATTTTTGTTAAGATTTGTTTAATGATCTGAAACATTTAGGTGTGACAAAAGAGCCAAAAATGAAGGAATCAAATAATGTTTTACAGAACTGGTAAATGAGTTTAATTTGTCTGTTAGATGCTTTTGTAGCTGTGCCAAGTTAGGCTAGCTAGCTGCTCGGTGTTGTCTGTACCTCGACCCGTCATAATAGATTCTACTAAAATAGATTAACTCAAGAGAGTTGGTGCTTCTGGTTGCAGCATTATCTTTTTATTACATATGAGTGATTAAAATAGTTATTTTCCTTGTCCAGAAAGAAACTGGAATCCTTTTTTCATACTATTAAAACATATCAAACATCATGAGTTGAGTATCAACAGTAAAACTATCAAGAAGTATATATTCAAATAAAGTAAAAGTGACTTTACAATCTGAGTGCTGGTGCACACCAAAGAAGGGACACTTGATGAGCAAATATTGCTCACTAAAGTAAACTTGTTCAAGGTTAAAGTAGGAAGTGTTGCCAAAGGATCCATTATTCCCAGCTTGGTGCCCAGCAGGGTATTCCTTCCCCCATACCCTGAGAGAACCTTAACTCAGGTTCAAAGAAGAATTAGAGTTTCCCCAACACATTGTTTTAGCACTGATGTGAACCTGCTACCACCCTGTGTGCCATCTCCACCCTCCTCCAACACAACACAGTTCTGTTCTCTCTTCCTCACCCCTCAGAAACCTATCAAGCTAAAAAGTGGGTTGTTTTAAAGACCCGTACACACAGGACCAACATGAGACGCACATAGAGCTACAGAAAAGCAAAAACTGAAAAAGGAGACTGTCTGGACTTCTTTTCGCTATTTTCAGAAGAGCAAATGTCCTTCAACAGACCAATGAGCTCTAGACCTCCCACACCTTCACTTCAACAGATTTTCCTTTGAACACAAAGTACAACAAACTTTGATTGAGCGATAGTCTCAGTCTGCAGGAAAGTAACTTACAGCAGGCTGATCAATAAAAACCTAGAAGCACAGTTAGAGAAGAAATTGTCTGGTTACCCGTGGAGAATGCAGTGGGCCACCGAGCCAAAATGAAAAAAAAATTATATAAAAGAGGTCACAAAACACACTTTACTCCTGCTTCAGGGAAAGACTTATTACTTTATTCGGCAGGTTCTTTTACCTTCATGGTGAATTTCAAGCTTACCAGCCTTTTTTTGTGGTTCTCTAGAAGTAACATTTACTGATTTTATTGAATCTTATAGATCTCATAATAACCCATTCTCTCTCCTAACACAGTATATGTGGTGCTCAGGCTGTTGCTACTATAATTTTCCACAATCAAAGAATAAACAGATACATCTAAACAAGAGACCATTAACATTGGAAATGAGCCATTAAACCCAGCCAAATGCTCTCTGCAGGTGATTGCAGTTTACTGGTTTGAGATGAAACATCATGATAATGACGAATTCAAGAAGAAACCTGTTGCATAAGAAAAACTGACACAAAAACCGTGTTTGCTTGAACCTCAGATGTTTTTGTCTAAAGGAACAGTATTTTTTTTAATAATATACCAACACTGTAATAGAACAGAAATTTAAAACTTAGACTGCATAGTGAGTTAAACTAGACAAGGAACAAATGTGCATAGCTGGGAATTGCTGCAAAATGCGTACCCACAGTGTTTAAAACACATCAGACTGGGCATCAGGGTCTAAGAAGCTGAAAGTGAAGGTGTGCTGATTATAAGCAGTCTGCAATTTTAAAGCCAAGGCAAACACGCTGTTTTAGTGATAAAAGCTTTAAAAGACAGATGATCTTTCCAACCTGCTTCTGGTTTATAAAAGGCAGGTGAAAATGTCAGTGCATGCAGCTGCTGAAGAGCTATAGTCTTGTCTAGTAAAGATTAGGCTGCAGCTCCAAAAGCATTAAGTTGTGGTGTCAGGAAAGAGGCCAGAACTTAAAACTGTTACTGGATCCACATTAATAAACCCAAAATCCAATTTTTCCTTATCATGTACTATTAAACTGGTACTAACATATAATAAATTGCTCATAAACCTAACTGCTCGATTTATATGGAGCCAATTAGCATTAAGTCTTTGTTGCTGTGAAGAGTAACCAGGAGAAATGCAATTATGTAAAAATTTAAGGATTAACTCAATTACAAAAGTGTGTCTTAGACTGTTTTAGACTGCCACAGTGACCTGCTAGCTATTTGCATTGATATCATGGTTAGTTCAGGGGAACGTGTTATGGCGGACAGGGCATTGCTATCACAAAAGGAAGTGGACCTTAAAATCATTATTATAACCATGGTTACCTCATAGGAAACAAAAGCGGCACTTTGCAGTAAATTACATTTGCATTAGAATACCTAGATTTTATGTCAAAATTGTATCAAATCATCCAAAACTTTACAGAGAGGCAGAGAGGGTGCCAAAGAAAGTCCAGGAAGACTGTCTCTGTAGGTGGATTATGTGCAGAGATACCACCAGGGCAGAGCTTGCTCAGGAACATCATCAGGCATTCGTATATTTCCACGCACAGTAAGGTTAAGACTTTTGGACCCTGGTCAAATGTCAAGAAACGCAGCAAAGATGGCACTATTCTCAGGAAAAGACAGGATATTGTTTTGCAAGAAATATAAGGATTGGATTGCAGAGGAGTGAGGAACAGTTAGTCCTTCAGAAAAAGCACCCTTCAGACTATTTTGGAATGCTGATAGTAAAGCACCTTAGACCAGGTCTCTGGTTAAAGTGAGTGCCTCAAATAAAGAATAAAATCCCTTATAACATTCTTAGATGTGGTTTAGGGATGAAGAGCATCAAAACATTAAAATTTGGGGCCCATGGCCAGGATATACTCCAGACCTCAATCTTATTGAGAACCTATTGAAACTTCGCATAAATTGCATATATTTCTCCATAAAAGCCTTTGAAGCTTATGATAAATTTATCTTTGAACTTTAGTATTACAGAATAATCTGACAAAAATGTTTTACAACCAAGAAGCTGTAAAGTTTGTGAAACTTTCTGTCAAACTCTCAACTATTGATTGTGACTGAAGGGAACAAACGTTTTCCTTTAATTCCTCTCTAAAGCCCACCTTGATGATGCTAAAAACACTAAACGTGCTCAGATCCGCAAAGGTCTATTATAATGTCTTGTGACATTTTCATTGGGTTTTGCATCAAACACTATTAGATAAAGTTAGAATAGTTTTAATTATATTTAATAACCTGCACACCATGAATTTAGATTTATAGCCGAAGGAGGAATGATCTAAAGAAATAAATGATGTGCAGTGATATAATTTTTGCCTTCAGGATGTGCAGAGTGAGCAATAAACTGAAAGCAAAATACCTATTGTAGCTGGCTCTCAGAGATGGATACCTCAGTCACAATCTGTTGAGAGATTGTGCACTAACAGACAGGATGCAAATTGTAAATCTTTTCATATGTCAGGACTGGGTAGCAAGCCCTGAGAGATCAACTGTCAAGACGTTAGTGGTGCATTTAGAGGGAGGAGGAAGATGTGTCTATCATGGGACAGCAGCAGTGGAGTGCTAAGGCGGCATTACACCTACACGGAGTGGAGCTAAAACCTTGGAGAAGTGCAGAAAAACCTTCCACAGATCATTCAAACTAGTCAGTCAGTCATTTTCTACCGCTTATTCCATAGTGGGTCGCGGGGAAGCTGGTGCCTATCTCCAGCAGTCTATGGGTGAGAGGCGGAGTACACCCTAGACAGGTCACCAGTCCATCACAGGGCAACACACAAACAACCACACACACACTCATTCATACACCTAAGGGCAATTTAGCGTGACCAATTAACCTAACAGGCATGTCTTTGGACTGTGGGAGGAAGCCAGAATACCTGGTGAGAACCCACGCATGCACGGGGAGAACATGCAAACTCCATGCAGAAAGACCCCTGGCCGGGAATCGAACCCAGGACCTCCTTGCTGCAAGGCAACAGTGCTACCAAGTGCACCACCGTACAGCCCATTCAAACTAGTAACCTTCTAATTTTTTCGGCCCTGATCTCTTAGCACTCCTGAAGTGGTCTGCTAAGGTGTGCCACGGCACTAGTCAAGGCTTCGGGTCGCTAGTATCACTTGTCATCTAAAGTGTCTCTCCTAAGTGTTGGAAAAAAGCTCCATAAAGTCATAACTTCCTAAGTGCTGTGATGAAAGCCAGCCTCGTTTTTATTGTTTGGACACATCAGATTGATGAAAGGAAAGAAGAATGTTTTTCTTCTCCTTACAGGTGACTTCAGCATGGTAACTAAAGAACTTAGAGAGCAATCTCCTCTTGCTGCTTCAGGGACAGATGTCTATATGTGCTGCACAACGTATACATTACATTTCCATTGCGAGACACCAGACACCGCTGCCTGTCTGACTGTCAGCTCTGTAAATGGTTTGAGAAAACAATAATGACGATCCCTTTAGTAATTGTTGGCATTCTGTCAAACTCACTAAAATATACAGTTTAACGTACAGATATGGGGAAAGAATGTTAAGGAAAACCAAACACACACAAGCAGTCTTTCACTAGTGATAACATATCTTGTAATGACAATAAACACATTTCTCTGGCATGGCAGATGGTTAGGACTGCTATCACTCAGTTAGCTAGTTTATATGCACATGAATTAAACTGTAGACCACATAGAGGTGCATAGGCCCCATTTATTGTGGAGTGTTTGTATCTGAAAATCAGTTTCAGGTGGAGGACAATCGGAACCGAACAGTTCAAAGAAGAAGCACAGAGGCTCTGACTTGTAGCAAATTGAAACATTTTGAGGGAGAATGCTTTTAGGATCCGCCTGAAAATAACAGGAAACAAAAAGAAAAACTGTTTAAATCATGAGCCCCTGCATCGTCACCTGCGAACTTAGAAAAGGTGAAGAATCATTTTTATTCAAACCTTTCCAGATATTTTCAGCTGTTTTAGTTGAGAAGTTGTAGTAATTTATGTCTAATAGTTTTTTTGTTTTTTTAACTAATATACTATGAGCAACTTGAATTTAATTTGCGTCTTCTTCAGGTTTTTAACTGTGTCGTCTAAAGGGAGCACATCCTAATTTCCGATCCATCTCTGTGGTTTTTTCTCATTGTAATTACAATGCCCCAGTACTTTAATTATTCTTATTAGTACTTGTTACCCTTGGTAATAATACGTAAGGAGCTTTAAGATAAATGTATCTGAAATCTAACATTGAATTTTTTTGAAAATACAGCCTTTTATTTGAGTAAATGTATTCAGTGGGGGTGGGGGAGAGATCCCCTCTGAATTACAAAATGTTTTTATATGGGTACCACAATTACAGGCACCCATAACAATCCCTATAAATAAAATGTATGTGAAGGACACATACATTTCATTTACTTCTTTACTAAGAAGTATACTTATACTTTACTTCTTAATTTTATCTGCATGTCTAGAAACGTTTAATTAGTACTCCAAGAGCTTCTGTTTCCACTGGATCTAAATATAATGAGACACAGGTGGACACTGAGAGGCTGGCCACTAGGCTTGGTAAGAGTCTATGTTTATCTTTCCAGCATGCACAGTAAAGGGTTGGTAAGGTAACAGGAAATCTGGTTCTCAGTATAGGAGAACTGCAGCAAAGGGTGGGAAAAAAAAAAACACTATTCTGTTTTATATCACATATGTAAATGTTTGGACATTGCTAAAAACCTCTGGGGTTTTAACTGCAGTTCTGTGTTTTGGTCAGACAAGAAACGTCCCAGAGAGCTGCTGTCTTGCAACTTTTAGATGCATCCACTCTCCAGCACACCTGGATCAAATGAATGGCTCATTACCCTTCCTCCTCCAAACCTCATGAATACATATGTACACACTGATTTTCAAGGTTTTATTTACAAAAATATTTCAAACATTGTATCCTTGTTTTTCTGTTGGTGTCTCCCTTCAAGATTTATGAAGCTGCTTTATCTCTGTATCTCAAATCAATGGTGATTGGCTTGTTGAAAACCATCTGACAAATGCAAACACATGGCTGTGGACCAAAAACCTTTCTGAGCTTGGTTTCTCTCATTTCCCATGCATTCCAGCTGTTGGTGCAGAGATAAGCCCCAGCTTTGAGAGATTAGCCCTAACTACAAACAAGTAGCACATTTTAACCTACAAAGATCACACAATGTAACTCCATGCTGATTTTTCATTTTTAAGGTTCTTGAAGGAGAAATGCTGCAATAACAGTCCTGGTATCAAAATGTGAAGTGTCATTTCTTTGTGTTTCAAGAGCTTTAAATGACAATGACTTCTATGACTTCATATAACCACTCTGCTAGAATGTGACACTGATCAGCAGGGAATGTCAAAGGTGATAAAATTCTGATAATTCATTGGCGTCTTCATTGGCAACGTTTCTCACATTCGAATGACAGTTCACTGAACGCATCTTTGTGATAAAAAAAAAAAAAAAAAACTGATGCTGCCCCAGTGAAATGTGATCTCTCATAGTTGTAAAAAGCTTATTTTACCGTGGGGAATGATGTGTGTAGCCTGCACAACGTCCAGCTGGCTGTGCCCAGCAAACATGAAGAAATGAAAAACATTAGCCCGAAGCATCGCTAAGGAAAGAGGAGATGAAGTGCTCCTTGATAGGAAAAATGTTACTCAGATAAGGGCGAGGCAGTGCAAAGAGTTTGTTGGGTAGTGTTTTCAAACATGCAGAGGGCATATCAGGGATCGTACAGAGATGCTTGCATTAGACACACTTTGCTGGGCTGCATGCCTCTGTGCTGATGGAAGGGCCAAATGTGAGCTGAGAGCCAGAAGCCTGTATTACAAGGACAATTGTGCCTGTCTGTCCAGCATGTGCATCAGGTGGCACTTTGATGTGTCAGCCTCCCATACCTGGCTGACACAGAGGAAAAATATGTGACCAGTATAAAGCGCACTTCAGGGAAACATCTTTAGCCGCTCTATAACTTCTGCTTAATAGGTCAGAATACCAAGAAGTATGAAAAAAGTAGTAATATTCAAGTGTGTGCAAGGAGGAATGATTGTGAAAAGTGTAAACATGTCATATATCAGCTGTAAAGATGCAGAATGGTGTCGGTTTCCCATCATCCTCCTGGTTCAGATAACAACCACAGAATCATTAACATTCTAGGGTGCATACCAGTGTCCCCAGTAAAATCCAGTTTCTACTGCATGACATTCTATCTGCCTCTGTCTTCCCTTCTCCTGCCTGCTTCGTGCTGTCTCCTATCAAATATACAAATTCCTCAAAAGTCATGAAAGTGAAGACTGCCCAGTCTACTCTCTCAACAGCCTCTAAAATAGTGTCAGGAATCCCTAAATCCTAGTTTTAATCCCTTGTTCCCACTGCTGCATCCACAGCTGCTGCAAAGCGTGCACCACATCACGAGGCTCGCAAAGTTCCAACTAAAAGTAGCTCTGCAGAAGTACAAAAGGTTTAATCACGGGCAAGTAAATGTTTGGTCGAAACATCATACTGACATTTGTTGAGAAGTTTAACCAAATCTTTAAATTTCGTATGTTTTTCCTTTTGTAGTACATTAAAAGGTGAAACTCGATTGAGTGAGAATGCATCCTCTGTATATTTATCTAATAGTCTCAAAAATTAACACAAGTATGCTCACTATACAACCAAAACTTTTAGAGAGCAGCAAACTTGTTTAGGGTAGCTCCATCCTCAGTATACAGTGCTCTTTGCCTCTTACAAATTTCTTCCATTTTGCCTTTTAAGTCACAATGAAATGTTCCAGATCAAATTTATTGAGTGAATTAACATTGAGGGAAAAACTATCCAACGCAATCTGACCTTTTGTGAAAATTATGATTGTTCCCCTGGTTAAATCCTGAATTAACTGTGATTGGCCAAATGTTTTGGAAAGCCAAATACATTTTTTACCATCCTGATTACTGCCAGACCTGAAAAAGAAAATAATAATAATAAGCTTAAACAGAGCCTGTCTAAACTACATGAAGTAGGATAAAAGATAGAAAAAGCAACACAATATGCCGCGATCTAAAGAAATTGAAGTACACAAACAGAGAAAACGTGGAACCGTGCTGAAGATTCCAAGCCTACAAAAATTACTCTACGAGCACCTTTACAACTTCTCCAGGAGGACACAAAAGAACCCAAAACAGCATCTGAAGCTCTGCAGACCTCACGTGCCTCAGTGAAGCTCAATGATCAGAATCCCACACTAAGAAAGAAAGTGGGAAAAACATTATCTGTAGGAGAGTTTTAGGGTGAAAACCACTGCTGGCCAAAATGAACTCAAAGGCTTGTCTCACATTTGTCATGAAATAACCTTAAGATCCCTGAGACAATTGGGAAAATATTCTGTGGTCTTATGGGACAGAAGTGGACATTTTTGGGAGGTGTGGATTCTTTTACATCTGGCATAATAAACCAGACACAACATTTCAGACAAAGAACTTCTTACTGGCAGTCGAACATGATGTTAGCAGCATGAGGACCTGGATGATAGCTCTCACCAACATGAATTCTGCTCTCTAGCAAGAAATCCTGCAGGAGAATGTCTGTGCATCAGTTTGTGATCTGAGGTTTAAGAGCACTTAGAGTATGCTGCAGGACAATGATCCCAAGCACACTTGGAAGTCTACCTCTAAATGACTCAAAACAGAGAATAAAATGAAGGTTTTATAGTTGTCTAGTCAAGTCTGAAGTTAAAACCATTCAAATTTATCAATTCAGCAAAAAACCTTTGGATACAAATCCTCAACAGTGATGTGAAAAACTCATTAGTCACCACAAATATTTTATGGCAGTTGTGGTCATCAAGGGTGACAACATCTGTTATCAGCATTAAGGGGCAAATACTTTTTCACTTAAGGTCAGGATGGTACAGTTGGCCTTTTTCCTATAGTAAATGAAACCTTGATTTTTAAACTGCATTTTGTATTTATCTTAATCTGACATTAAAAATTGTTTGATAATCTGAAATGTTTAGGTGTGACAAAAAAGCACCAAACAGAAGACATTTATAAATGACTTACACAGTGGGAGAAAGCAAGAGAGGGTCAAATTGAAGGGAACTAATAAACCAATCAGAGGGAGCAAACAAAATTCATTGTTAGGTGCAGAAAAGGGAAAACAAATATTTAGCACGACTGTTCAGGTTTCCCAAAACACTGATGTCAACATAAAGGGTCCATTAAAAGAAAACATTTATTGCATTCTCATTAAAGATTTAGCA
This sequence comes from Girardinichthys multiradiatus, assembly GCF_021462225.1. Classification (NCBI taxonomy): domain Eukaryota; kingdom Metazoa; phylum Chordata; class Actinopteri; order Cyprinodontiformes; family Goodeidae; genus Girardinichthys; species Girardinichthys multiradiatus. Next base: position 20,123,973 of record NC_061815.1, on the reverse strand, counting down.
TAGGAAGTTTCTAAATGAACTTATTAATTTCCAAAACAACTGGAGTGATGAGGTTAATGGGTGTCACATTTAAAAGAACACACTTTGAACTAGCAGATATGTTAGGATTTTTTCACAAACTGGCACATTTTCCTGAGGCCCTAACTAGAACTGTACAATATTAGGAAAACATGACAATGCAATCCTATTAATCAACATTGTAATGAGATTATCGATTGAACTACTCACTACATTCTTTTCCCCTTTGACCTGGAAGTTCTTGAACTTGTTCAGTTTGGGTGTCTTCAAACTTGGTGTTTTGTTCAGAGGCAACCTTTGTCTCCACCAGCTTTGGGAACCAAGCATTCGTCATCAACAGTGGGCGTTACACAATGTTTTCACTTTATAGGCACTGTTAGGCGGGGCGCTGATGGTGTAGGGGTTAATATACAGAGGCTACAGTCCTCAAAGCAGCCATCCTGGGTTCAAGTCCTGGACCCGGCAACATTTACTGAATGTCTCCCCCTCTCTCTACCTCTCTTTCCTGTCTGCCTATTGTCAAAAAAATAAATAAAACAATAAAGGCCACTAGTGCCGAAAACAATTTCTTATAGGCATTGTTAAATATCATGAGAAGGCGAAGGGCTGCATTTTGGACGTATCCACGTATGCAACCAAGGTAAGATGCTATTATTCCAGAAATGACCGAGGAACAATTCGTGAGGAACGTCCAGGTGTCAAGGGAGTGATTCAGCTGTATTTGTCAGAGTCTTGCTCCCATTCTGCTGAGGAAAAACACAGACTACCGTTTGTGTTTACCTGTGGATGAACAGGTTGCCATCACATTGTGGAAACTGGCAACAAACTGTGAGCACAGGACTGTGAGTTATCTTTTTGGTGCTGGTAAAGCAACTGTCTACAGGACTTTTGTATTGCTGTTATAAACATATGTAAGATCCACATCAGTTGTGGTCATAAATGACATTAAGAGGGACATTGTGGGACACATTACAAACACTATGATGATGCCATACATTTTATTTAACACAGAGCTCACATTACATTTATCAGTCTCTGCTTTGCCTGTTAGTGCACAACAATGAGTTAGCACAAGTTTGAAACAAACTTTATTAAACAAATTATTTTTAACAAAACTGTTTCAAAACTGTTTCAAAAAAGATTAATAAAGTTTTTCTAAGTTTATCAGGCAAATAATTTACAAGCTTTTAATATTTAACACTGGTTCTCTCAGCTACTGTGACTTGTCTGTCTGGCAGTCATCTTTGGGTTTCAGTAAAAATGAGTCCATAGATCAGCAAGTGGTTTTTTCAGCTGTGCGTTTCTTGTGCGACTCACTTCTACAGTGTCGTCTCACATCGTGCTCTCCCCTGTGGGAAATTGAAAAATAACTTTGGCAAACTTAAGAAAAAACTCTCTGAGAATGACCTGACTGTCCTCACCCAGTTATAAACTGTTTCCCAGTCTTCATTATAGTTGCATTTTCTTTTCTTTATACTTTCCATTATATTCTGTGTAGCCTACATCAAAGTCCTTTGCTTGTTCTGTTTTATTTTACTAGCTTCGTGGCAAGCAGGTTGGTCTCAACGTGGTGCATATTTTTATTGACAGTTGATGTGATTGCAGCTCTGCTTTCTTTACATTTCAGAAAAGTGCCTGTCGAATACTTTTTTCACTTACCGGAATTTGACCCAGTGAAATACGGGATATTGTTTCTATTTGAGGGACACCGGGACAGGAGTGACAAATGCACACAAATCAGAACATCTGGTCACCCTATTGATGTCACAAGCATTTTTGCAGCTGAATTGTTAGGCACTTTAATCTTCTCCTTACTTTTAGATGGTGAGGGTTTTGCGGAATCCTTAAAAAGCGTAAAGCGCTGCTGACATATGTGATGCTGACAGCTCTCTAATTAAACAGAGCAGAACAATACCTACAAAACAGGCCACAGAGAGTCAATAATCATACATGGGGAACCCCACTGAGTAATGGCAATGCAGCTTAGTGGTCAATTCACACTGATCTTATAATTTCTTTACATTATTATTATTATTGTTATTATTATTATTGTTATTATTATTATTATTATTAGTAGTAGTAGTAGTAGTAGTAGTAGTAGTATTAGTAGTAGTAGTAGTAGTAGTAGTAGTATTAGTAGTAGTAGTAGTAGTAGTATGCCGAGGATAAATGCTGTTGGATAAATTAGCTTAATCTCATTGTTTTGGTGTTAGTTAATAATACATCTACTGGTTAACAAGAGATGTGCATCTTTTTCTCCAACATGTAAATTAAAGCAAAGCCAATAGTAATAAAGTACATAAGGCTATTTTATAGTTGAATAAATCAGAGATTTCTATAACTTACAGTTAACTGTAAACCAATATGCCTTGAAGAAAAGTTTGATCTACTGATTTCAAAGGTACAGTTAATTCACTATGATGTAAAGTCGGAAGGAGATAAAGATGTGGAGTTGGATTAATTAATAACCTTCAGCAGAAATCTAAATCATTTTCATTTTTCATGCATTTGCATTCAGATCCTTCTTTGCTGAGCTCCTATGTGGGCTCACACTCATTTCGTCGCATTGAGACAGCACTGAAAGGGACCTTTCTAACCTATGGAGAACACCTGCTGATATGATAAATTATGCACACACAAAGCGGAAATAGTCAAACGTCAGTACCAATGAAGCCCTTTAAGCCAGTTAAAAATGTAAAGCTTCTCTGACAGCCACGCAGTTTGAATGCAGACGAGCGCTGCGAGTACAGAAGGTAAAGCGCCCAACAGAGAGCTCCTCTCTGAAATGACACATCTGCATATCTGGCATGAAAAGACAATCAGGGTGCAAATTTCCTGTTTTCTTTATGACAGTGAATTTTCTCTCACACTTTCTTTTTTTTATGGATAGCAAAGAAGATTTGTCACCAGATTTTTTTGTCACTCCTTTGCAGTTGTTGTTTCTGATTAATCATGTGACAAGAAAAGAGGAACCCTGCATAAACACATCAGGCTTTTACAGAAACATAGATGCGACGAGGGAATAAAGTAACAATTTGACACTAAGCAGTTATGAAAAGCATTTGTGCTGTTGCTGTATATCCTCTATGTAAGTACCTATCTATAAAGATGTCCCTGCATCATATTAAAAAAAGTGACAGGTTGCAAGAAACTGTAATACTTGTACTTGATGGATACAGGAAATAGCTACACATTTACTTCAGCAACACAAAGGCTACAAAAAGTTAAGGCTGCAGCTTTTTGAAAAAGCTTTGAGCATCTGCAAAGGACTGGGAAGCAATGCTCTGGACATGAAGTCATCTTGTCTCAGACTCTAAAACACTCCCTTTTTCTCAAAAAGGAATAAAAAAACAGTCCATCTCTTCTGTCATTTGGACACAAGGCCAAGTCAAAGAGAGACGACGGCCTGACTGGCAGCCCAGCTTTGATTTCATTGTTAAATCAGAGGTAAATGACATTCACCACGTCCTTGTCTTTCCACTAGTAGTGCGGGAGACAGGCATCTCCAACATCCTGCAAGAAGAGGGGTATAACAAGGATGCGGCAACAAGCCATCTGGGCCAGCTTCCTATGTTTTAAAACCTCTGTCCCTGACCAAAACTTCCCATATCTTCCTCACAGGCACACCGGACAGCTCAGTCTCTTCCTCTGTGCTGGAACATTTTGGCTTGTCATCATTTTCATAACTGAGAAATTGCTTCCTCTGAACACTCTGGTAAACAATTTATGCTGCCTGTATGGACAATGAGATTTCAGTTGGAAAAAAATTAAGAAACTTTGTTTACAATAAAACTATAGAAAAACACTGCAAATAATTGCACCTTCCAGGCTTGTTGTGTCAGCTTGTTCCTCCCTAAAGCTAATTCTTGCTATTAGGGACTCCTGTTCAACACAAAAAGTTGTGGTACAGTTTATCTTCTATGCAATAAGTGTGTGCTAATGTGATGGGGCTTTAGCTTTCCATAGACTTGCAACCAGCTAAACTTAAATTGTAGCAGGAACATCTAAAATGGATGAATAACTAATGTTAGAGCAATATTCTCAGCAACACCAGTACTGAAGAGATTATGATTTTCTTTAACACATACAAACTCATTTGTGTTAAATCCTCCCCCTATTTCCAAGGCAGAGTCCAACCACCCTACAGAGGAAGCCCACTTTAGAAATAAACCTCACTTATGGTCAAGAGATATGAATCATGACAAAATATAATGAGCATTGGTAAGTGTAGACAGACTAGTAAATCGAAATTCCTCTGTTCTCGGCCAAAATGGTCCGGAGCAGCACCGACATTACTGAGAACCAATCCTAAGACCGTCCATCTACACGTCCATCACTGTTTAATAAGACACCAAGATACCTGCTCCTGTCCCCAAGGAACCAGTCCATTTGTTTTCAGTTGAAAACTCAAACATTGCGGAGCTGACTTTCATGCCCATCGTTTTACAATAGGCCACGAACCACTCCACTGCACACCAAAGGTTGTTTTTTGAAGATGGCAAGAGAACCAAGTCATTTGTCTTCAAAAACAAAAAACGACACCATAAGGTTTCCAAACCAGACTCCCTTCTCTCCACAACTACACCTTAAGGTCCAGAAACACCACAAACAGGATAGGAAAACCAAACTCTCATGACATCCTTGGGAATTCTGCGAGAGTAAAGATATGGTCCACCCTTTGACTGCCAGGATGAAAGCCATAATGCTCCTCCTAAATCTGAGGTTTCCAAATTAGTTGAGGCCTCCTTTTCAACATCCTCGAGTAGGCTTTCCCTGATACTCTAAACAGTGTGATCCCTTCGAAAGTTGGAAAACACTCTCTGGTCTCCTTTCCCAAAGACTGGGACCACAACCCTAGTCTGTCTCTTCACCTGTGTTATTCCAGTCCTCCATGAAACACTGAAGACATGAATCAACCACAAGAGCAATTTTCAGAGCTTTCTTCATCTTGGGCCGAATCTCTGCCACCCCTGGTGCCCTCCCATTGGGTAGCTTTTTAACTACCACCTCAATTTCTGTGTCAGGTAGCTGTTCTGCAGAGCCAACACTAGCTTGTACATAAACAGGCAAAAGTGGAGATTTCAGCTGTTACTTTTACTCTTCTGTTTAAAAAAGATAACTATTTTGTTTGCATCTCAACCTATGAAAAATGGCTTTGGTATTCCCTCCCTTCTAACTCTAATGCCTTAGAGGGTAAATCACTGTGCTACTTAACTCCTGGTGATTCAGGAACTATAAAATAACGCTCTGCTTCTATGCCAGATCTCCTGGTGAGGTAAATCACTGCGGAAGCTTAAGATGCTGAAGAAAACAAGTCAAACTAGGGAGTACAGGGTCAGCTATTATAGTACTGAATGCCTCAAGGGAGGAAAGCTAGCAATTTCCTTAGGCTTTGCCAATAAACCTTTCCCATGCATCTGAACCAACCTCCAAAACCCAGCAACAGGTAGAGATGCACAGAGATAGTTATATACACCAAGCACAGAGAGCTTTCTGAGACAGAGCTGGAATTTAAAAGGGCTTTTGAGGGGGAGTCTAATAATAAATACTCTAAATGATTCCAGCTTCTCAGTGACAAAGTCTCTTTAAACTGTTACATTGACTGTATTATGGCATATGTGTCTCAGGAGTTAGTTTCAGATCAGGAGTAGAGAGATCAGTCCTCCATAAAACCTTCCTCAAGTGTCTAACTACACCAATTGCAATAAATGTATTTTTATTGGCTCATATTGGTGAAAAACTGAATGCAATAAAGAAAAAATCAATTTAAGCAACATATTTGCAGCTTCAAATTACTGTCTATGCAGTCAATCAGCTTGTCTACATCTCCTTAGGGCAAAAGATATAGAATGTATGTAAAATGCATCATCTATCCCCTTAATGGATAAAACACCTTTGAAACATTATGTTTATGCTCTCTGCAATATGAAACACCACCATTTAAAAGGTCTGAAAAAGTCAGAAGAAAAACAATCAGTAGGTTAAACCTCTCCTGCATGGTAATTACTTCGAGTATGGCGATGCCTTTTTAAGAATGTAAAGAACGCAAAACGGCAAACTTGAACATAAGAGACACTGTCTGCCAATACCTAAATGACTCCTTTGAATGGGCTTTAAATAACTGTGTATGTTGTAACTTACATACAGTCATAAATCAGCAGAAAGAGACAATAATATTGTTGATTCTGAAAGAACGGCAAAGCTACATACAGTATGTGCGTCTAATTGCTGAGTTAGTGGTATTTTATGGACAGTCAGGAAAAACACGTTGTACAGACCACTTCTGGGAAGTCTAACTGTTATTTTTCACCTTTAGTTTGCCAGGTCTGGCTCTCCAAATACACTGAGTATTTTGGAGCATTGTACAGAAACAAACTCCTACAACTTTGTTTTTTCTTCATTGTTCCTGCTCCAGCCCAGCACCCTCCTGATGGGGGCATGTTTGTCTTCAGATTGAAAGACAGACCTGGACTGGTGAAATGTCTGGCAGAAGGGGTGAGAGACACACATAAACACTGGCCATGTAATTTATTGCTGCATGTTGTAGAATAGACAACTTCTATGACAAAAGAAGGATTTTTTTCAAATAATTTAGGTGATTCTGCTTGTGTTTTGCGTCTTCTATCGTGAAACTGGAAGATGGAACATGTTTTAGATTCATATTTCAGTAAATACAAGTGTTACACCTATTATGGGATGCATTTTTCACCAAAAGTCTGTTAAATTTTGCACAAAAGCTGCCCTTCAAGTTTCAGAGTCAAGAAACAAAACGTCAGTATCAAATAGTTTGTATCCAGAATACGTGTCTGCATGAGTTTACTGACTGCATTGAGCAGAAAACAATGTGAAGTCAGTCGTCACATTGCTAGGAGCAAACGCATTTCTTCAACGAGTTTGTAACAGCGCAAATTGGGTTTATTTTGGCGCTGGAAGCTTTCTTTTTGGTATGTGAGGTCTGTTACTAATTCAGGTTGTACTGACAAATCACATTGAAAGCGGTTTGATTGAATACAGGTAAACAGTCTGTGTAGAGTGAAAAATGACTGGAATGTACTGGTCACAAGCATAAGACCTTCTACAGTTTGACTGTAGTCGTGTTGCTCCAATCTACATGAACAAAGCAAGAACATAATGTTTTAGAACATAACTAAAATGATTAAGACTAGATGCACATTAAGTGAACATAAGATTAATTTAAAGCAGATCAACATCCTAAGCCAAAGAGACAGGAACCAACAACTCTTGTCTGAGCTTTGAGAGTTGGCAAGGCAAGGCAAGTTTATTTATATAGCACATTTTAGTAGCAAGACAATTCAAAGTGCTGCACATGAAAAAGAAGAAACAGAGACATAATAGGAAATGTACATTACTGTGGCATAAAGATAATTAAATAATTAACGAACACAATACAATAATTAAAGAGAATGTAAATTAATAATTAAAATGATAAGATGATAATACAAAAGATAAAAAATGAAAAATTATAATTTGTATATAGCCACACTATACCCCTTGAGACAATCAAATGCTCTCAAAAGACACCTATTAGTCATGCCCCACACAATATTGGCAAGAAGACAGCTGATGGTAAAAGACAGCTGTAGGAATTCTGTTTCAAGTTTGCCACAAACCATGAAGAAAACACAACAAACAGTTGTGTCCTACAGTCCCTATTTTGAAATATGATGATGGCAGTATCATTCTGCGAGGATTTTCTTCAGCAGGTTAGGGAAGCTGATTTTTAGAGAAGATAGATGGAACTAAACACAGGACAATGCTGGGAAAAGGTCACAAAAGACTTGAGACTGAGGTGGAGGTTCACCTTCTAGCAGGACAACAACCCAAAACGTACAGCCGGAGCTACAATGGACTGGCTCAGATCAAAGGACATTCATGTGTTAGAATAGCCCAGTCAAAGTCCAGACCTGAATCAAATAAAACATTAGAGCCAAAACTTAAAAATTGCTTTTCACAGTCACTCAAATCTGACCGAGTTTCAGGTATTTTGCCCATTTTGAAAGAAGATTTCAGTCTCTAGATGTGCCAAGCTGGCAGAAACAGACCACAAAAGAGAAAAAGGATTATACAGAGTATTACCTTAGGGGGCTGAATACAAATATGTGTCACACTTGTCCGATATTAATTTGTTTTTTTGTTTTTTTTTTGCTTAATTTGCAGCTCAACGTGGAATAGTGTGTTGTGCACAGTGTAAATACTTTATTAAAATGATGCTATTTACTGCAGGTGGCTGATGAAGATAAAAATTGATTTGCAACGTGTGGTTTATTTTTAATCACATTTTGGTTTTTTTTGGTTTTTTTAAGGAATCTGGGCTGCATTATACTTTGAGTTTAAAATACACAAATCTGGATTATACTACACTAATCAGAGATGGTTAAAAATAAAACATGTTAATATACTAAATCTAACAAGTAAAATTTTGCAATTAATTTAATTACTAAACACCATTAATTTTTCAAGTTACATAATTAAAGGTTAATACATCTTTTTTCTTTTTTTCTCTTTATAATAGTTGTTTATGTGTAGTACTGTTTGTATTGTAAAATTGTTGGAGTTCCTGCTGTTTTCCATTGTACAGTATTTATTGTTGTTGTTTATGAATTTTTTTATTGCATTGTTATTAAGGCTGCTGGGCTGCATGGTAGTTTGTAGCACTGCTGCCTTGCAGCAAGAAGGTCCTGGGTTCAAATCCCGTCTCTGTGTGGGTTCTCTCCAGGTTCTCTGGCTTCCTCCCACAGTCCAAAAAATAAAAAAGACTGTTAGGTTAATTGTTCTCTCAATATTGTGCGTAGGTATGAGTATGTGTCTCTGTGTTGCTCTGTGATGGACTGGCAACCTGTCCAGAGTGTACTCTGCTTCTCGCCCAATGAACACTGAAAATTGGCACCAACCCCCTTGGGACCCTGATTGGAGGTCTAGACAATGAATGGGTGGATGTTTGTGAGAGGGATGAGCTTGCCTTCATCATTCCTGCAAGAACCACCACAACATAGTTTTGATCAAAATATTAACTCTAAAGGTAACAATCAGACAGGCTGTTTTATGGTTTAAAGAATCTAATCTAATTGTTTGAAGATTATAAATTAGGGATGATAAAGTCAGTTATTTGTAAGACAACAGTGAAATGATTCTCATGCAAAATTGTTCAGTTAACCTCATCCAGTTGTTTTATCAGATTTTCCACCATGACACTATAAATGTCAAAAGTACTTCTTTATTAATATTCATAGTGAGTTCAGTTTGAAAGATCTGTCATGGTTTATTCTGTAATTATTCTTTCATTATGAATTTTGGCTTGTAGGTCTACTATGTTCTTGACTTCTGTTTTCCATCACTGTCAGAAGAATTACATCTTTAATTATTTTCCTCTCATTTAATAATATTCTGATTAAGCCTCTGGTATGTATCCTTTAAATAGCTTTGTTATTATTTCACTCTGACTTTCAGATCGTTCTGCATACAGCAATCCCATTCCACATCTCTTGTTTCATGCATTTGGAAGTCTCAACCATCTCAGCCATTTTCTAACTCTGAAACCAACCAGTTGTGATATTAAAACTCCATGAGACTGCTTAATTATGTAAATGGTTTGCTCTATTTACAGAAACCCAGCAGCCTAGAGATGTTCATTTTGATGTGGAATTGCTCACCGGCAGTCCCCTGCACAGAGCCATTCATTTGCATGGCTGAAAAAATTATACTGATATCAGGGAGTGGTCAGAAATGTAAAGTTAAAAACATCACAGATGGTTTTCATCTAAGATCCAACACCTACTTAGACACATTTTTGGCTTTCCCCTGTAGATTCCTGGTGCTGAGAGAGCTTATCACTCTGCTCCAGCCATATTTGGTGTTGTTGGTGCTTTAACATGATGACCAAGCATCCAAATGCCTAAGGGCCCTCAAAATGCTCTGGTATTGATAATGGAGTCACCAGAGCCCCTGTTTATTTGGGCTTTCCTGCAGAAACCTTCCCACAGGGTGCAGCAGCAGCATTCCTAGCCCATCTGAGCTGCTCTCCAGCTGATAGAAGAAAATATTGAAGGTCAGACATCATGAGATCGCTCCTCTGAGTCCTGAGGTTGAATTCTGAGATCAGCAGTGAGAATATAGGGGGCTATTGTTGGCCAGTAAAAACTCCAACTCCATGAGAGGACAGCTCTAATAACACCCAGAGTTACAAGTCAGATTTCTGGGATGATCTGATCAAGCAGAGGTATGCATACAGAAATCACTCCTATCTAAAAGAAAAATCAACAGTACCAAGGAAAGTGTGAGCTAAACATCATTTGGTTCTTCGTCTCAGTTTGGAATAAGCTAATCATCTTGCTATGTCTCTTGTTTTTCAATGTATATCTTCTAAATGGCTAATTTGGCTGTAAGACAATTATAAGGAGATAAAACAACCAACTTGCTCCATCTCCTTGTGATTTCCTCAAAACTGAATTTCTGCAGCAGTGTGGGAACCAACCAAATTTAAAGCAGAGACTAAGTTTGATAGGAAGATGGTAGAAAATGCCTCTGGTTGCATTTTGAGGCCCCAACCTTCGTAGCTGCTGTATGAATGATATCTCCTCTGTGCCTTAAATGACAATGATGTCTGATCTGGCAGGTCTATGATTCACTTTCTCCCAGTCATGCCCTCTGATTGATTAAAAAAAACATGCTTATTTCTCTAACCTCGGGTGAGACATTTAATCCCCTCAGTGTCTTCCTGTGAGGCTAATTAGAAAAATGTCCCTCTCTTATATGGAGTTCTTTGCCTCCAGCATACAGTGCCACATTTTTGTTGCAACCACACACTTCAGTGCATGTTGGGATTTTATTTGATAAACCTATACAAAATACTGTGTTATTATGAATTGGAAGGAATAAAATAATAATAGGAAAGCGTGTTAAGCGTCTCTTTACTCTGATATTACTTAATAATAAACTGTGCAATCAGTTGTTTTCAGAAGTGTGCTAATTAGTAACTAGAGTCCAACGTTGTGTAATTTATCCTCAGTAATAAATACAGCTGTTCTGTGAATGCTTCAGAGAACATTAGTGAGCAAAAAGCATCAGGAAGAACAAGAAGCACAGCAAACAGGTTAGGGACAACGTTGTGGAGAAGTCTAAAGCATAGTTAGGGTGTAAAACACTATACAAGCTTTATAGATCTCACAGAGCTCTGTTTTATCACAGAGCGGAAAGAGTATTTCACAACCACAAAACTATCAAGACATGGTTGACCATCAAAACAGACATGCTGGGCAAGGAGAACATTAATCAGAGAAGCAGTCGAGAGGCTGAATGGTAAAGAGGTCTCGAGGAACTGCAGAGATCCACAGCTCAGGTGGAAGAAATTGTCGATAGGACAACTATTTATTGTGCTTTGCAGAAACCTGGTCTTTATGGAACAGTGGCAAGGGATAACCCAAAAATATATCACAAAAAGTCCAATTTATACTTTGGTACAACCCATGAGCATGTGGTGCAAGGTGTTATGGTCAGATCAGACCCAAATAGAACTATTTAGCTTACATGCAAAATGCTATGTGTGGTGGAAAACACTACACATCACCCTGAGCACATCCTCACTGTGAAACATAGAGGTGGCAGCATGATGTGGAGATGCTTTTCTTAAGTAGGGGCGAGGAAGGTGGTCAAAGTTGACTGAAAGATGGATGTAGCTAAATTTACGATAATTCTAAAAGAAAACCTCTTAAGGACGGGGAAAAAGACTTGAGAACGGGGTTGGCAATCAACTTCCAGCTGGACAACAAACCTAAACATGTAACAAGATCAACAATGTAATGATTTAGATCAAGTCATGTTCATGTGTTGGAATGGCCCAGTGAAACCTCTATCCGACTGAGAATTTATGACAATATTTCAGCTACTTTGCAAAGAACGGACAAAAAACAAATCATTCTCTGCATGTGCAAGGCTGGGAGAGACATACACCCAAAGATCTGAACGTGTTTTTGCAGCGAAAGGTGGTTCCACAAAGTGCAGACAACACTTTTCAGATTTTTTTGAAAGAATATTTTAAAACCATGCAACATTTTTCTTCTACTTCACTATAAGGTGTTACTTTGTGTTGGTCTATCAAATAAGATTGGGAATAGTAAATACTATACCGTAACCGCCTTGTAACAGATATAATGTTCTATTATTTCTTGTGTTTTTATTCTTAAATTATAGTCCTGTCAGCTGTATGACAAATATGAGATTACATTCTGAACCCTTTTTTGTGTTTCATACTGATAAGGATCAATACTTATGGAGTGAAAAGTTGCACCACATCATAAAATGATCAGATCAAACAGGGTTGTAACTTCCACCATAACTAAGGCCTCTGATTTATTTGTTTCTGTTCTGACTGCATACACCCCAGCCAGCACTGCAGCTCCTAGATATTAATGAAAGGAGCAGGAGTTATGATCTGAGCAGCCATATGGCGACTGCCTCCTCACAAAGCTGTCTCCTGTTCTTTATGAACAGCTGCTAAAAGGCAATCACAAATGTACAAGTCAACAAAGGCATTCAGCAAAACTGCATTTATCCATAATGTAAAGCAGGGAAGTATGTCAAAGGGGTAAGGAGAAGGAATGTGTTTTACATTATACAACCATACGTGCATTTTCCACTGGAGCACAACAATGCCCACATGAATGCAGATCAAACTGTTACTTCTGGAGGTTGTGAACAGATCTGAACCTTCAACCCACCCCCACCCCCCCAAATGGGTCTGGTCCAGATCAGTGGGCTCTCTTCCCACTAAATGTGCCTCCAAAAACGTGACCTACATACAAAACATATAAGATCTCCTAAAGTCACAGAAGAAACCCTACTATCATTTACCCTTCTGACTTTTAGTAACATCAGTCACTATATAAGCTTAATTTCTATCAAACACAACAACAGCATGCCTCCCCCTAGTGCCTATCTGCATGCAGATTTGTCATATTGCTTATTAACTGAGTTTTATTCTGATAGGAACTTCATACATAGCCTATAAAAATTATCTTAGCAGCTCTCGAAAAAGATTACTTTCCATTATTTTGATCAATTGCAACCACATTCTAAAACGTACCTACTAAATTTAAATCAGTTCTGTTCTAACTGATTATCAAACAAATTTTTTCCTCATCAGGTTTGTTCACCCATGTTAGGAAGAGAAACAAAAATTAAATAGTAACCTTTAAAATGTATTCTTTCAAGGTGACAGGTAAATGTGCCGTTTTTTAGCGATGACTGGCATAGGGGGAACAAGCTCCATTTAACTTTAGTATTTGCTAAAACTAGCAAAGGAAAAAAAAATGTTACTGACATAACATTAAACTTTTAAATCCTATTTCAAAATAGGTAAACAGTTGCCCTGACAACTACAGCTAAGAAGTGGCATTTGCTTGCTAACAAGTTTGACTTAGCGCAGTTTCTAAATTTGTTAGGTTGGATACAAATTTATAGCAGTTCTTAACTTTAACTAGGTTAATTTATTCATTCTCAGTAATAAAAATGTAAATAAACATGTAAACATATCGGTCTTGCCATACTCTTCCAGACTGCACAAACCAAATGACAATGACAGTTATCTGAATAAACTTTTGCAATTAAACATTTTAGGGGTGATTTATTTGCTAACAGAATTTAATCTCACCATTAGTGAGCATTAAACTTCTCAAACAATATGCTTTATTAAAATACACATTTTTAATGACTAATATTTAATAGCTCCCAAAATTACTTTTTGAAGTGCAGACACTCAATAAAGAAATAGAAAAAGTTCATATAGAGCTATTAGAACAACAAAGTATGGGTAGAGTTTTAATACATATTTCTGCAAGACGTTAAGTCAGCCTGATATCATGAGGGTAACTGGTGGAAACTACCAGCTTAAATACCTTAAACTTTCCGTCTTACTAATGAAGTCTCTCACCTGAGGCGTATGCTATTCCAATCCAAGTCCGACAGAAAAGCGTGAAATCTGTCTTCATCTCCGTATCTCCGGTCTAGAAAGGCACCAGCTTCAAAAGATTGTTTGCTGTTAATGCTGCTGGAAAGTCTGTGAAAGTGCGTTTTTTTTGGTTGGTAAAATCACAAATCCGTGATTGTGAGAGGAGGGAGGCGGGGTGCGCTCAGGTGAACCTCGGTCGGTAGATGCGTGTAAGCGAACTGGTTTCGTGTCGGAAAACCCGAAGTGCTGAGAAAAAAGAAAGGACATGGAAAAAAAAAAAAGTTAAAACACTTCTTCCCCTTTTGACAAAAGGATGCACAAGGCACTGAATGGGATTTACAACGATTTCCCTTTCCTTTGCTCGTGACTGGAGCGCACCCACCCACTCAGTTCATAAAACAAACTGATTTGGAGGAGTGTGGGAGAGAGGAGGTGTGTAAGGGGAGAATGGGGGTAGGGGAGGGGGGCTTCACACTAACATTCATGACAAATTTCCTTCCTGCAAAATCTCATCCGTCTCATCCTCTGTGTTAAAGACCTGCTGCGGTTACACGCACTGTGAAGACAGTAAAGGTCCCATTATCTTGCATTGCGAGCTGTATGGAGCTGCTGATTTCCCCCTCAGTGCAGAACTCCTATTCATTTGATTTTAAGGTTTAAGACATGTGGAGAAGCCCTGGCATCTAAATAGCTCAGCAGGTAATCCTGATGCTCTCTGAATTTCAGTCAAAGCCACCACAGGATGTGCCAACAAATGCCCCAATGTAGATGGAAGTAGAACACACCCCTTCCTAGTGTTGTATAACATTCTCTCTTATACAGGTAACTGTCATTACTCCATGCAAGTACATACAGCTCCTTGCAAAAATAGTCATACCCACAAACACCAATCTATTTCACTGGGATTTTATGTAATAGACCAGCTCAATGGACAACATAATTGTAGAACCACCTTCCGCTACAGTTACAGCTGTATTTTCTTTGGGTATTTATCTATTAGCTTTGCACATCTAGAGACTTAGTTTTGCCAATTTGTCTCAAAATAGGTTAGGCTCAGGCAGACTGGATGAAAGGTGTCAATGAAAAATCCATTGTCAGGTTTTGCCACAGATTTCCATTGGGCTTAGGTGTGAACTTTGACTAGGTCATTCTAACACACAATTATGCATTCATCTAAATCAGCCCACAGTATCTCTGGTTGTATGTTTAGGGTTGTGTCCTGCAGGAAGGTGAACCATTGCCTTTGCCTAAAGTGTTTAGCAGACTCTAAAGGTTTTTTTTATTTTTATTTATTTAGCTTTTTCCATTTTTCAGTCAACTCTGACCAGCCCCCCTTTCCCTGATAAAAACAGCATCCCCACAACATGGTGCTGCCACTAACATGTTTCAAAGTTTGGCAGGCTGTGTTCAGGGTAATGTTCGGTGTTTGCCTGACCTGTGATTTCATGTGTCATGTCATGGTAGATTTGTAGCTAGACCATACTTTTCCAGTTTCATATGATGGTTTGAGCTTTGGATATTGTTTTACAGCCCAAACCTGCTTTAAACAATGTTCCCCTTGACCTATGTTCGTTCTGTCCTTGGTCTTCATGAATCTGCTCCCTTACTAAGGTGTTCTTTTACCAACCTCTGAGACCTTCAAAGAACAGATGTATTTATACTGACATCAAATTACCCACAGGTACACTCTACAGGTCCTTCTCAAAATATTAGCATATTGTGATAAAGTTCATTATTTTCCATAATGTCATGATGAAAATTTAACATTCATATATTTTAGATTAATTGCACACTAACTGAAATATTTCAGGTCTTTTATTGTCTTAATACGGATGATTTTGGCATACAGCTCATGAAAACCCAAAATTCCTATCTCACAAAATTAGCATATCATTAAAAGGGTCTCTAAACGAGCTATGACCTAATCATCTGAATCAACAAGTTAACTCTAAACACCTGCAAAAGATTCCTGAGGCCTTTAAAACTCCCAGCCTGGTTCATCACTCAAAACCCCAATCATGGGTAAGACTGCTGACCTGACTGCTGTCCAGAAGGCCACTATTGACACCCTCAAGCAAGAGGGTAAGACACAGAAAGACATTTCTGAACGAATAGGCTGTTCCCAGAGTGCTGTATCAAGGCACTTCAGTGGGAAGTCTGTGGGAAGGAAAAAGTGTGGCAGAAAATGCTGCACAACGAGAAGAGGTGACCGGACCCTGAGGAAGATTATGGAGAAGGGCCAATTCCAGACCTTGGGGGACCTGCGGAAGCAGTGGACTGAGTCTGGAGTAGAAACATCCAGAGCCACCGTGCACAGGCGTGTGCAGGAAATGGGCTACAGGTGCCGCATTCCCCAGGTCAAGCAACTTTTGAACCAGAAACAGCGGCAGAAGCGCCTGACCTGGGCTACAGAGAAGCAGCAATGGACTGTTGCTCAGTGGTCCAAAGTACTTTTTTCGGATAAAAGCAAATTCTGCATGTTATTCGGAAATCAAGGTGCCAGAGTCTGGAGGAAGACTGGGGAGAAGGAAATGCCAAAATGCCAGAAGTCCAGTGTCAAGTACCCACAGTCAGTGATGGTCTGGGGTGCCGTGTCAGCTGCTGGTGTTGGACCACTGTGTTTTATCAAGGGCAGGGTCAATGCAGCTAGCTATCAGGAGATTTTGGAGCACTTCATGCTTCCATCTGCTGAAAAGCTTTATGGAGATGAAGATTTCATTTTTCAGCACGACCTGGCACCTGCTCACAGTGCCAAAACCAGTGGTAAATGGTTTACTGACCATGGTATCACTGTGCTCAATTGGCCTGCCAACTCTCCTGACCTGAACCCCATAGAGAATCTGTGGGATATTGTGAAGAGAACGTTGAGAGACTCAAGACCCAACACTCTGGATGAGCTAAAGGCCGCTATCGAAGCATCCTGGGCCTCCATAAGACCTCAGCAGTGCCACAGGCTGATTGCCTCCATGCCACGCAGCATTGAAGCAGTCATTTATGCAAAAGGATTCCCGACCAAGTATTGAGTGCATAACTGTACATGATTATTTGAAGGTTGACGTTTTTTGTATTAAAAACACTTTTCTTTTATTGGTCGGATGAAATATGCTAATTTTGTGAGAATAGGAATTTTGGGTTTTCATGAGCTGTATGCCAAAATCATCCGTATTAAGACAATAAAAGACCTGAAATATTTCAGTTAGTGTGCAATGAATCTAAAATATATGAATGTTAAATTTTCATCATGACATTATGGAAAATAATGAACTTTATCACAATATGCTAATATTTTGAGAAGGACCTGTAGGTGACTTTGGCTTTAATTGTAAAACAATTTTAAAAACCATTTATGATTTTTCTTTCACTTCATACGTATGTGCTACTTTGTGTTGATCTATCAAATAACTTTGCCAAAAAAATATAATTATCAGTTTAGATTTCAAATTTCAGCCATTTATTGAGTGTTCAGACAAGATAACACAAATTCTTCCTGAGTTTCGGGAGTGTCTTTTTTATTAGAAGCCGGCAATTATTCATTCAGAGTGAAATATGAAGGTGCAGTTCCAATTAACTGCACAGAGATCTTCCAGACTTGTCCAAATCCCTTTAACCCCACTCCACCCACACATCCATCACCTCAGGGGAGTCTTCAGAGTGTGAAGGATTATCTTCAACCAAGAGCACAACAATTGGGCCCCACAGTGAGCTGCTGTCGACTCTGTTTTATTTCACGAGCAGGGATCTTTGCAAATTGAAAACCTATGTACACTCAAGAGTACAACAATGTCCAAAAGGGTAGTAGGGTTGTGCACTTTGGAGATGGAGCATCAGGTGCAGCTCCCTGTTTTTTAACAGCGAGATATCGCGGAAGCTTCAAGGGGCAGTCAAAGCCCTTGTGCAGAAGAAGCAAAATAACAGTTCAAGCCAGTGTAATCCATCCCACACATCTTTACTGTCCAGTGCCAGGAGTGTGCTGCAAACCAATAATGTGCTAAATCTCCACTTAAAGATTGGAGTCTGTTACAACAAAAATTAAGCCATGACTGACCTCAGATTCTTTCCTAACTCTGCCCTCAGAGCTGGGGAGAACTTGTACATCCATCAAACTGCAGCTGACAATGATACAAAAGGGAACAAAATATTTTTCAGAGATGTGAATATGTTGTCATTCTCAGTTATGAAGAATCTGGAGCGTGTGGAATAACAGAGTCAGAGGATCATGGTGTGTTATTATGGGCATGTGTTTTCCTTAAGGCAATCCACCTCTCTGTTCTTTAAAAACAATGTTGTGATTGAATGGTTGTAATTAAAATGTTTCCCTTGGTTTCAGCCCTGGAGCGCCCTCAGATTCAGAGGAAAACAAACACTCTAAATCATGCTGATAGTGGAGCCGAGCTTTGGCCAGGGACAAACCAAATCTCATTATGGATGTAAAACGGATAATGTTCACAAAAGACAAATCTCAAATGGTCAAGTTAATAAGACACTGCTTACATCCAGAAAATGGCAACAATGGCCCTTGTGAATGACGGCTTGGACGTCTCTGCTGTGTCAGATGAAAAGGTTGCAATTAAATAATCCCGCTGGCTCCGGAGAGACATCCAAGAACTCAAGGACCCGTCCTTGAAGTGCCAGCACTCCATCCGGCCCATCCTCAGGTCAGGAAACAGACCACAGCTCCGCATAGCAACTCTCATAGGAAGGATGTGGAGCAAGTAAAGCTGTCTCTAGCTCAGTGAAGTTCACATCCATGGGCCTTTGGGCTAAACTCCAGTTCGCTGAACCACTTTGAAGTGGTAGACGGCGCTCAGCGAATGTTTTGTTTTGTTTTGAAAGTGTCCGCCAAAATTTCTCATCAGCCATACAGTAGCTCATGTTTGTCATTCAGTAGCCCAGGCAGCCTGCTGGATCATAGGTATTCGCATAATCCGTAGCCATAAAACCAATGTTCTTTGTAGATTGAGTACAGTATATATCGACAGCATACTGTACATTGATTTCCTTCTGCTTAAGTTTCAAACATTTTAAGAACTTTGCAGCATCTGAAATACATTTTTCAGAGTTTGAAATATTTTAAATATAGCAGAATTACGGCAGAATTTTTCTGCAACTCATTGAATTTTTTAAATCTCCACTATTGACAGGATTAAAAAACATAACCTTGGCTTGATAAGTTGATCCTAAACTTTTTAATTATCTCCTCCTGTACCATGCAAATATAATATTTTAACTCTTCCAATAATTATTACCTGCGTCCTATGTTGTATTACAAGAGGCAGCAACTTGACCTCAAACTATAAAAATCCTGCCACCATGCATAGAGTATATTTAAGAGTTTTTTGTTATTTTGGGTCTGGTGTTACTGTACACATAATTTGGTCTTTGTCTGTATATTAACAAAGTGCAGTCTTCTTTCTTCTGAAACGCCTTGTGGACACCAAACATATTTTAGGCAAGTTTGCAAAATCCATTTCTAAATGTTGATCATCACCAATACTTTCAGATTTTGTGAGGAAACATTGGGCGTTTCTGAGACTTCTTAGCACATGTTGCTGAGTTCTTGAAAATGATTGGCTGAACTGGTTAGTACAGCTGAATTGCCTTCAAATTTTTCTTGTAATCTGATTTTGATCAGATTAATTTATGAAGTGTTAATCTGACAGTGTGTGTTTGTCTTTTTTTGTTCAAGTCTTTTATCCTGGTTGGAGACACATTTAGAAGATGAAATTAAGTAAATGCAACTGTTTTCCCCAGATAGACAGGTTTTCCTAATATCTGTAAGGTGCTGTAACACTTAGTATGTTCGGGGGAGTCAAAGTGAGAATTTTAAACTAAACAACACAGCACCAACTGTCAAACATGGTGGTGGGAGCATCATGCTGAGGTGGTACTGATGTATTGCATCAAGTGGATGGAATAACAAAGAAGGAGGACTACCTTCAAATTATTCACCTATACCTCAGTTCAATAGGAAGGTGGTTGAAACTTGGAGACATCTGGATGTTCCAAACGGGACAATGATCTCAAACACACATCAGTATTGGTTTTGGAGTAAATAAGGCAGGACAACATGATGCTTCCTGAATGGACTTTCTAAAGTTCTGACCTCAATCGCGCTGAAAATGTATAAATCGTGATTAAAACTTGGTACACACCAGGAGGTCAACTGATTTTATTAAGCTCTTCCAGTTCTTCCAAGAAGAGGGGTCAAATCTCAAGCCAGAATTATCTAAGAAGCGTATTGATGTGGTTGGGTCACAACGGGGTAAGGGACATTTACTTAAATATTAGCGGGGGTGCATGCATATACTTGAGCCTTTCTGTATATTTTTTTCCACAACAAACTGATACTTTTTTACATGGTTTATGAGTATTAATTTATTAATTAGATGACTTCTAAAGCTGTATCAACAGCAGATAATTCTGTTATTGATATAGCTTTAACAATTACTTTAAAATGCTTTGTGGAAACTCTGCATTAAAGGAAAACGGTTTAAGGATAATGCTGTCAAACTTTTGTCACTGATTTTAGTTGAATCAAGTGTTCTCAATATGCACCACTGTACTTGGGATTCACTTAAACAACTCACGTGTTTTGCTTGTCTTGGCCTTTTAGCTTTGCATACCAGTTTTTCTTGCAACAATCTCACTGTTTAACTTGTAAATCGTTGATACCAAACTTTTAGGAATGGTTCCCATCATTGATGCAAATAGCAAAATCTGAGAACTTAAACAACAGATCATTCCAAGACCCCGTTTAGGATTTGCCATTGTGTTGAGGACTACAGTCATATTCAGTAAGCTGGAATATGCAATCCAATGAGGCTCGTTAGTTTGATTAAAAGTACTTTATGAAAAAAAATACTTTTAAGCAGGTATTAAACATACTTTTTATTAAGCCTGAATTTCTGTATTAAAATCAGAATTGATTTGATGTTATATTCTAATCGAATATGTTGCGTTTTATTAGCTGTATGAGGAACATTTTCATAATTAAAAGAAAGAAAAACTTAAAAATATCAGTGTGCGTAATTAATCTACATAATGTGTTTCACTTAGTGAATAAAGTTAATTCAATAAATACATTTTTCAGTAATATTCATATTTTTTAAGTGGATCTGTATTGGGGTGTTAAAAGATTCCCTCAGTTTGTCTTTACATTTGATCAGATGGTTTCTATTATTTTAATTCCTGACTGCAGCCTCTGCAGTGCAAGAAGTAGCAAATCAATCCCAGGATTTTACCACAACGCTTTACAGTTAGATATTTTTAGAAGTTTCCTTTTCTTTGAAAAACAACCCCATATTTATTCATTTTTACATCACTGTAGATATATTTTTTTGAGGAAAACACAATATAGAACCTGGTTATACTCTGCTGCTGCATGATTACATGAAACCACAGAGCTTTTCGTGACTACATCTGACATTTTGTTCTGATGAAGTAGTCTGTGCAGCTGAAGTAAGTACAAATTAGGTTGTGAAATTACAAACTTCGCTTAATTAAGTTTTAAAATAAGATGTGAATTAAGATGCAAATCTGGTTATAAATAAGAACAATGCAATTAGTGACATGTTAGAAGACGATAAAGGGAAGTAAAGCCAAGCAGTTGCTCTGCATGGACAAACTCTAAAAATGATAGTATATCTTAAAACTTAATATGGTTGTTTGTCACAAGGGTCCTTAAGGTCTCGATTGTAGTTTGGCTTTAACCTTCTAAAAGCTCAAGTGTGAGGTGATAGTTTCATTTTTAGTAAGCGACTAAAACTAAAATATGAAATTTACTTTTTCATATTTTATTAGTTATCACTCAGATTCTCTAGACAACATTGTCGTTAAGGTGCTACTTTTGTTCATCAGCAGCTTATGTGTGCGGAATAAAACTTCAACTTTTCACTCTGCTTTTGCCAATTTGCAAAACATTTTACAGGAAAAGCACAAAACCCCGTTTGGTGTGGTCCATTGTGCCACTCCTCCAATCAGAAGAGCAGGCAGCAGCATCCTGCCTCTCGTGCCCTTGAGGGCTGTCAAAAAAAAAAAA
Source organism: Girardinichthys multiradiatus (assembly GCF_021462225.1). Lineage (NCBI taxonomy): Eukaryota > Metazoa > Chordata > Actinopteri > Cyprinodontiformes > Goodeidae > Girardinichthys > Girardinichthys multiradiatus. The sequence continues at coordinate 20,101,954 of NC_061815.1, read as the reverse complement.
AACCTCAGAGACAACCCCACTGTCACTCTGTTTGCCTGACCTTTCACCTGACAGCAGGAAACAGGACATCGGTGCTCTTGTGTGTTTGTGAAGATAACCGAAAGCCCGCCTGTTCTCGTTGCTCCAGTGTCAGAGATGGCTCATACGTTCAGAAATTCCAGTCCAGGTGCAGCACAGTCAACAAGCACTTCACTGTCTCGCATTTGAAATGGTTTTGGAGTGCCATCAACTGCAGACTACACAATTGTACAGCCTCCTTTGATGATGCCTTAGAACATTCTTGATAGGTTCAAGTAGTGACGACTTTAAACTTTCAGAGGTGATAAATGTGTGCAAAGTCGCAGCTGCTGAAAAGAATCAGAGCTTAAAAAGAAATGTTGACTTGGTTTATTATCTGCTTCAGCAGCTTTACAGTAACTGGGAAATGGATGATACATCTATGTATGAAACACAATGCATGCATAGGAGTTTGAAACTACGAACATACAATGACCACAAATGAATGTTTACAGGAGATCAGTTGTCAAATTGAAAAGCTTACAAGCAGAACAGACCTATTTCAAACTCGTGCATAAAACACGAGGGACCATTTAATCAAATATAACATCTCAGAATAAATTCCACAGTTCATTCAATACTGATTAAAAACAAAAGTGACCAGAAACTTCTCCCTCCAAATCACTCCAAGACAATCATCCTGATTTTAATGAAAAAAAAAACTGTATTTATTTCCATATAATGTCAATAACATGATTACCACAAAGAAAATTTGAGAAAAGCTAAAATTAAACTTCTCCTACAATGTAATAATGCACGTTATGGCAGTGGTGTCTTTTGAATACTGAATGATAAGTCTTTGGTCGCAGTACTGACTGGCTTCAGTTAGCCAGAGCCACAGAAGGGTAATGGACGAGCTTCACGATATGAGGTTTCTGTCTATTTTCACTGATGCAGGGGCTGAAGAAGGGGAACACTTTGCCCCTCGGGCTCTTGCTGAACAAGTAGAGCAGGCTCATATCATCAGCATCGTAGAAGGCCACCTTCCTCTCGTCGCAGTCCAGGTACACCCCAATCCTCTGTGGGGATGACCTGAGATGCACCCTGGTCCACGGCTGTGTTCCGGCCCAGTACTCGCCGCCATTCCGCAGTCGCAAAGTCCAGTAGCCGTTCTCTGGGCTCAGCTTGATCCGAGCGTTCCTGTTTACGGTCTCAGAGGCCACGCCCAGGTCCCATTTGGGGCTGGAGCCCACTTCGACTTCCCAGTAGTGTCGCCCTGACTGGAAGCCCTGGGCAGCCAGGATGTTGACACACTGGAGGAAACGCTTGCTGTTGCTCGTGTGCTGGGTCATGACATCACATTCGACTGCCACGGTTTTGTCCCGGGAGACGTGAATGCTAGGATGTGCCGTGTCGACGTCAAACGTTAGGGCAGCAGGACCTATGGGATGAAAAGGTTTGTTGGGTAATAGCAGTAATATTGTTTTCCTCCTAAAAATAAACATGCTGACTTGCAAAAGTATTCACACTTCTTCATGATTTTCAGTTTTTCACATTACAGCTACAATATTAATGTATTTTTCAGGGCAATTTTATGTGATAGACCAAAACAACACACATAATTGTGAAAAGCAACGAAAATAATGCATGGTTTTCATTTTTTTAAAGAGATAAACACTTAAAAGTGTGATGTGTTAATTTTCAGCCCCCTTTAGTCAATACTCTGCGGAACCACAATCTACGGCTGTTAAGGCTGAAAGTCTTTTGGGCCTCTCTCTACCAGCTTTGTTGAGCTAGAAACTGAAATGTTTGGGCCAGTAAGGTTGGACTGAGAGCGCAGGTGATCAATTTAAGTTTTGCCAAAGAGTTTCAGTTGGGTTAGGGCCTGGACTTCTATGTTTTGATCTATACATTGTAGCTCTTGCTGAATGTTTAGGGTCATTGTCCTACTAGAAGGTGGGAACTATCACACTTTTGCAGCTTTTAATAGGTTTTCTTCCACAATCGCCCTGTACTGAGCACCATCCATTTTCCCATCGACTTTAACCAGCTTTCCTATTCTCTGTGAAGATATTCCCACAGCATGATGCTGCCACCACCACGGGTTGGTATTTTCAGGATAATGTGCACTGTTAGTTATCTGGTACAAGTAACTTTTGCTACGTCAAAAAAAGCTCAGTTTTGGTCTCATCCGACCAATACGCATTCTTCCACGTGTTTGTTTCCCCTTCATGGGTTACGGCCATCTGCAAAAAGAACTTATTTCTTTCTTCCAACAACAGCTTTCTTCTTGACAGTCTTCCATTAAGGTTAAATTTGTGGAATGCACACCTAGTACTTGTTCCATCAACTAATTCTCCCACCTGAGTTGTGGATCTCTGCAGCTCCTCCAGAGTTAACATTTGTTGTTTGGTGTTTTTTTTTTATTCATACTCTTCTTTAATTGGACAGCCATGTCTTGTACATTTGCAACCATATCCTGTCCACTTTCAGACAACGGACTGAAGATGAGATGTGAAAAGCCTGAGATAGTGTCTTCTGGGTTTCTTGGTCTTTATGATGCTGTGTATGTTCTCTAATGTTCTCCAAGAAACCTTCAAGGCCAACACAGAACATATGGATTTAAATTGAAATTAATTTACACACATCTGGACTCCATTTACTAATTAGATGTCTTAAATGCAATTGGTTGAACTGGATTTTTATTTTGGCATATCAGGGTAAACTGATTTGAAGACATATGGACACCACACTTTTCAGATTTTTTGTTTTTAAAAATATTGAAAACCCATCTATCGCTTTCCTCCTACAACAAAATTATGGTCATAATGTGGCAAAATGTGAAAATGATCACATGGTATGAATACTTCTGGAAGGCACTGTAATCCTCCAGTCATTTCTGAAAAATTACTCCCAACGAAGCGGCAGCAGTCTGTCTTTAATTGTGCTCATCAGATGGGAAGCTACCTGGCTTTAGGGCCTTGAACATCCTTCTCCATGTGATGTACTGTAATGGAGCCATGTATTTGCTGCTGAAGGCACTGATATCAAAATCCGGCGCAGTATTCACCTCTGCACAGGGCCTGTGGATTAAACACATTATATAAGGCTATCTAAGATCAAATAACATTGATTCGATGTCAAAGTCAAACATGTACATGACTGGTGTTAAAAGGCCTGAAACAATTACTGTGTCACTCTGCAGCAATAAATGCTTACCTTAACTGTGGGAACTGTCAGGAAGGAAACCAAAGAAAAATCACATTAACTGCATATAAAACATACTGGCAGAAAAGTTATAAATAAGATGTAACTCCAGTTTATACTCAAAGTTTATGTTATACAGGTCCTTCTCAAAATATTAGCATATTGTGATAAAGTTAATTATTTTCCATAATGTCATGATGAAAATTTAACATTTATATATTTTAGATTCATTGCACACTAACTGAAATATTTTAGGTCTTTTATTGTCTTAATACGGATGATTGTGGCATACAGCTCATGAAAACCCAAAATTCCTATCTCACAAAATTAGCATATTTCATCCGACCAATAAAAGAAAAGTGTTTTTAATACAAAAAACGTCAACCTTCAAATAATCATGTACAGTTATGCACTCAATACTTGGTCAGGAATCCTTTTGCAGAAATGACTGCTTCAATGCGGCGTGGCATGGAGGACAATCAGCCTGTGGCACTGCTGAGGTCTTATGGAGGCCCAGGATGCTTCGATAGCGGCCTTTAGCTCATCCAGAGTGTTGGGTCTTGAGTCTCTCAACGTTCTCTTCACAATATCCCACAGATTCTCTATGGGGTTCAGGTCAGGAGAGTTGGCAGGCCAATTGAGCACAGTGATACCATGGTCAGTAAACCATTTACCAGTGGTTTTGGCACTGTGAGCAGGTGCCAGGTCGTGCTGAAAAATGAAATCTTCATCTCCATAAAGCTTTTCAGCAGATGGAAGCATGAAGTGCTCCAAAATCTCCTGATAGCTAGCTGCATTGACCCTGCCCTTGATAAATCACAGTGGACCAACACCAGCAGCTGACACGGCACCCCAGACCATCACTGACTGTGGGTACTTGACATTGGACTTCTGGCATTTTGGCATTTCCTTCTCCCCAGTCTTCCTCCAGACTCTGGCACCTTGATTTCCGAATGACATGCAGAATTTGCTTTCATCTGAAAAAAGTACTTTGGACCACTGAGCAACAGTCCAGTGCTGCTTCTCTGTAGCCCAGGTCAGGCGCTTCTGCCGCTGTTTCTGGTTCAAAAGTGGCTTGACCTGGGGAATGCGGCACCTGTAGCCCATTTCCTGCACGCGCCTGTGCACGGTGGCTCTGGATGTTTCTACTCCAGACTCAGTCCACTGGTTCCGCAGGTCCCCCAAGGTCTGGAATCGGCCCTTCTCCACAATCTTCCTCAGGGTCCGGTCACCTCTTCTCGTTGTGCAGCGTTTTCTGCCACACTTTTTCCTTCCCACAGACTTCCCACTGAGGTGCCTTGATACAGCACTCTGGGAACAGCCTATTCGTTCAAAACTTTCTTTCTGTGTCTTACCCTCTTGCTTGAGGGTGTCAATAGTGGCCTTCTGGACAGCAGTCAGGTTGGCAGTCTTATCCATGATTGGGGTTTTGAGTGATGAACCAGGCTGGGAGTTTTAAAGGCCTCAGGAATCTTTTGCAGGTGTTTAGAGTTAACTCGTTGATTCAGATGATTAGGTTCATAGCTCGTTTAGAGACCCTTTTAATGATATGCTAATTTTGTGAGATATAAATTTTGGGTTTTCATGAGCTGTATGCCACAATCATCCGTATTAAGACAATAAAAGACCTGAAATATTTCAGTTAGTGTGCAATGAATCTAAAATATATGAATGTTAAATTTTCATCATGACATTATGGAAAATAATGAACTTTATCACAATATGCTAATATTTTGAGAAGGACCTGTATATTTAAAATCATAGTTAGGCACAAGGAAAAACTTTGAGAAACCTCCACCTCGGTCAGTGCGATGTTCGACTGCTGTAACAGTTTTATGTTGTTTTCTAGTTCCCGTATAGCCAGCTCGGTGGCCTCCAAGTGGTGCTGGACCTTCTCCAGATCCTCCTCCTCCTCTCTTCTCAGCTGATCCAGCATACAGGCCTCCTCCTCCTGCAGGATCTGATGCAGAGCTCTGAACTCACCCCTGACATGCACCTGCAGATCTGCTCCAACCTTCTGGAGAAGTGAGAAAAGATTGGCATCTCAGGAGCCTTTATATTGATCAGTCACAATGCAGTGTCTTTAATGTATTTCATTCAGATTTCATTTGATAGACCAACACAAAGCAGAGCATGATTGGGAAGTTGAAGGAAAGAGATCCATGGGTTTAAAAATGTTTTACAAGGAAAAATCTGAAAAGTGTTGACCTGAACTCCACTAGGTTAACACTTTGTAGAACCACGCAAATGCAGAAGAACCACCTTCCACTGCTCCTTCTTCAAGTCTTTTGGGGAATATCTCTACCACTTTTGTACTAGAATGAAATGTTTTGCCCATTCATCTTTGCAAAATAAGTCAAGGTCAGTCAGATTGGTTGGAGAGCTTCAGTGAACATTAATTTTTAGGTCCGGGACTTTGAATGAGCCATTCAAACACATACAAACACCTTGATCAAAATAATTTCATTGTAGCTCTTGCTGCATGTCAAGGGTCTGCTAGAATGTGATCTTCTGCCCCAGTTTCAAGTCCTTTACAGCCTCGAGCACGTTCAGAGGCTTGTACTATACTATACTTATAATTAGCTTCCCTGTTGCTGCTGAACAGAATACCCATTGCATTGTGTGTCACAGTGGGGACAGCGTGGTCCGGGTGATGCCCAGTGCTCTCTGCCACACATTTTACATTTAGTCTTAGAAGGTTCTTTTCCTGCGACTCTTTAAGAAAGCTAGATTTGTAGAGTGCATGACTGATAGTCGTCCTGTTGAAAATCTCTTCCACCTTTGTTGTGGATCTATGCAGCTCCTCCAGAGTTACCATTGGCCTCTAAGCTGGTGCTCTGATTAATGCTGTCCTCGACCAGCATGCATGTTAGGAGGAACGACCATGTTTGGGTAGGTTTTACAACGGTGAAATATCTTTCTATATTTTTTCCATGACGGTTTGACCCGTGCTGAGATTAAATTACACCCAAGTCGATCGATGAAGCAATAATGTTAAATATTGTGATGACGATATTAGTTGCGATATATGCATATTTTCTTCTTTCCTCTCTAATCTGTGTTTCCATTAATCTGTGACCTTCAGCATTTTGGGCATTTGTGTCTGTTGTGAACATCTGCTGCCATGTGAATCTGTCTGAATGGCTAAATATTACAATAGCATGGAAAATGAAAGCTCATAACACTTAACATTTATTACCCAGCAATTATTGCACACCAAACAGTCCTTTCCTATATGAATACTGCACCCACTGTTATTGCAATGACAATATACTGTGCAGCCTTAAAGGGGATTATAATTACTAATTAGCTGACTTTGGAAGGCAATTTGCTGCACTGAATTTTATTTAGGGGTATCAGATTAAAGTGAGCTAAATACAAATGCACATCTTACTTTTAAGAAAACCATGTATCTGTTTCGTTCCACAGTTATGTACAATGTTATGCTGGTCTATGACACGTTTTCCATTAAAATACAATCAAATTTGTAGAAATACTCAAGGATTAAAGTGTATAAGAAAGCATCATGGTTCTAAAGCATAAATCTAACTGTTGGACTCTAACAAACTCAGATGAAGAGAAGTTCAGTTAATGTAGGTTAGAAAGGATCCGATTTAAAGAAGCGTGTCCAACAGCTACAGGATGTCTGCAAAAGCATCCCGGTTTCCGTCGTCGCGTACACAGATAAAAATGAATTGAAATCAATGCAAACAGCATGGATGACGACCAGTTTAAAAACCACAGAAGAAGATAATGATGGTGAATTGCCGAGTACTGTTTGTGCTGCTGACTATTTTGAATAGAACGACTGTTCTCCAACAAAGTCATCATGTTAAACCCCGTTTTTGAGCAGGAAAGTTTGTGCGCATGGTGTTGAGTTCCAAAGAACATACCGCCCACTAGTGGCATGGCAGGGAAAATACACTGTCGTCATGTAGCTGTTTTAACAGAGATGGAAAAACAATCAAGTTTTTCATAGATTGTTGACATGTAAACAGGGCCTGAGAAACAGAATTGTGTTAAGATACCTGAAAAACGTGATGAGACATTATGAATGCAGCTGAAAACACCAATAAAGATGCAGAATGAAATGTTAGGTGATGTATATGTTAGGACGAGCCTACCTTTATTATATCCATCTTGTCTTTATCTTTGCGAATACTGCAGATGAGATCCTCCTTCCTTGAGTTATAGCTCACCAAGCTCTCGCTCAGCCTTTTCTGCAGAGCGATATGCAAATAATGTCAGTGTGGCGTTCAGGGAGCTCATTTATATCATGTAAAACTGTGCAACGTAGTAGGACCAGAAAGACAGAGCAACCTGAGCACCAACTACTGTCTATTAAATTCTTCTAAGGTTGTATTTTGTGCTGCTGTTGAACACATTTTTATTTTACATGAACCCATATGAATCTGTTTTAGTTTAACCAGTGCAATGGTGGTACAAACTACTACTAAGCTGTGGATTTGCAAGAGAGAGCCATGTTCTTAGCAGCTCCATGGAAAAAAAACTGACTTAACCAGGCTGCATACAAATACGCAGCAAACATGTCCAGTCTCGAATTGTAAAAAAAAAAAAAAAAGATATTTGAAAAAGAAAAATCATGCATACCTTTCCAATTATGCATGACTTTGTGTATACGTATCACAAATCCCAATAAATATAAAAAATGAGTGGAAAGTAGACTTTGGCTTAAAAAAGTCAGGTACAACATGTCAATAAAACACGGATGTGGACTGAAACATGGGAGTACAGTTGTACTAAACGTTTACAACTCATCTTGAAAATGCTGATAGTAATTGATTGGTTTACTTTGGAACAGTATATTATTTGTATAAGATACAACACACAGCAATAACTATATCTAAAATGAATGTGACTCAGGTGACTCATGTTAAAACACACAGGGGAGGAGAAAGTAAGAGCAATGAAGTCACCTCCAGATTTCTGATGTGGGTGTCTGAAGTTGAGGACCGAACCTTCTCCACCATCGCTGCCACCAGGTAGTTAGTCTGAAACTGCTTGGACCTGAACTCTTTGCGACACTGTGGGCAGGTTACAGGACCCTGTGTTCCCCTCCAGTACCTTGAGATGCACGCCTTGCAAAAGTGGTGCATGCAGGAGAGCATGACAGGCTCCCGGAACAGGTCGCAGCATATGGCGCAGGTCAGGTCCTCCCTCAGGCTGCCTTTAGTGGAGGGAGGAGGAGCACCAGGAGCAGCAGCCATGTTGAGGGCTTCCTTCGTCTCAAAACTGAGGAAGTGAAAGCAAAAGATTAGAAGAAAGGAGAAACTCGGGATGGTGATCTGGCTTTTGTTCGGTCAGCAGAAATAGCCAACAGCTGTGAGGGCACACTAAAGCCATTACATTAAACAGATACATATGATGTCATGCACTGATGATAAATTGGTTATATATGATCAAAAGTCCCTTAATTTTGATGGATTAAACCACAATTAAAGTGGAAAGTCTACTCTGGATGATTAGGACGGAATATCATACGACAGATCACATGATTCATGCTGTAAAAACTCTTGAGTTCAGACGGGTTTAGTTCGCCTGCAGACTGTTAGCATTTAGAACCACACAGCCGCCGTTAACAGCTCAACTGACCAAAAACCTTCTAGCTAACAACGATATAAGCACGTATTAAACACTTTAATCAACTTACTGCTGCTTTTACTGCTGTTAATGGAAATGTGTGTCCGAAAACTTCAAAGTCCCCTCTTTGCTCTTTGATTCTTTGCCGTTTCTTCCTGCTGGTGTTTCTGTTTATGAACCACAGGAGTCATAACTGAGCATGCGCACGGCGTGAGTCGACGTTTGATTGGTTCATTTGAACCCCTGAAAATATGGGGTTTAGAGTGTGAGCGACGCAGCAATATTTTAACTTTACATTGTTTTCTTATTCTTTCCCTCCACATTTAATACTTGGAGGTAAAATCAAACACACAGTGTATGTTTACAGCTATTGTATTTTCACTTCCTATCCAGGGTTTTCATCATGGAAGCCAAAACATGGCCAGATCGAAAGTTGAGAGATGTTCCAAGTTGCCTTGACTGTGAGGGTTTTATTCAGATGCAAACTAATGTGACAAAAGGTAAACGGTTAAATATTGCCTAAATAGTTTGCTTATAAAGGGTTTTTGTTTTTTTAAAAGAATAATTTTTTTTTCTCCATATATGATTATTATAATTGAGATTATAACAGGACGGGTAGAATGGTTAAAATAATTGCATGTTCTTTTGCAGTGGTTTAACAGATTAGGCAAAAAGCTACCTTTTGATTGTTTTTAAGCTCACTGTAAGATATAATATTTTTTTTGTTTTCTTTTTGTTTTAGCAAATCACAAAATCAAACCTAAGTCCGATAAAATAAATGTAGCTAAAGTAGTTTTAGTGTATATTCTTGAAACTAAAGGTTATCTAGGATTATTAATCTGGAACCTATGGCTTTCTGTTTTACTAGGCTACACATATGACAAACCATACTAGCTATTCTTCAAAAATGCCATGAGAACATGCCCTCTACATGCAAGTTAGAAAATGTCTACAAGGAAAAAGTTCTTGCCAAAACCTGCCTGTATCTACAAACAATATCAAAACGTTTAAAGCAAATGGCACTATGACAAACAAGCCTGGACAAAGATCCTTGTTTATTTTTGCACAAGAAGGATGTGAAGGAAGTTTAAATGATCTCCAAAGCACACTTAGAATTGTTTGATTCCAGTGTTTAGCACAATTTCTTGTCCCTGCTTGTTACATGATCAGGCAATTTTACTATAAGAAATTTATTGAATAAAGCTTTAATGTAAACGCAGATTTGATGAGGATAATTTGGACTTGACTGCCAGAGATAAGCACAGCTGCCCAACTCCTGCCCCTGCAACCCTCCATGGATAATGGATGGATAATTTAGGCTTTTATTTATTTATTTATCTCTTGACACAGTCATTGCTTCTCTTTGCCTGGCCAAATGAAAAACCAATACCCAAACCACTATATTCCTACTGCTGTGTTTTACCATGTGGTAGACAATCTTAGAAAAAATGAAACTCACCAAACAAAATGTGGTACATGTTAACAAGAATGAAATCTCTTGGGAAAATGATGAAACCCTTTCATTCCTTGAATGTTTAATTTAAATATCTCCTCCAGCAATTTATTATTGCAGAATATTTTTTCTCCAACTCCAAGTCTTACATAAAATTGACAACCCCATACCTGTAAGCTTGATGCGAACATTGCAAGTCATTTGGATTGTTCATAAGCAATACTGTAGTGTGCTGTTTATCTTGGAAAATCTACAGATTGGAACACAGGTTTTTTACAATTCATACCTTTGTTCAAGCTTAGAAAATCCTTGGTTGGAGTGATCTTGCAGTCTTCTCAAAGGTGCACCCAGAACCCCACATTCCAATGTGCACATGATTTTAAAAGTGGACTCAATAGTCTGTAAAGCACATTTAATTAAAAATGTTTCTTATATCCACTAATTGTATAATTTAACTTCTCTCCCTCTCCCTCTGACCTATAAATTCACTGAGAGTGAGATGACCTGGGGCTTCCCCATAAATCCACAGGCACCTCTACAAGGATATGGGCACTGAATTCAATTGGACAGAGACAGGAGAGGGGACAAAATCGACAAGAGATCAGTTTTACTTCTTGAAACGAGTCTTGAGCATAACTGGGACTTCCCACACAAACATTTACCTCAGGAATCCAATTTGCAAACTTCCCAGACTATCCATCCCTCTGAATCAATATGTCCAATCACCTGTGACTTAAAGACGTTCATCTGTCTGGGTTAGAAAGTGCTTAGCTGTCAAGTGTAACCTTCGTAAAAAAAACACCAACCGCAAAAATGGGAAACAATAAGCTTCAGCAGAGCAGAAAGAGAATTATAAATCTGTCTTTCAGCTTTAAGAAACATGGGGGAGCTACCTCTTCTCTGCAGTAAACTTTTAAGTGCAAAAGATTGTTGTGCAACAATAGGTTTGGTTTGGCTTTTAGCAACTATTAATAATTAAAATTAATAGTTAGTAACAAAATTAATAAAGTTTGAATATTTAACTTATCCAAACAACTTTCGGTCTGTCAGGAATTGTCCTGGGAATACCAAATGAACGTGCGTTATAAAACAATTGGTGAAAGAGAAGATTCATGTACCGGCGTTCTCAAACAGCAAGTCCTGCACACATATATAGAACAAACACAAACTAGGAGTTTCCAAAATATTCGGAATGATTTATTAACATAAATAATTAGGCCTCAGCTTAAAATATTTTAGTCAACAAACTCTTTAACTAGGCTTATAACATTCAACTAGACAATATTAAGGAAAAATTCAAAAATGGAAAAAAACGAATAAACTATGACCAAAAAAAGGAGAATAAAACTGAAACCAGTAAGCAATAAAATTCTGCAGTGATAGCACAGTTCGGTGTTAATAAGTTCGTTTAAGAACCAACGTTTGTCTTGATGAATTTGGAATGAGGTCGAATTAGTTTTAACTAATTAGGAACAACAATTTGTATGTTAGAACAACCAGTTCACAATGCAAATCAGAGAGAAATTTTAATAAAATAATATTTAAAAGTATGATTTGCCAAATAATAAATCAATAACCTTTTGGCCAGTTGATTCTTCATATTGTGTAATCAACCATAACAGGAAGTGATGGACTACCAAAATGGCAGTTTAAAGTGGAAATAGACTCAAACGTTTGCAGTCGGATGGCAGGAGTGATGATGTCATCTGGAGATAACAGTTTAGCTAACACAAAGGAAATTGTTCATTTTAGCAACACTTTTAATTCCAAATGTAAATCACTGTTACAAATATTAATGCATGTATGAGTGCTGGTAGCATGTTACAGCTGATTAGTGCTTAACTCGTCTTTCAAATAAAGTGTGTCGTAACTTTAAAACACAACACAAAACAAGTAACTAGCATCAAAGCTTAGAGGCTTGTTAGCACTCAAGCAGTTTAGCACCACAAAGAAAATAAAACACAATCAGAACAAACAACTTTCAATTGTTTTACTCTAAATTAGTTTTCTCTGCTCAGATGCAACCTCATACATGAACGCTCTGATCAACAGGAGGACAGAAGGCCCAAGTGGCAATGAGCTGCATGTTGGGCGATGAATAAAGTAGCTGTGGAGGCTATTTTCAGTAGCAGCTGGGCGGGAAAACTTCTTCTCCTCGGAGTGTCACATGGTGTATCTATGCTGTCTTCTCTCAGGCAGCGAGTGGAAAAGCTGCATCGTCAACTTGATTTTCTCTTTTCTTGGGGAATCTCTGGCTCAGAGAGCAAGAAAGGTTTAAAGAGACTAGACATATTTTCGCTGTAATTCAGTTTCCGGGTACACAGACAGTAGACTGTACTTAACCTCTGGATCCAGGTTTCTTCGAAGAATGCACTCTTTTACTCAACCAGCGAGATCAGGACTTTCATATGCTCACACTTTGTGCTGCTCTGAAAGAGCTGCGGGTAAGAAGAAAAACGATGTTGCATATCCTAAGGTCTTGTACACATGTAACAGGGTATATAAAAAAACAAATATCTCCCCTACATCGTTTTTAAAAATAATATCTTACACACGTGAGGTTTTTCAGAAAGGTTTTCATGCAAACCAACTCACAGAAATACACCACTGAGTGTTGTGTTAAACACTCCAGACAGATAGGGGCAGTGTACTGCAAAAAATTAAACCTATGTCAGCCAATCAGAATCCTTCAAAACAATCACAACTTCCTGTTAGGTATTAAACATGGCGCCAGGAGGTTCGTTTGTGTGGACAGAAAAATAAGTTGAACTTCTTATAAACACAGTTTTAGAATATAAAGCTGATAAAACACAAAATAGTGTCGATTGGGAATCGTTTATCATTAATTTTTACTAGTCTATAAACAATGGTCGCACATTTGACATCAGCGCTGCAATATTTGTTACAGACAGTGATGCGACAAACCGTAAAAGTCAGTTTGATCGTGTACACATGCAGGCTCAAAAACTGAGTTTTTATAAATCTCCACTTTGGCAGAGTTTTCAGAATTATTTGTTTTTAATGATGTAAAATGGAGTTTATGTGTGGATGAAAGGCCAAAATGTATAAAAGTTATCTGTTTTCCCAGATAGTGCCTACATGTGGAAAAAGCCTAAGTTTCTATTATGATGTCATGGGGATTCCAGCTGTGACTCCTCCTTCCTGTGAGTTGTCCTGAAAATTGAGTTAATGCTGTGCATTCTGGGATTCAGAGTTATTACCAGTCTCTTTTGTTAGTGTAGTTCAGTGGTTGTTGTCCATCCATGGCTGGGCCCAACAAGATATCTTAAGATGACCAGACAAATAATCTGTTAATAGGACAACTATAAGTCCTGCATTCCACAAATCTGTGGATTCTCTGGAAGAAAGCCATTGTTGGAAGAAAGCAATGAGAAGTATTGTTGGCGGTTTGTCACCTGTAATGTAAGGGGACACAGCAAACCTGGGAAGAAGGTGCTCCGGTGAGAGGCGACCAAAATTGAGCCTTTTGGTCTACGTGCAAAATGCTGTGTATGGTAGACTGAACACACCATGCCCATGGTGAAACAGGTTGTTAGCATCATCTTGTGGGGGTGTTATATCAGAGATAGGGAAGCTGGATAGAGCTGATGGGAAGATGGATGAAGCTAAACCTGCTGGAGGTCGTCATGCGGCAGAGCTTAGTTAAAGAACAGCTGTATTTATACTGAGGTTAAATTATACACCGTTTAGGGTATCAGAGGAAAGGGGGCTGAATACAAATGCATGCCATGATTTTCAGGTGTTTTTTATTCTGTAAACAATTTGAAAACCATGTCTACTTTTTCTACCTCACAGTTACACACACCTTTGTGTTGGTCTATAGCAAAAAATCCTAGCAAAATACAATAAAGTTTGTGACTATCACTAAAACAAATGTGGAACAGTTGAAGGGGAGTAAATGTTTTAACAAGTCTCTGAAAACAGCAGAAACAAACGCGTTGTATTTGGTATTTACTTATGAGGGAAACATCATTAGCTATTATACATGATAAAAAGGTCAACATTTGGGATTGGCAGATCATTTGAATGGGAAACAAAAGTGAAAAGTTTCTACGTGAATGCAATAATATGCCCTGGATGGTCACATTAAAAAATAGGGTCTTATGAATGTCTGACTAATGCTTTGTGGAAGTTTATTGTGGCACCAATAAATCTTTCTGAGGTCCTCAGTAAAAAGATGTTGGTAATCATTAGGTTTGGAAAGGTTACAAAAATTATTGAAAGTGCCAGACATTTAAGACCATTGTCACCCTCCCCAGTAAAGGTCGGCAAACAATGGGCATTCTAACAGCACAGCTTGTTAAAAACTTCAAGGTTAAAAAAGAAAAAATGCAACACAGGTAGAAACAGCAAAAAAAGGCACTGTTCACTCTGGATATCTGCCTTTGTGCAAGAATGCTAAAGATTACGTAAACAAGCAAGATGCCCGATGAAAATAAATAAATAAATATGTAGAAGATTCCAAGAGCCTAATGATAACCCAAACTCTCCTCGGTGCCACACTACAATCGCTCCTCTTTTGAGGCTTTCCAGAACCAGACAACTTCATCTGCTTGTGGAGATTCTCATCATTAAAACAAAGAAACTGAGCACTCTTAGAACAAAGAAACAGAAACAATGAGGCATTTATTAAAGTCCCTGAGCCCAAACAGTTATTTTAGGTAGCTTCTAAACAGCTCCAGGAAGATGGATAAATTAGCCTCTAGAGACCAACTGTGCAAAACATCCTTTTGTAGTCAACTAAAATGTTCTTTATTTAGTAGGCACTTGTTTTCTGCCTAGTTCTGAAACAAAACCAGCAGCTGACTCATGATCTGTTCACATGATCACACCATGAGTCAGATCTCACAATGGTTATACATACTACAAAGTGCAATTGATTTTATCTGATAGATCCGCACAAATAACATAATAGTGAAGTGGAAGGAAAATCATGGATGGTTTTATTTGTAAATTAAGATCTGAAAAGTGTGGAGTGCATTTGGATTCAAACCCCTTAAGTCAATTTGTTCTAGAACCACCTTTCATTGCCATTACAGCCACAAGTCTTACATGGATGGGTTATACCTTTGCAAAGCTGGAGACGGACATTTCTCAGTCAGATTGCATGTCTGTGCCTTGACGATTACAAATTATTTTAAAGTGTCGCCACAGATTCTGAAATGGATTTAGATCTAGACTTTGCCTCTAATCATCCTACTGTAGCTCTGACTATATGTTTAGGGACGTTGAGCTGCTTGATGGTAAACCTCTACTCCAGTCTCAAGTCCTTTGGAGCCTCAAACAGGTTTCCTTGCTGGATATCCCTTAATTTAGGTACATCCATCTCCCCATAAACTCTGACTAGTATCCCTGTCCATGCAGAAGAAAAACATCCCCACACCAATATGGTGCCACCACCAATGTTATAGAACAGCTGTATTTATACCTAGATTAGATTACACACAGTGCAACTAGTTAGATGATGTCTGAAGGAAATTGTTTGCATTGAATTACATTAAGGGTATCAGAGATTAGGGAGCTGGATACAAATCAATGCCACACCTTTCATATTATTATTTGTACAAAATAAAAGTAAATGTTCTTCCCCTCATTTCACACTTATAGTCCACTTTATGTAGTTCTATCCCAAAAACTCCCAATAAAATAAGCTAAAATGTGTGGTTGAAATGTGACAAAATGTAAAAACATATAATGTGTATGAATACTTTTGGGGAGACACTGCCTGTAGTTGTCAGGTTAGGTGTAGCGGAGGACCCCAGAATGCAGACGAGCAGGAAGCATAGGTGGTGAGTGAATGATTTAATAAATAAATCTTACTTCAGAAGGTGGTGGCAAAAAACAGACATGGACAGGCTGGCAAGACAGGCTTGGCATGAGCAAAGGACATGAATAGAGAATGACGTGATCCAAATTGTTTCAGCGAGGAATGAACAGAATGAAGGTGTAAAAATGGAGCATGGTACAGGTGAAAAACAAAACTGATTAACATGGCAGGTGGACCGAATGAGGCTAATTGCAAAGAGAGCAAAACGTGACTGGAGCAAAACAGAAATTCAAGGATACAAACTAATCAGGAATACGTAATGTATACAGAACATGAACTAGAACACAAGAAACTAGAGCACAGCCAGGAAAATAATAAACAGAAACAAGATCCAAAACGTAAACTGAAAACAAGAATAACTAGAACCCAAACACCCTCAAATCATGACAGTAGTAGTAAATTCAAATGCTGCTGATTAATTAAATCCCCTTTACTTCAGGTTAACTTGCTGTAATCAGTAAGTTAAATTAGTCAATCAGTCAGTCATTTTCTACCACTTATTCCATAGTGGGTCGCAGGGGAGCTGATGACTATCTCCAGCAGTCTATGGGCAAGAGGCAGGGTACACCCTGGACAGGTCACCAGCCCATCGCAGGGCAACACACAAACAACCACGCACACACTCATTCACCTAAGGGCAATTTAGAGTTACCAATTAACCTAACAGGCATGTCTTTGGACTATCGGAGGAAGCCGGAGTACCCGGTGAGAACCCACGCATGCACGGGGAGAACATGCAAACTCCATGCAGAAAGACCCCAGGCCAGGAATCAAACCCAGGACCTTCTTGCTGCAAGGCAACAGTGCTACCAACTGCGCCACTGTGCAAGTTAAATTAAACCAATTAAAAACACCCATGATAAAGTTATGCATGACTTTCCTTGTCTCTGTTCATGCACACACTTGAATGACACATTGCACTGTATTGCATTCAGAAGACCGAGACACTTTTCAAAACGTATTCACAATCTTTCAGTCATAGTATTCCTAAACGTGCTGAATAGGAATAGAATGACTCCAGCTCTGATCAATTTTCTTTTATTGACCTGCCACATTGAAAAGGCCCCTACATGTTTATGTTACGCACTTCAAACTAAAAATAACGGTGCAGTCTGCAACAGCTTTCATTTTTTTCCACGTTGTCATTGAGCTCACAGAAAGAAGTATGTGATTATTTCCAGGGGGAATCAAGCTAATCTGACCTTGATTTCAAGCATTTAATTTAAATTAACTTCATCCAAAACGTGAACAATAAATGATCGGATCATCAAGAATTCTGCTTGTCTGATGTCAGACTGGAGCAGAATGATGAGGACCATAAACTGAAATGAAATCATGACAACATGTTCGTTTCAGCGCTGTGATTCCACACAAATAGTAAAGTAGAAATAAAACCTCGAATGCAATTAACTGTGTGATGTTCATCTTTCTAGCAAAAATGAAGATAACAGAAACGCTTCAGCTATAACGCTGATGAACAGGAGTCCACAGAGCGCGGTCATTGCGCAGATCTCCGGCAGACCGTTCCTGGCACAGATGTGGGCGCAGATTCTCTGACTCCGCTGGATCTGAGTCGAGAGCGCACAGCTGAGCCGCAAGATGCGCATTCCATGCAGGGAGGAGCTTCGGGATTTTCATCCCACTTGTTTCACGCCACTCTTGAGTAAAGACTCATTTTCCAAAGTAGATGTCGCGGAGAAAGGTGAGTCCATTAATGTGCGGCTGACGTCCGAGTAGCCTGTAAATTCATAACGCGAGGCTCGATTTGTATCCAAGTGCACTACTGAGGCGCTAAATGTGTATTTTTCTGCTCTTGTGACTTGGCGCAACCTGTGACTGGAACTGTTATATGTGCGTAATTTGGATTGAGGAAACCTTTTCAAATCGGATTGATGAAGAGTCCAAACGATGTGAGACTTTTGCGGCAATTTGCATCTGTTAAGTGGGTTAAAGAGCTTTGAGAACGCTGCCGGTTAAAGATTGAGAAAGTGGAACAAATGACCACAAATTACGCGTCAATGCATCATTGATTGAATTGGTCTATTAAAATGTGCCGGTAATGACTCGCCATTGATGTGATTCCTGCTCCAGCAGGTGCATCGTTAAAAAAAACTCTTGAGAGAAGGAATCATTTTTGTTGGTTTTTTTGGGGGGGGGACATTACTGTAAAAGTACCTGAAAATGTCGCCTGAAAGAAGAAAAATTACAACCTGCGGCTCCTGTGTATCTGTGCGGGTCCTGGCGGGTCGTGCATGCACGACGGCCACATTTTCTGATTTGTTTTATAGGATTCCAGTTGTTCTGTAAGCTATTCACTAATGAGAAGATGACAACTATTTTAAAAATAGAGGGGGCAAAATAAGAAGAAAGCCTTTAGTATTTTTTTTAGAGGAAGCGTGGAGGGCGGTAGCACTTGTATAATCCTTTATCTTTAAATACGCTGGGAACAAAACAATCATATTTCTGCAAATATTAATCTACCAGCTTGTGGAATTGAATTCGAGGCAGAAATTCAGAAAACATGGTCCTTCTGGAGGTTTGAATCCTGTATCGACTGATCAATCTTAGAGAATAAGAGAAGGTCTCAATAAATTATGTCTGATTTTTGTCAGGTCTGTCTCCAAGAATGAGAACTTTTAAAGATACTATTAATGGTATACGGTTCACTCGTCAATTCACACTATACTAAAATACGGCTTTGTAAGGAAGTATGGGTTTCCACAACAGAATTTCACAAGATAAACATAAATATTGATTTGTTGAAAAGTACATTGATGACAAAACAAAAATGAAACGGGCTAAAACCTGACTTGTGTGTTTTTGGGTTTATGACATGACAGGAGGGACAGGATTGCGGCTGGCTTTAGTAAACATTATCTCAGACAAGCAATTCTAAGTAGATTCTGAAGCATTTGAGTAAGGAGGGATTCAGCCTTACATGTTTGACTCTTCATATCACAACCTGTTTAAATTTCTGTTTGAATGACTGAATGATTAAGCATATTCTGCTTACATCACATTTAATAAACACATGATTTGTCAGTGTAGCTGCAGTCTAACTTTAGTCCACCTGAACAATTTCCCTTTTTCTCACTGCCAAGTGATGGGATTCTTTTCTTGTATAATCCTTTTAGTGTTGACTGGAATGATGCTGGCATGGCTATACTGCAGGTGCATGTGTGGTGTGTGTTTTAGTGGGGAAGTAGAGACATTTAGAACACATAGAAACGTCATTGGCACTTATTATCATCCCAATGGAACGAATCACCCTGACCGTGTGGTTTTCATTACAACTTGCCAAGATATCATCATGAAAAATCTTTGATAATGAAATCTGGCCATTCCAGTTTATGCTGGTCTTTTTCACAAACCATTTCCATTTGAGAGACAAGAAAAAAAAAGAATAAATATCAAAAGAAATACATTGACACTCCCAAGTTGCTTTATGCCTTATGTGATGTCACCAGAGGGACGTGCGAGAGGAAGTTCGCTTTTAATGAGGTCAACTTTATTTTGATTATTGAAAAGTTTACAACAAAAATAGTAAAATAACTAGAAAATCTGACCATGACATGTTCTTCGGGTTAAAATGTGTCTAAAGTGTGGTTGAATGATTTTACAGAAATATGTAGCTTTAAGCAGAGACAGCAAAATATCTCCAAAATGTGCAAATGAAAGTCCTGTTTATCTCTAATAGGGAGTCCCTGTGTTTATTAGTTAAAAGCCTTATGTTAAATGACAAATAACAATGTTAGGATGCATCTGCCAAACCATTAGCTGAAAATCTAACCCACCAGTGGAAATAATTAAATGTAAATCAGCATGCAACAGCAGTTCTTTGCCATCTTTTTTTTTAAAGAAAAAACATGACAGTGAATTGCATTTATTTTTGCCTAATGCTAGGCCCACATTTTTCCCTTTTTTATTAACTGCAAGCTGTTTAGGCACATATTCTGCAGCTCTAATGATTGAGCTTTGAAGTCACTGATTGTCCTTTATTGCTTCTTCAATCGTTTTCTTTAGTGTTAACAGAGGCACAGGTGGTCTTCAGAAAAAGATAAAAAACATGTTGTGATTAAACAGACAAGCAACACTGAAAAATGAGGAAAAAAAATTTCTCGTTATTATCAACAGATAAAGGTGACTAGTGTATTTTGTGGGTGGGATTTGAACTTGTCTTTTCAAGGAAAGCTTATTTTCTATTCTCTCTATGACTGCATCTCGGGTTTCATTTTCATTGCTTTTTAGAACATCCACCTTTGTCATTGCAATCAGGGAGGATTGTGCTAATGGTGAGACTGCACGCATTAGAAAATCATCGTATCTGCTCAACTGCACTAAGTTCTTAATCTTCACCTGTAAATATTAGATGTCTTCATAATAGTAAGATTAGGAGCGAAAGCTGAAGCCCGGTAAAAAATTGCATATTGTTTAAGTTTTTGTTTAATAAGAAGCTCTCGTACTGAGGAGGAAAAGACTATGGAAACAAATAACATGATTTTAATATACATCACCAATGCTCTTATTTTGACTTTATGTAACCGGTGCTCATTTATATAAATGAAACAGGCATTTTTGACAGAAATGAATGGGAACAAATGGAAGGTGTTGCACACATGAAAAAGGGTTAAAATAACCAACTCACAGCCAAGTAGAAGCAAACTCCCACCTTAGAGGCCTCAGCAGGGACAGTCAAGTCCTCCTAACTGCACGCATTATCCCCCCTGGGAAAATGTTGTTTGGGAGAGTATGTGAAGGTTGGTACATGTTGCCCCATTCTGCAGAGGCAAATGACTGATGCAGATCCCACAGTGCTGTACCAAGAAATATAGATCAAAAGTCTTGACAATTTTAAATTAACTTGAGTTTTTTTCCATTACTTTACATTCTCATTTATTGAATGAATGAATGAATGAATGAAATATTTATTTCAAACATCTAAACAACATATGCTAACACAAAAAATACAATAAAAATAAGAATGATAATCAAACATGAAATAAAAAAGAGAACAAGAATTCTTGTCATTGCAGTTACCCACAACGAAATGAGTTCCAGCTTCCCCACAAAATGTAGCATCTAATAACAAAAACAATAAAAACAGTAAAAAACAACAAATGATAATAATCAGCATCATAGCATTATTGCACAGTTACCTATGTACTGTCATATTGCACTAATCAGACATCAACTGTCAATCCATATGTTTGGATGTGTGTCTGTAAAGGAGTAGGGGTGGGGAGGTGATACTACTCTGTGAAATAAGCTCTTCTTCAGCCATGTAGTGTGTAGCGTGTCCCCCTGTCACCACTTCCCAGATGGCAGAAGAAAACAGTGAATGCCCCAAGTGAGTTACATCAGCTCTGATGGACGCCTTCATCTGCAGCCTGTCAGCATATATGGAGTTCAGTTGTAGCAGTGTAAACCCATTGACCCTTTGCGCTGTCTTCATTACCCAAATAAAAGCCCTCCTATTTTCTTCCCCAGAGTTCCCATAGCCCCATTGCAGCAGTGGCAGATAATGTTATCTTTAGGGCTCTGATAAAAGTTTCTGAGCAGCTGAGGTGGTAGACTGTCCTTTTTCAGTGTTCAGGAAGACAGGTCTTTGCTAAGCTTTCTTCACAAAGCTAGAGGTGTTTATTGACCTTCACTGATGTGAAGACCCAGGAACGTAATGAACTCAGCCCTTTCATACCCTTCCCCCTTGATAGTCAACAGACCCTTTTTATTCCTCAGAATTTTTCAAAAGTCCACAATAACCTCTTTGGTTTTATTGGTGTTTGAAACTAGGTTATTGTCTGTACACCATTTGATTAGATGTTGGACCTCCTGCCTGTAGAATGACTCATTATCTGAGATGAGTCTGACCATCTGACCTGGTGTCATCTGCAAATTTTGTGTGTGAAGAGGATGAAGAGGACTGGACTTAGCACACAGCCCTGCGGCACACCTGCACTCAGGATTATGGTTGAAATGTCTGGTTTCCTATCCTGACATTTTGTGGTCTGTTAGTGAGAAAGCCCATTATCCATACGAAGAGTGTGCTGGGCAATCCGTGGTTGGTGAGTTGATGAACCAGTTTGTGAGAGATAATAGTGTTAAAGGAGGGACTGAAGTCTGCAAAGAGCATCCTTACATATGTGTTTTGGTGCTCCATAAGTGACATGGTTGAATCAAGCGTGATGGAGATTACATCTTCTACAGACTGGTTTGCTTTTAAGCAAACTGGTATCCATCCAGATCTCTCAAAGCACTTCATTATTGCTGGTGTAAGGGCAACTAGACAGTAGTCGATGAAGCTGGTGACTGCTGTCGACTTTGGCAGAGGGATGATTGTGGTGGCTTTGAAGCAGGGGGGCACTTAAGCATACCGTAGTGAGAGGTTCAATATGTCAGTACCTCTGTTAGCTGGTCAGGACAGGCCATAAGGATACGTTGAGGCACTCCATATGGTCCAAATGCTTTAAATATGTCAGTCCTCCCCATAACTGACCTTATCTTGTGGTGTTTGAGGGTGAATGTCTGCTCGTTCTCTAGCTGTACTCCTCTGGTGCTTGCTTCGCCATATGGTTCATCAAAGTGGGCAAAAAGACATTCAAGGTATCAGAAAGATCTTTGTCCTGACTGACGTGTGTTATCTTTATATTTATTTCGGGGTTTTGTCCTCTACGAATGCTGCAGGGGTCTTTATTCTCGAAATGTTCTTCAACCCTTTGATTCCACTTCTGTTTGGCATATTTAATGCAATTTTTTAGGTCCCTATGGGGAACAGTATAAACCAGCATGTCATTTGGCCTAACGTTAGCATCCCTTTCCTGGGAGGTGTGCTCTCACTATGCTGGTAAACAAGGGTTCTGATGGTCAGCATGGCCTTAGTACAGAAGTTGCTGCAATCCAAGACAGCAGAGGTGTATGTTTCTAAGTTGGTTCCCAGTGAAAACACCCCTCAGTCTGAGCTTGTAAAACGATCTGGCAATGTTACAGTCCAGTACTGTCTTCACAGCTGGTCTGGTTTTGCAACCACAGGTTTATATGATGATTCAGCATCAAGGGTGTGATCTGGTAAGCCAAGATGGGGTATGGCACAGCTTTTTATGGCCCCGGGATATTTAACACTTCATCCAGGTTATATTTGGCTCGGGTCTGAAAGTATACACTTTAATGGAGGTTGGGTTACACAGATATGCATGATTAAAGTCTCTATCAACAGTCACAGCCCCTTTGAGAGGAGCATTCATCTGGATGTTAATAAAGCTCTTCAGCGTTAGCTTGCAGTGAGATGTAAACTATTGCAGTAATCTCTCTTGGTAGATAAAATAGCCTGCATTTCATGGCAAGGTAGGTACTACAAATACAGAGAGCAATGTTTTCCAATTTCCACATTTACTACAGTATACCAGTCATGGTTGATATAGATACTAACTCCACCCCATGTTGTCTTACCATGGTTCAGAGTTCTATCCACTGAATAAACAGTGCAGCCAGCTAACCCAATAGATTAGTACTGTTCAGCCACAGTCATTCATTTACCATGTTTTGAGATATAATCCTTAGCCTAAGTTCATCAGTCTTGTTGGCAAGCAAGCAACAGTTGACAAGAAAGAGACTTGGCAGTGCTGTTCGATGCAGGTTAGCTTTTAACCTCGCATGGACGCCACTACGCTTGCCCCGCTTCTGCTTCCTCATTCTGCGCTGCCTCTGGCAGCTCCTCAGCAGAATGAAGTTAGAGTCCTCCAGTCCATCATGACACTCAAAATCTAAATCCCAGCGCCATGCTCTCATATGAAGGAGTTCAACTCATTTATAATCATAAGCACCAGCTTCCATAACAAAAAAGTCTAACATAGTACTCAAAAACACAGCAACAAAGAAGAGCCTGCATCCATGCGTTGCACCATATAAAGCCATCATATTCAGTTTGAAAAGGAGGAAGAAGAAGCCAATGCTTATTAAATCCTAACCCCATTTAACTCCTCCAATATATCCATGATGTATATTCAGTCTGAAAGTTATGTTCTATTAAGTTTACATAAAGCTGTTCTGTTTTGTGTTTTCTCTGCTCAGGTGTTGGTGCAGCCTCAGTATTTTGGACCTTTCAGTAAAAATGTGCCCACTTGACACATCCAACACCACAGCAGAAGTGGAGCCTGGCGAAAGTGATCACTCATTTTTGTTTAACGACAGTTTTGGTTCATACCAACCCGGTTTCAACTCTGATATCACCAAGCACCTTGGAGTCCAAATAACCTTAATTATGGCTTATTCCTTAATAATCCTGCTGGGGCTGCTGGGCAATTCGCTTGTTATCTATATGATTATTCGCTACAGGAACATGCGGACAGTGACCAACTACTTCATAGCCAATCTGGCCTTGGCAGACCTTCTGATGGTCACTCTTTGCCTGCCCTTCACTCTGGTTTACACTCTGCTGGATGAGTGGAAGTTTGGCGCCGTGTTGTGCCACATTGTGCCTTTTGCTCAAGCACTGAGTGTTCATGTGTCCATCCTGACCCTGACTGTCATAGCTCTGGAGCGTTACCGCTGCATCGTCTTCCACCTTGGTCGACGTCTGACTTGGCGTTCCAGCCTCTTCATCATGGCATTCACTTGGACTATTTCTTCTGTCTTGGCAGCTCCACTTGCCATCTTTAGGGAATACCGCTATGAAGAGATTCCTTCTATCAATCTACGCATGCCTGTCTGCTCTGAGAAGTGGCCCCACGGCATTAACCGGGACGGAGTCATCTATAGCCTCTCAATGATGCTACTACTTTACATTCTTCCTTTAGCCATCATCAGTTATGCCTACATATGCATCTGGGTCAAACTGAAGAACCATGTCAGTCCATCCAGCCGTAATGACAACATCAGTCGACGCAAGAAAACCACAAAGATGTTGGCGCTTGTGGTGGTGGTGTTTGCAACCAGTTGGTTGCCTTTGCATGTGCTACAGCTGACCACTGATCTGGACCTGGTGCTTCGGTTTGAGGAGTATAAGCTCATTTTCACAGTGTTTCATATTGTGGCAATGTGCCCTACCTTTACTAACCCTCTCCTCTATGGATGGATGAATAAAAACTACAGGAATGGCTTCCTAATGGTGTTCCGTTGTGAGGACAAGGCAGAGTCTTTTCATCCAGAGGGCTCGTTCAGGACACGATCTGTCAGAGGGCCAACTTTGAACAGTCGTAACGGCGGAAACCCTCCCACTGCTGTTTGAGATTTCTCTTGTTTAAATGTAGAAATCTAAGCACATTAGGCAGACCTCTGCTTTAGGGGGTGTGTTGTTCAGAAGAAGCTTTTTGACTTACCTAATATACTGACCTATAGGTGTGTTTCAATTGTATCTACCTGAAGCTTTCAGCCCCTCACATTTTAACAGCCTTGGAAATCATCTGTCCACTAAGGTCCAAGGCACAGATACATTAACTCATTATACTCCTCCTCAATAAGGTAAGGTAAGGTAAGGTAAGTTTATTTATATAGCGCTTTTCAGCAACGAGACACTCAAAGCGCTGCACATACAATTACAATACAATCACAAAGCAAATAAACACAGATACAGACACAGAAAAACAAATCAAATGATAAAATCAAACAACAGAGGTAATTTAAAAAAGTTAAATAAAATAAAGAGAATAGAATGATGGACAAGAAAATGAGAGGAAAATTGGACTGAAAACGCAACTAATCATGCCTAAATGGCACAGTCAAAGGCCACTCTAAACAAATAAGTTTTTAATCTTGATTTAAAGCAACTTAGGGTTTCGACACTTTTACAGTTTTCTGGCAGTTTATTCCAGGTTAGTGGAGCATAAGAACTAAAAGCTACTTCTCCATGTTTAGTTCTGGTTTTGGGTATGCAGAGTAGATTTGAGCAAGATGACCTGAGAGGTCTGGGTGGTTGATACAAAGACAACAAGTCAGTAATGTATTTTGGTGCTAAGCCATTCAGTGATTTATAGACTAACAGAAGTATTTTAAAGTCTATTCTCTGAGCTACAGGGAACCAGTGTAGGGACTTTAGAACCGGGGTGATGTGCTCCACTTTCTTAGTTCTAGTAAGGAGATGGGCAGCAGCATTCTGGATCAACTGCAGCTGTCTGATCGACTTTTTAGGCAGACCTGTGAAGAAACCGTTGCAGTAATCAATTCTACTAAAGATGAACACATGAATTCGTTTTTCAAAGTCCTGCTGAGAAATTAGTCCTTTAATCCGGGAGATGTTCTTTAGGTGATAGAAGGCCAACCTTGTTACTGTCTTTAGGTGTCTCTGAAGGTTCAGGTCTGAGTCCATCACTACACCCAGATTTCGAGCCTGACTGGTGGTTTCTAGCTGTATTAACTGAAGCTGTGTGCTAACTTTTAAACGCTCTTCCTTTGGTCCAAAGATTATTACTTCAATTTTGTTTTGATTCAGCTGAAGAAAATTTAGGCCCATCCATGCATTGATTTCTTCTAAGCATTTACCCAGCGCTTGAATGGGTTCATGGTCACCTGGTGACATCGTAACGTATAGCTGTGTGTTGTCTGCATAGTCATGATAACTTACGTTGTTGTTTATTAAAATCTGAGTAAGGGGGAGCATGTAGATATTGAATAGGAGGGGCCCTAAGATGGACCCTTGGGGAATGCCACATGTGATATTTGTGCTCTCTGATGTAAAGTTACCTACTAACACAAAAAAGTCAATTTCCTTCAAATAGGATTTAAACCAGTTGAGTGCTGTACCAGAAAGGCCGACCCAGTTTTCCAGGCACTCTAATAAAATGGAGTGATCAATAGTGTCTAATGCTGCACTAAGGTCCAATAATACCAGCACTGTGGTTCTTCCACAGTCTGCATTTATACGGATGTCATTGAACACCTTGACAAGAGCAGTCTCTGTACTGTGGTGAGCAGGAAGCCTGACTGGAAGACATCGAAGCGGTTGGTCGTTGTTAGGAAGTTGTTTAACTGCTGAAACACAGCTTTTTCAATAATCTTACTGATGAAGGGGAGGCTTGATATAGGCCTGTAGTTCTGTAGTAGCAGCCTGTCCAAGTTGCTCTTTTTCAATAGAGGTTTGATAATTGCTGTTTTCAGGGCCTGGGGGAAAACACCTGACAAAAGGGATGCGTTTATTATTTGTGTTAAATCAGATGTTATTACGGGCAAAGCTTTCTTAAGGAAAGCTGTGGATAAACATCGAGATAGCAGGAAGAAGAGCTTAGTTGCTGTACGATTTCTTCTAAGTTTTAGTAGTTTATTTGGTGAAATTGGGAAATTTTGTCAAAATCAGTTCTAGTTGGAGAAAACATTGGTACTGGAGTTGATGTGGATGTGCTGACTGCCTCTCTGATCTTTTGGGTTTTTTCAGTGAAGAATTTAGCAAATTCATTGCAGGTCCTGGTAGAGTGGAGTTCAGATGCTACAGTTACAGGAGGGTTTGTTAACCTGTCAACCGTGGTAAATAATGCATGAGCATTGTTAATGTTTTTGCTGATGATCTCAGAAAAGAAAGATTCCCTTGCATTTTTCAGTTGTAGGTTATATCTGTATAGTCTCTCTTTATAGATAATATAGTGAACCTGGAGTCCAGTCTTTCGCCACCTGCGTTCAGCTTTTCGACATTCCTTTTTTTCACTTTTGACTGTTAGAGCACTTCTCCATGGAGACATTTCTTCCCAGAAATGACTTTCACTTTAATTGGAGCAATTGAATCAATGATGTCCGAGATTTTAGAATGAAAGTTTTCTACCAGCTCATCTACAGTGTTACAGGGCAAAGTGGAGGTAGAAGAGTAAATCTGGTTACAGGTTTCAGCAGCACTGTCCTTAAAGATGCGTTTTCTTATCATGTCTCTTTGGCAAACTGAGTCATTGCAGATGATGCTTTCAAAAATAACAGAAAAGTGGTCAGATAGGGCAACATAAGTTACAGACACCTTGGAAATGTTTAGACCCTTAGTGATGATCAAGTCCCAAATATGTCCCTGTTTGTGCGTTTGCTGTTTAACATGTTGAGTAAAACCAAACGTTCTAAGAGTGTCACATAGATCTATTGCACTTCTGTCTTCAGGATTGTCCATGTGAATGTTGAAGTCTCCGAAAATAATTAAACAGTCATAATAAACACAAATCACAGATAAAAGCTCATTAAAATCACTAATAAAGTTTGTTTTGGACTTAGGAGGCCTGTAAATATTCAAGAACATGGTTCGGACCGGGCTCTTTACCCGGAGAGACAAATATTCAAAAGAGTGAAATTTGCCCAGAAATACTGAAATCTTTAAACAAAGTGGCCACCCCTCCACCTTTTCTTTGCTGTCTGCTTTCACAAAGAAAATTGTAGTTCAGAGGCGTCGACTCTACCAGAATGGGAGCTTCATTAGATTCATGTAACCATGTTTCTGTTAAAAACATAACATCAAGATCGTGGTCAGTAATGAAGTCATTGATTAAAAATAATTTTCCTGACAGAGATCTAATGTTCAGTAAAGCCAGTTTATATGACTTAGTTGTTGATATTAACTCTGTGTGTGGTTGTACCTGACAGTTTATGGCTTTGTTGATTGTTTATTACTGTCTCTTATCTCTTATCCAATACTGAACTGATGAGATGTTGCTGCTTAACAGCATCTTAAAAGTAACAAAATCAAGACTAAATGTCCTCTTTTGCTTCTGGTAAATCTGTTTCCTGCTGTATATATTTCAGTTGTACAGTGGGAAAATGTGTTACTGTTTGCAAACATTTGGTTATTTGCACTGCAGCTGCACGGTGGCACAGTTGGTAGTACTGTTGCCTTGCAGCAAGAAGTTCCTGGGTTTCACTCCTGGCTGGGGGTCTTCCTGCATGGAGTTTGAATGTTTTCCCCATGCCTTCGTGGGTTTTCACTGGGTACTCTGGCTTCCTCACACAGTCTAAAAACATGACTTTTAGGTTAATTGGTCTCTCTAAATTCCCCTTAGGTGTGAATGAGTGTGTGCATGGTTGTTTGTCCTGTATGTCTCTGTGTTGCCCTGCGATTGATTGGCGACCTGTCCAGGGTGTACCATGCCTCTCGCCCATAGACTGCTGGAGATAGGCACCAGCTTCACCATGACCCACTATGGAATAAGCGGTATAGAAGATGAATGAATGAATGAATGATATTTGCACAGCTTCAATGTGATGAGGAGATGGATTTCCAAATCAGACCAATAATCGTACATCTCTTTTTGACAGGGGTTACTTTCTAAGAAACTAGCAAAATCACTCAAACTGTGTGGAAATGTTGAAGCTACTATCTTTCTATGTGTGATGGGGCTGTAAA
Source organism: Girardinichthys multiradiatus (assembly GCF_021462225.1). Taxonomy (NCBI): domain Eukaryota; kingdom Metazoa; phylum Chordata; class Actinopteri; order Cyprinodontiformes; family Goodeidae; genus Girardinichthys; species Girardinichthys multiradiatus. The sequence goes on along the minus strand of NC_061815.1, from coordinate 20,072,554 downwards.
ACACTTAGCAAGAAGTTTTTTTGGAACATCAAGTCATATCACATTTTGAAGTATGTTTGTCACTTTTTATGCAGTCCCAGTTTGAATAATGCATGTGTTTTGGGATTAAGGGTGTGGAATTGATTGTGTTCAACTGTGTCAGAATAAGCTACATTACTTAACAGGCTCATTTTTTCCCTTCATATTTATGGATCAATTGACTATCTTAGAATGAAATGTCAATGATCTATGAATGCCCCAAGTGGTCCGATAAGTTATCATTTGCCTAATTAATCAGTATGTAGCTCATGCTGTCAGTTTCACATTTAGAGGCAAGCATCTAAGTGAATCTACAAAAGCACAGATAGAGTGAAGAGCGCTTGCATAGTTACATAAACATGAATAATGTTAGGTCATTGATGTAATATTTCAGCTATGGCACGTTTATGCTATGGAACTATACAAATCCAAGAAATCTGTAGCAGCCTGGTATAGTTGGTGATCAAATAATTTGACTTATTTATTTTACTTATTTACTTAAATTTTTCATTGATTAGTAAATTTATATGGAGCTGAGTGTTTAGTGTCAATAAATTCTGAACACCTTCAACATTTTCAGCCTAGGCTAATCTACAATGTATGTCTCTAGTTGGACTTTTGCTTAAACAAACAATGTATATGTATTAACTATCCTAGTGTTAAATGTGCAGAAACAAAAATGTGAAGAAAGTGGATGCTGGAGTGTTACTTACCTGAGGGAGCGTATCTTCCTACCCCACTGAAACACTAGACAGCAAAAAAATAGTGTGACAAAGGTGTTAATGCCTAATGCATGTGGTGCAAACAATATCAGTATTGTAAATAAGTAACCATTTAGAAATATTTTGCAGCCTTTCCACCACATAGCACTACATCTCTACCCTTGTTCCTGCACCTGAAATGTGAGGGGAAAAGACTCCCCCTCCCACCAACCACAAGCCCTGAAAGGACAGTGGTTGATTGAAAAAGGTTCCTGCAGTCAAAACACAATTTATGTCTCGAAAGAGGGCCCAAGGCTTTGCAAGCAAATCTCTTTATAAGGCTCCTTGTTGAGTTGAGAGGTACTGGTAAAGTACATATGTCTAATTTATTCAAATATGTATCCAAAATGTTTACCTATGTCTTATTTAAACATGTTCTTGTGTAAATGCAGATTTCTTGTTGCTAAATAATGTCCAAGTTTATAGTATGTTTTTTGACAGAAGGCAGAGATTGATGTGACTGTGAATTTAGGCTGCTCATAATATTTGGATAATTATCTTCTCATTCATTCAAATCCTCTAATCTGGAAAAACAAAAATGTTCCACCGCAGTAACATGCAATCCTCTTCCAAGACATCCGAAGGGAGCCGTCACTAATATTCTGTACAAATAGGAACTTAATTGTTTTCACCTGGCCACCAGATGTTCCTGATTACACTGAGCAGCGAGACTCTGTGTCCAGAGGAATCAGACTGGAAACCAGTGACCTGTGTGACACCAGAGAGGCACACTGTTTTCATCACAGAAGCTTGTTCGAGGGGATGTAAAAAGAACATGCAATTCTGGGTTCATTATACGCTGCTGCTAAAGTGTCCTTTTTATGATGGTTTTTATTAAATGTTGCTACATTAATCATCCACGAGGCCTCTGGGCACCAGTATCAAGCCTGTACTGGATACACCAACATTACTGCTGGTGTGTCTATTAAGATAAATTATTGTCTGTTCCTCTGTGTTAAATAAAGATAACTTGGCTTGTGTATGTGTGGAAGGGAAGTACATCCTGAATCCCAGTGACTACTGATTAAAGCAAAATATGACCTGTGCAGTAAGTGTCTCAAAGTGAACACCGATTTCATTCAGATGTTTATATGAATGTTGCATCAGTATACAGGAAAAAATAACCCTCAGACTATAGACCTGATTTATAAAAAAAGGGATCAAGTAAATCCAGTAAAGCAAGTGTGGCCCACACATTTTCATTCATTGTACAGCAAAGAGAATAGCTATTGCAAATACATTACTGGTTCCTGACTCCCACATTGCAGATTTCCTGGCTTAGGTATATGGTATTTTATGTACTTCGGGTTCCAAGCCTTTAAAAAGAAAAACAACTAGCAGAACGCTACATTCACATCCAGTAGCATCAAAATTTCTCCCATAAACATTACAGGTTTATCTCATATATACCAATAATTGTTAAAATTATTGAGTTAAAGGGAAACTGTTACTTTCTTAAAGCAATGTTGCCAACGGTGGTACTTTGCCTGAGATGGAGTTGGGTAGGGATCTGTGTGAAAAAAGAAAGGCAGCACAGCATTTTGTGACTAAAGAAAAAATGAGCTAACGTGACCAGATTTAAAAGATTGATATTTGAGACATCTGTAATTGATTAAGAAGCTATATAAACACTCGGATTTTGAGCAACCCACCATCTTATTTTTTGATGTCCAAACTTTGAAGAATGATCTAGCTCCTTAGAGAAGGTGAGATGGATCATATAATTGGAAAACAAAAATAATAATAATAAGCTATGATCAATGTGAAACTAATGACGTAGTGGTTATATAATCTAAGTTGTCTGCAGCTGCAAACAACAAATCTTCCAGTAAATTAAAAATGTCAACTTTGTTTAGAATGACCAATCACAAACAGTAGTTTAGAAAATAAAGAGTTTAATTTGAGTGTCTATTTGGAGAGACATTTATCTGGGCAGAGAGCTGGTAACCCTGCTTAAAGCTGCAAAATAGGCAACGCCTGACCCAAAAAAAAAAAAAACCCCGAAGAAACCCCTGAAGCTTTGAAGCATTTTGCACAGGTTCTCTGCTGCCATCTAGCAATCAAAAACAAGCATCACGTCTGCGCCGCCTGGCGGATTACGATGCGTAGAGCTTGCAAAGTTAAACAAGGTGTTAATACAGGTCCTTCTCAAAATATTAGCATATTGTGATAAAGTTCATTATTTTCCATAATGTCATGATGAAAATTTAACATTCATATATTTTAGATTCATTGCACACTAACTGAAATATTTCAGGTCTTTTATTGTCTTAATACGGATGATTTTGGCATACAGCTCATGAAAACCCAAAATTCCTATCTCACAAAATTAGCATATCATTAAAAGGGTCTCTAAACGAGCTATGAACCTAATCATCTGAATCAACGAGTTAACTCTAAACACCTGCAAAAGATTCCTGAGGCCTTAAACACTCCCAGCCTGGTTCATCACTCAAAACCCCAATCATGGGTAAGACTGCCGACCTGACTGCTGTCCAGAAGGCCACTATTGACACCCTCAAGCAAGAGGGTAAGACAGAAAGAAATTTCTGAACGAATAGGCTGTTCCCAGAGTGCTGTATCAAGGCACCTCAGTGGGAAGTCTGTGGGAAGGAAAAAGTGAGGCAGAAAACGCTGCACAACGAGAAGAGGTGACCGGACCCTGAGGAAGATTGTGGAGAAGGGCCGATTCCAGACCTTGGGGGACCTGCGGAAGCAGTGGACTGAATCTGGAGTAGAAACATCCAGAGCCACCGTGCACAGGCGTGTGCAGGAAATGGGCTACAGGTGCCGCATTCCCCAGGTCAAGCCACTTTTGAACCAGAAACAGCGGCAGAAGCGCCTGACCTGGGCTACAAAGAAGCAGCACTGGACTGTTGCTCAGTGGTTCAAAGTACTTTTTTCGGATGAAAGCAAATTCTGCATGTCATTCGGAAATCAAGGTGCCAGAGTCTGGAGGAAGACTGGGGAGAAGGAAATGCCAAAATGCCAGAAGTCCAGTGTCAAGTACCCACAGTCAGTGATGGTCTGGGGTGCCGTGTCAGCTGCTGGTGTTGGTCCACTGTGTTTTATCAAGGGCAGGGTCAATGCAGCTAGCTATCAGGAGATTTTGGAGCACTTCATGCTTCCATCTGCTGAAAAGCTTTATGGAGATGAAGATTTCATTTTTCAGCACGACCTGGCACCTGCTCACAGTGCCAAAACCACTGGTAAATGGTTTACTGACCATGGTATCACTGTGCTCAATTGGCCTGTCAACTCTCCTGACCTGAACCCCATAGAGAATCTGTGGGATATTGTGAAGAGAACGTTGAGAGACTCAAGACCCAACACTCTGGATGAGCTAAAGGCCGCTATCGAAGCATCCTGGGCCTCCATAAGACCTCAGCAGTGCCACAGGCTGATTGCCTCCATGCCACGCCGCATTGAAGCAGTCATTTCTGCCAAAGGATTCCCGATCAAGTATTGAGTGCATAACTGTACATGATTATTTGAAGGTTGACGTTTTTTGTATTAAAAACACTTTTCTTTTATTGGTCGGATGAAATATGCTAATTTTGTGAGATAGGAATTTTGGGTTTTCATGAGCTGTATGCCAAAATCATCCGTATTAAGACAATAAAAGACCTGAAATATTTCAGTTAGTGTGCAATGAATCTAAAATATATGAATGATACATTTTCATCATTACATTATGGAAAATAATGAACTTTATCACAATATGCTAATATTTTGAGAAGGACCTGTATGCTCAGACTCAACCTCTGTCCTCTCAAGTATTAGATCATTCCATTCAAACAGTAGACAGGATATTCTCTATGATATACTTGTTGTTATTCTCAGAATTCATCAGTGGGGTGGTATAGTTCAGTTTCTGTGGGTGCCAGCACATGTGGGGATCAATGGGAATGAAAAAGTGGACACACTGGCAAAATAAGCTCTAAAAAAAAGTACAGTGGAAATGAGGGCTAAATTGAGTAAATCTGAGGTAAAGACTATGATTTGGAAACACATAAATCAGGAGTGGCAAAGAGAGTGGGATAATGGAAAGAAGGGAAGACATCTGTATAACATTCACAGCAGGATAGCATCCAGAGTCCAGAGTGCAGGGAGGGTATAGGAAAGAAGAATCTGTCATTACAAGAAACATGGGACAGGTAGATGTGAAGGTTGCCAGGAAGAAGAGACAGTTGAACATGTGGTTTTAAGGTGTAGAGGTTACAGTGTATATAGTGAGATTTTGAGAGAAAGATTGAAGGAACTAGGAGTAAAAGAGTCCACTTTGAAAAGTATTTTGGGTTTGGGAAGTAGAGCACAATTTCGGGTACTGGTGTACTTTTTAAATGATACAGAGATCCATTAGAGGATTTAGGTAGTGGCTGACCCATACTCTGGAACAGTAGGTGGCGGTAATGCCTCATTAAGTTGGTCGCCAACCGCCGTAATACTTGAAGAAGAAGAAGCCTCCTGGCGGATATTCCGTTAACGCTCAGCGTTTGACCTTACTTCTCGGTCCGGTGACGTTTGGCATCTCAATTAGGTGGCCACACGATGGACTTTGCTCCACACGAACCATGAAATGTCCTTTCTGATTATTTGAATACACCCACTGTGCAGGTTAGTGTTTATTTCGTCTATGTCGAGCCCTTCCTTCTATGTGATTACAGGAGATTGAATACATATATGTACGGCAGTCTGCCATTCATTCATGAGGTTAGCCACATGCTAGTTTAGTTCATGCTAACCAGGAAGCCACGGAGCGTGTACGTAAATGTGACGGAAACAACTTTTAACACATGTTGAGTTCAGTTTGTTGCTGTACATTGAACTTTTATTTTAAACCACAAATACATTATAAAGCCGCCTGTAAAAAAACAAAACAAAAACAGCACAGCAAGCGATTTATTACGTAGTAGGTTTTATGTGCGGTTTAGCTATCTTGTACTGTTAGCCTACAAAATATGAATGAAAAAAGTCCTTGCAATCATGACAGACTTCTGCATACATGTCAACGCACTTAAAGCCTTTCTGTTTGTTCGTAGCAGTCATTTAAACCACGAATGCAGCAGAATGAGTTGTAAATGTGTTCACTGTGAACCTTACTCTGCTCCTGCTCTATCTGATCATAACGGACTCCCACTTTATCTCTGTGCTGCAGCTACACTGCCAGAATAAACCAAGGGAACAATGGGGAAATATTTTTGCTGCACAGGTTTTCTGAAAAGCACCTGGGACCAAGTTTGCATTGCCTTCTGGCAACGTTATCCCAACCCTTACAGGTAAGGAAAAACTCATTGGTGTAATAGTGTTTTATTACACGCTTATTGATCGTACCTCATTAAACTGCGCTATCTAAGCAGGTGGAATGGGTCTCTACATTCAAATCCTACAGAGGTTTGCTAATTGAGATATATCTTTTACTTAGTGTATGCACTTTTTAAATAATCACGTGCATAACAGGGGTGTGTTACTATAATCCAGTGGTTTGCTGATTAAAAAACATCAGTTATCTGCCATTTGAAACCAATAGCAGTTTTGTCTATCATATCAATCTGAGAAATGCAGTGTGGGGATTCCCTGATGATACCTGAACATTGAAACGATCCCAGGGATATTATATAATTACATACTAAAAGAATTAAGCACATATTGGCATGCACTATACACCAGCCACACAATGACCTTTCTGACATGAGTAAGTAGCAGGCCCTTGGTTCATTGCATAGAATGTAATTAAAATACGTTGATGTTTGTACTTGTAATGTGACAAATATATATATAAAAAAAAGGGGGTATGAATCAAAGAAACCTTGGATATAGAAGCAAACCATTGCCATTTAACACAGACCAGCACAGACCCTATAGTATTGCTGATAAAGCTGACCTGTGATTCCTGGCCAATGAACAGTCTTTTAGGAACAGGGACATTTTTCGAGCCTGCATCCATGATCCACAAAACGTTTTGCTGCCATCAGTTTCAAAAAAGGCTTTTTTATCTGCAAAATGTCTCAGTTTAACAAATATAATGTCGTGTGTGTGACAGCATACTGCATATTTTTAAGTTCAGAGTTATCAACCTGATCCGTCTCTCTCAAACATTATACTGTTTTGACCTAAATTTAATTTGGAATTCGATTTAACCAGGAATAAATTCTTCTGAAACCAAAATCCATCAAAGAATGTTATGGCCTTTTCTTATTAATACATTTGTTACCTATTTATAACTTTACTGAGAATTTAAACCTGTTCAGAAATATTTGTTTTCCCAAAACGAAAGGATTTTCCCATTTTACTGGTTCTCACTATTTTCCGTCTGTTTTCAGTAACCATGTCTTGACGGAGGACATTATCTTCAGAGAAGTTACTCCATCCAACTGCCTCATTTCCAGACGTCTGTTGACCAAAACCAGCCGTGCACCTCGCTGGATGGAGCGGTACCTCCCAAAGCACATGGCCAGCTCGGCGTACATCATCGAGGACTCCATCATTGACCCTCAGAAACGGACCATGACCACTCTGACATGGAACATCAGCCACGCTCGCATCATGGTACACTCATGTTTGCAACCATCAGAACTTGGCTTTGTATAGAGTCAAATCCGTCTCATTTTGTGTTTTTTTTGTTCTGCGTGCTGTGCCAGTCTGTGGAGGAGCGCTGTCAGTACCAAATTAACCCTGAGAAAGGCTCCTGGACGGAAATTAAAAGGGAAGCCTGGATCTCTTCCAGCCTCTATGGGCTTTCTAGAGCTATTCAGGTCAGTAGAGTAAAATAGAGTGCAGCACTACAGGGCAGAAAGGAGCACAGAGTGCCTGATAGGGAGCTTTTCCCACCTGTCCTGTTCTTTAAGATCAACAGTGTTAAGAAGCAACAACTGAGCACATTAATCAGAGTTGTTTGTCACTGTTGTCAGGTTTAGATAAATACACTGAGGTTATAATGTGAGTTCTGTCACATTGTCTTCTATCTTGACTGACTTTGTTCACTTTATCAGGAATTTGGTCTGGCGAGGTTCAAGAACAGTGTCACAAAGACTATGAAAGGCTTTGAGTATGTGCTCGCCAGAATGCAAGGTAGGTTGTTTTTAAAGTTGTTTTTTTTTTTCAGATTTTGTTGTTAAAGTAAACCTTATGGCTCATGTACTTCATGCATGCTAACAAGTACACAGGTAAAAGGTGTCATTGCATTATTTGTTACAGATAGTGTTTATTTTCTCAAATCAGAGTTTTTGTTAATCATGAATGACAGAAAAAGGAGTTGAAATTCTTTATAGACATTTCAGTATCTTTTAGAGGAACGTAGCTTCAAGATAGACCCAAAGTAGGGTGACATTATATAGACCCATCTATCAGACAGAAACGTTTTTACTTGAAGATTTTGTGTATCTTTTGAAACCACATTTTCATGTCCAACAAGGTATTTCATACAGGAATTCAGCCAAAATATCCTTTTTACACTGAAATGACAGAAATGCTGAAAAATTCCAAGTAGGTAAATCTGCAGCAAAGAAAGGTGTAACGTAAGTAAAGCGAAACACATGATTGGATGAGCAGGTCACCATTGGCGTATCTTCTGCTGATATATATATCTTTATATCTTCTGTTTATACATATATTTATAAACGTTCATAATACAAACTGGCATCATTTTAAATATAATTCTGAAACACTAGCTTCATGACCCGCCTTGCAACGGCTGAAAGTAAGAGAGAAAAAAGGGAAAGCAAAGAGAAAACGAGGCTTGCGTGGGTTTTTTTCCAGGTACTCCAGCTTCCTCCTACAGTCCACAAATAGGTCTGTGTGTGTGCGCACGCATGTGTTTGTGAATGAATGTTTAATCTAGTTTTCATTTCAATTCTGGCTCCAAACATTTACAAAAATGTCATCACTTCCACAATGCATTAAATGTGGATGGAGGAATCCAGTGTAAAACATGGAAAACAGTGGAATTTTTTATTAAATTAATTTGACCTGACAAAGTTTGGTCTCCCAAAAAAGATCTTTCTGTTGTTCACAAGAACATTTGTAATGACATGGCAGTAAAGGAGAGGCTGCATTGGTCGCGACACCTTCTGGTCCGTCAGTGTGACGCGACTTGCTCCTCTGAGGCTCAGATATCCCATCAGACCGCTGTGTGGCAGTCTGAGCACAGCTCAGAGCTCAAGCAGAAATCATTTAAAACCGTTCAAAGCAAAGCTCTGGATTTATGAAGTAGTAGTTTAGTGTGCTCTCAGTAAACTGTAGAAAATATGACGTAGTAAATTATGAGAAATAAAACAAAGAGGAAGCAAGCTAATGCTAGTCTGCCTCTTCACCAACTCCTTCCTGCACAAAGATCATCAGCAGAAGCCAAATGCTGATGATCTTCTTTTTCATGACTGAGTGGATTTTAAGCAGTTTACCAAAAAATGGACTTCAGTTGTACTGGAATACATTTTTTAGTGGGTTTTCGAATTGATTACTTTTTATGAAATGTGGCATATTTTAATATTGAAATAACATACAGTGCTGTGAAAAAGTGTTTGCTCCCTTACAGAGCTCTTTGGCTTCTGCTTGTTTTTTTTTTTGAGATCATCAAACCAATTTTCACATCAGACAAAGATAACCAGAGTGGGGACAAGTATTTGAGACACGGCTGATTTAGCAGGTTTACCCACCTGCAAAGCATGTAGACGTCTTATATTTTTATCATAGGTACTTCAACTCTGAGTGACGGAATATAAAACAAAAATCCAGAAAATTACATTGTTTTATTCTTAAGTAGTTAGCATTTTATTGCATGGCATATGTATTTGATCACCTAACAACCAGTAAGAATCCCAGCTCCCACAGGCCTGTTAGTTCTTTAAGAAGCCCTCCTGTTCTCCACTCATTACCTTTATTAACCTATTATCTGTATGAAAGTCTCCTGTCCACACATTCAGTCAAACACACTCCAACCTCTCCACAGTGACCAAGACCAGAGAGCTGTGTGAGAACATCAGGGATAAAATAGCTGACCTGCAAAAGGCTGTAATGGGCTACAGAAAAATAGCTAAGCAGCTTGGTGAGAAGGTAACAACTGTTGGCGCAATTATAGGAAAATGGTAGAAGTTCAAGATGATGGTCAATCTCTCTTGGTCTGGGCCTCCATGCAAGATCTCACCTCGTGGGGCATCAATGATCATGAGGAAGGTGAGGGATCAGCCCAGAACTAAATGGCAGGACCTAGTCAATGACCTGAAGAGAGCTGGGACCACAGTCTCAAAGAAGACCATTAGTAACATGCTACGCTACCATGGTGCAGCACATGCAAGGTCCCCCTGTTCAAGCTAGCACATGTCCAGGCTCGTCTGAAGTTTGCCCAAGACCATCTGGATGATCCAGAGGAGGAATGGGAGGAGGTTATGTGGTCTGATGAGGCAAAAATAGAGCTTTTTGGTCTGAACTCCACGCACCGTGTTTGGAGGAAGAAGAAGAATGAGTACAACCCCAAGAACATCATCCCTACTGTGAAGCATGGAGGTGGAAACATCATTCTTTGGGGATGCTTTTCTGCAAAGGGGACAGGACAATGGCATCGTATTAAGTGGAGGATGGATGGGGCCAACAACCTCCTTCTCTCAGTAAGGACACTGAAGATGGGTCGCGGCTGGGTCTTCCAGCATGACAGCGACCTAAAGGACACAACCAGGGCAACTAAGGAGTGGCTCCGTAAGAAGCATCTCAAGGTTCTGGATTGGCCTAGTCTGTCTCCAGACCTGAACCCAATTGAAAATCTTTGGATGGAGCTGAAAGTCTGTGTGTCCCAGCGATAGCCCTGAAACCTGAAGGATCTGTATGAAGGAGTGGTCCAAAATCCCTGCTGCAGTGTGTGCAAACCTCATCAAGAACTACAGGAAGCGTCTGATATCTGTTATTGCAAACAAAGGGTCCTGTACCAGATATTAAGTTTTGTTTTTCTGATGTATCAAAGACTTATTTCATGCAATAAAATGCAAATTTATTACTTAATCACACAGTGATTTTCTGGATTTTTGTTTTAGATTCGGTCACTCACAGTTGAAGAGAACCTATGATAAAACTTAAAGACTTTTACATGCTTTGCAAGTGGGAAAACCTGCAAAATCGACAGTGTATCAAATACTTGTTCTACCCACTGTACATCAGTGCCAAATGATGCTGTCATTTATCATTTATTAAGGGAAAAACTAACTAGTGAAAATGTAAGTGCTCCCCTATGACAACATAAAGTAGGCTCTTACAAATGATGTGTTCAGAAAAATGTTCGATCTGAGTATAAACAGTTTACATAACTAGAGGTCAGCTGACCTCCGCCAGTTTTATTTTCACAGGAGTAAAACTTTCAACTCTATGATGAAAACATTGATCTGTTTCATATAAAGCAACATCATGTGTTTCTGTAGGTGAAACTCCTTCAAGAACCTTGGCGGAGACTGCTACAGAGCGGGCTAGAGAGACAGCACTGGCAGCTAAAGAGAAAGCCAAGGACCTTGCCTCACATGCTCAGAAGAAACAATACGTGTGAAGATACAGCTGCAGCAGCCTCTTAAACCAGGACAATTTACTTTTACCCATTCTCATTGTTCATTTAGTTACTGGGGATTTTGCAATGGATCCCAGTCTTGGTTTAAAAACACCTCTGTGAGGACTCATCCTGCTGAAAGTGGTGGGTGGACCAGCCTGAGCTGGTTTCAAGAGCCTGTTCCAGCCTCCTTGATTGTGTTCAATGGACCTCAGATGCCACGTCATTTCAATATTTACCATAGATAGAAATCTTGGAAATGGGTGGTGGAATATGGCCCCGGGTGCCATAAAAATAAAGATAATAACCTACACTGGAAGTGTTCCTTAAGCCTTTCCTCAACCTCTGTACCCACCAGGATTTGCCTTTTTTACTCCAGTTCTCTGTTCATCTTGTTTTCTTTTATTTCCACACTTTTTACTGTTAAGTTGCAGCATTACTTTAAAATGATCAGATCAGTTCTTTGGATTCACTTATGTGTTTGATGTCATGTACTATGATGTTATGTTAGTTCAGTTTACCCAATCCTACCTTAGTCATGCTACTGACAGTGGTCCTCCTGCTGCCTCATGCTGAAGTATGCTAGCGGCATCTTGTTGGAGATATAGCTCAATAACCAGCCCTAACCTGGCATCTCTGCTGCTGTGTAAGAGCTCCTCTCCTCTTAACTTGATTGTCACCTCGCTGTATACATTCATTTATTCATTGCACTATTCTTGCTTGAATGATGTAGTATCAGCTGGTCAATAAACAGACATTTTCCAATCATTATATGGTTTTTCTGTCCCAAGTAGTGCATTGGACAACTTGAAGTAAGGTGTTGCGATACCTTGCTAAGTACACAAACTTCTGGAACTTTTTCTGTTTTTTACTGGGATTTTATGTGATAACACAAGTGCATCACTGTAAAGTGGAAAAAATTATATATGATATATAAAATATTTGAACATGAATAATCGTAAAGTATTATACATTCTTCTTTACAAACCAACAACGGAAAGTGTTTGAATACAGTGTTACTAAGGCCAAAATTATGCTCCTTTTCCATTGGCTTTACATTGGATGGCTCCACTCCATTTACCCCACTTTGTGACTGTTTACGTTACTGGCTTTCCTGGCCTGGTACTGGATTTCTCGGTTCCTGCTAGTCAGCAGGGCCAAAATGTGATGTCAGCAGACATCTGTCCACTGATTGGCCATTTTCCTGGGTCACCCGTATGTCTGCGGCATAAAGTGCGTGCCGAGGTAGCGGAGAGTGACGAGCAACAGATTTTACAGCACACCGCAGTACAGGGAAAAGCTCCAAAAAAAACTCCTTACTGCTTTAAGAGGACATGATGTGTGACGGTGAGGGTTTATAAAACTTTGCACAGCACATGTTGCTAGAAGCCCCAGCCTTCAATGGAAACAACAGGTTTCATGACAAGTAGAGTGAGGTAGAGCAGGTTGGAGCTGGAACCATGAATGGAAAAGAGATTAGATCTAGATTTTGACTAAACCATTCTAACATGTTAATATGGTGTGATCTGAACCACCTGATTGTAGCTCTGGCTGAATGTCATTGTGCTACTGGAACATCTCAATAGAAACATGGCAGACAAATAAAGTATAAATACAGGAAACTGGAAGCAGGAGTGGGTGACAAGACTGGTCAGTATGAAACACCCGAAGTTATGGTATTTCAGATATTCAGATTTGTGGATTGTACAGCTAATAGTTATGTCAACATATTCACCCACCCAAGCTGCAGCTCCTCTAGAGTTACCATGGGCCTCTTGGCTGCTTCCCTGATTAATGCTCTTTTTGGTCAATCTGTGAGTTTAGTTGATGACTTGCAGTTGTGCGATAATCTTCCATTTTTGATCAGTGCTATGTAAGATTTTCAGTTTGGCAAAGCTTTTATAACCCAAGCCTGCTTTAAACTTTCTCCCTGACCTGTCTGACGTTACACGATTGTCACGATGCTGTTGGTTCTCTAAAAAACCTGAGGCCTGAGACAGAACAGCTGGATTTAGACAGACAGGTGGACTATTTCCTGATTGGTTGCACTGGTTTTTATTAAAGGGTATTGGAGGTAAGTGGGCTCAATAAATAAGCATACCTATAGAATACTATAGCGTGCTATAGATTTTTTTAATCATACTACGATACACTGATTTTGTATTTATAATGTGACAAAATGTGAAAGAGGTCAAAAAGTATGAAAACTTTTGCGAGGCATTGCTTATAAAGCCCAGGTTATAAGCACAAAGAAAATAGTTTTAGCTGAAAAAAATACTAATAATTCTGGGAAATAATGACCGATGCAAGAAATAAATATAGAAAATATTTATTTGTTAAAAAAAAAAAGAAAGCTTACACCAGTACAAAAATGCTACACAATATTACTGGGTGGAGAGACAAACTACAAGTAATAAGGCCTCTTGCATATACAAAATTGAAGAAGAAAGCACCTTCAGTTACTAAATCTGCGTTACATACTTGTAATCAACATTAATTGCATAATCACTGCAAGTAGATGTTGCCTGCTCTGACTGGTGAATTTGTTGTATTTAAAACGCCCAAGTGAACCCTGTAGATGGCCAGCACTCTTCGCCAACTTGAATGCGCTCACAATTCGACTGATCACATTATGCGTCAAAACTCTTTGTTTTAAATAGAGATGCAAATGTGTGCCGGTACGAAACCTCAATGTGCAAATCTGACAGGTTGTTTTTTTTTTGTTTTTTTTCTCCCCATTTCCTAGCTGCTGGTTTTGTTCCCTCTCTTTGGCCGTACCTCGAAACTTTCTGTGACAAAACAAGTGCAACGGGTGGACGTTATGTGCAACAGAAGAAAAAGAGCTATAAATACATGAACTTACATTGGAGGACAAAAATAAAACAAATAACAGAAAATATGTTTAAGTGCACGCTAAATGCGACATGCTGCAATATAAACTTAGTGCTAAGGAGAAGCTGTGTAGAACGTTAGTCTAAATCTGGTTTAAGGCAGAATTCAACACAGACATGAAGGAAATTTGTATTAAAGTCCTTATTTCTGATTAAAACTGAGCTCCTGAATCATAGGCAGGTTAACACCTCATGGCTTTCAGTATAAAAAAAAACCAAAAAAAAAACAACATAATTGCTTGATCGGAGGACTGCTTATGCGTGATGTAACATCCGTCCCAATTTAGTGCAAATGGATGTATTATTAGCCTGTTGCTTTAAAACAAGACAGAAAAAAGCTTTCCTGTAAAAAACAAGTGTTCGGTTGTGTACAGTAACCTCTTTCTCCCTCATCCTGTTTTGTTTTTGGAATGTTTTCTTCTTCCTCTCCCTCTTGCAGACCCTGTGTCACGGAGGTCATAGCCAGGACCTGTCCAAGCTGGAGTAACTGTGGTCTGCGTCCATGTGTGCAATACTCAGCCCGTCAGAGTCCACGCAGTCAAACATGATGCTTTCCACGTCCACCTCCACGTCTTCTGTAATGAAGACAACAACAAAGGTCAAACCCATTAATAGAGGACAATAGATATCACAATCAAGGTGAAAGGGATAAAAACTTGGGCTGTGTGATGCGATCAGTTAAAACAACTCATCTTTTCTGCATTTCAAAGGTTCAATTCCTACCAAGATGTGAAAAAAGGTTTAAAACACAACTGAAATCTGTATTATGAGATTTTGCCAAGATCTGAGCTGAGAGCCCCTCATCCACCTACCTCTGTCTGAGTCTGACCTCTCCGAGGACATGGTGGACCCCTGGCTATTGTTCCTCATCCTCTCTGTTCCCCTCTGCAGCTGCTCCAGCCGAACACGCAGCTCCCTCTGCTCCCAGCGAAGGCGGTCCTTCAGTTGCTCCGCACGCTCGTCCTGCTCCTGCAGCTTCTGAAACGACGCAGATGAGGGGGAGAAACATTCAAACAAAACTTAAGATGCAGGAAGAGGGGAAATAATAGTGAAGAAGGCATCATGAACTGGTTACAGAGGTCAAACGTGAGGATTTATAATGTACCTTTATGTGAAGCTGAGCTTGTCTCAGCAGGTTCAGGGTGGTGTTCCTCATGGAGTCTGAAGAGACTGGAACATGCTTCTTCAGCTCCTCCAAGCAGTGCCTCAGCTGAGCTCGCCTGCAGTTTACAGTGATCAGCAATAAGTTCATTGCCTTGCTACATTTAAATACTCTTGACTTGTTCGCATCTTGTCACATTACAACCACAACTTTCAACGGAGCTCCTACTGATTTTATGCCATAGATTAACTCTGAGTTATTGTAAGGTGGAGGAAATGTGACACGTAGTTTCTTTTTTACATATAATGTGAAGTGTGGTGCGCCTTTGGTCTGTTTGTGTATGATCTCAGCATAAATAGAGCCGTCCTGTGAAGGCCTCAGAGGTTTCTCAAAGGGTTGTTTTTTTCCCGGCAGGGACCGGGGTGTTGGTCAGAGTTTGTAGGAAAATGGATGGAGGTAAAAAGAGGACAGTCCTGGAATAAAACCTGTTAGAGGCTGCAAAAGACCTAATAGAGGCTACTATAGCGTAGAGGTTCGCCTTCGAACAGGACAGCAGACCCTAAGCATACAGCACAATGAAATGGTTTAAATCAAGCATATTCATGTGTTAAAAATGGTACATGGCCATTACAACTATACCGCTTTATCCATACCCCAGAGACCCCAAAGCGCTTCAGCCTACAATCAGTCAGCCACCCATTCATACACACATTCACACGCTGACAGTGGTGAGCTACAATGTAGCCACAGCTGACCTGGGGCACACTGACAGACAAATGACCCAGTCAAAGTCCAGGTCTAAATATGCAGTTGAGAATCTGTTTTAATCTTTGCCTTTCAGATACTCTATCCAATCAGACTGAGCTTGAGCTATGTTGCAATGAAGAAAGGATACTTTTCCATTGCTCTATCACAAACCAAACACACACAGCAGTTTGTGGAGGCAACGTGACAAAATGTGGAAAAAGTTCAAGGGATGTGAATACTCTTTCAAGGCAACGTACTGTTAAATCTACAAAAACAGCTTTGCAATTATGACACATTTTAATTGCTGTAAAAAAATATGATTACCTGTTTTTCTCCAGCTCATTGTGAACTGTCCTGTAATTAGAATAAAAACACGTTTGTTAATACCAACATTTATAAATAACTCAAGAAGGAACATCTGTGGACGAGGTTTAACAAGGCTCTTTATCAGAACCGAAAGACTGAAAGACACACCCTTCTGTCAGTAATCTGTTACATAATGTATTTACCTTTTGCCACCAGCAGCGGAAATCTTCCTACTTTTCAGTTTGCTTCCTTCCTCAGAGTTACCCGGACTGAGAGGCGGGGGGGAAGCATATCCATGTTCGGCCTCTGCACGGGAAGGAAAACCACCACAGGCAAACATTAATGTATGTGTCACTGATAAATTACTGTTACAGTGTTAAAAACGTGGTTTTTCATTGTAAACATGTTAAAGTCGTGGGGTTATTGGATTAAATGTGTAGTATAACCTGAATATTATTCTAACCCAAGGTAAAACCTTAAGTAAAAAGAGGAAAACAGTTTGAGAAGTCATCAGCTCAACTTTATTTTTTTTTTGGGGGGGGGGGGGGGGGGGGGGGTTTGGCGCCATCCATCTATTAACCATTCGTTACATTCAAACCGAGGTTTTTTACATTAAAAGTAGCCTAACTAACTAAAATCAACAAGCATCGCCTCTGCATACACGAGTGACAAATGTAGCTTCCCTGACCAGCCGGGCTTTCATTCACCCGATGAGCGCCGCCCCGGATTCATTTTCAAACTCGGCGAGATTGGCGCCTTCGAATACAAAGATGCGACCGATATGTAGGTCACTGAGTCAAAAATAGCGCAGCCCGGCCGCGATAACGTTCAGCTGGACGTCCTTGTGCAATCTCAAACAAAAGCAATCAATTTGGTTACTGTATTATACATCGCGTATGTTTTTATAGTGGCTTCTCGATGCAGACTGTTTTTTTTTTTTTTTTGTTGTTTTTTTTTTACCCACTTAATAACAATAACTCGTACCCCGAGGTTGACTGTTGACGCGAAATACCAACCTCGGCCTTTTCTCTCCACAAACTCGGCTGCCCAAAGGAGAACCTGGATGCTGCAAACATTTCCTTCCATCATTGCGTTTGTAAGAGTAATGTGATCAGAGGTAAACAAACTACAGCACCACAAACATCTGCAGCTCACAGAGCGGAGGACTGTGTGCTGACTACGTCCACAGTGCAGGGAGAGCCAACAATAGTGCTGCATTCACGTACTGAATGTAAACTCGGAAATGTCATGCTTTCGGGCCTCTGGTTAAAACGCTTATAACACACACACACACACACACACACACATACATATATATATATATATATATATATATATATATATATATATATATATATATATATATATATATATATATATATATATATATATATACACATATATACATATGTATGTATGCTTCTATTCGAGCATTTTCAAGAGCATCTGAAGGGGTCAAAATGCATCGTAAAGCGTCATGGTCAGACCTTCAACTCAGTGTCGTAGCGCTCTGCTTCAACCACTCCCCTCCGTGCGATACGTGCACCCTTTTGTAATTTGCTCAAAGCTCAAGTTTTTTTCCCACATTTGTAAATTTTACTGTATTATTTTATATATGTCTATATTATGTTTAGTAACAATAATGATAAACTAAAACATCATCTGTGTTAGGATTTCTTTTTCCACCTAAACTAAATCTCGAAATCACACTCCTCATATTATTTAAGTAAAAATGCGATTTTATATTATTTAACAAATTATACATGCTTGCGGTAATTCTGCTATTCTAAAAAAAAAATGAATCATGTGTTAAAACAAAATAAATTGTCGGAATAAAAGCTGTATTTTCAAATATATTCTAGAAATGAAAAACGACACAGATTTGCCCTTACTAAACATGGCGCTGTCTGGCTTCACCGACTGAACGTTGTTGTAGGTTTGTTCTCTGTTTGGAAGTGAAGCCTCCTTGCCAGTAGTATCTTTAACCTCTGAACCCTCGAGTGTGCCAGTACTCCGCCATATTGACTGTTGTCTTGACTGGAGGAGATAGAGAACATTTTGAGGTCCGAGAAGAAACGAAAGTGTGCTCGTAAAAAATATTGAAACTGGTGCAAACTTGGCCAAAGCGTTCCGTAAACACCATCGTAATGGCGAGGAAGAAAAGCAAGCAACAAGGGGTCAGCCAGAAGGAGCTTGTGGCTGGACAGCAAATCGCACCGAAGAGCTCAGTCTCTCCCGGCGATGCAGCTGGCGGCGACGGCGACGGAGGAGATGCTGGGCTGGATAGGCTGGCCAACACCAGGGCGAACCAGGTAGCTAAAAAAAGCAAACCTTTCACGCAGACTAGCCGGCCTATGTTCCTGCTTTACTCTTCTAATCCCGACATCACTGCATTGTTCTTTTGTATTTAATTACCAGAAACCGCTGAGGTAAAATTAAATGCATTCGCTCGGTACTTGGAAGCTATTTCACACTTGATGTACTTGTCGTGGATGTGGAGCTTGGTCGGGTTGGATGTGCCGCTTAACAAACAAGCTGAATTTAGGGAGGAGAAGCCTGGAGCTTTGCAGCCCATCTCTTATGTCGGACAGGTGACATTGTGCCTCGGACAGGTCGTCCCATTTCCAGCCTTTACAACTCTTCATCCGCCCAGCTAGCGTTAGCCTCAAGGCTAGTCAGTGTGCCGCAAACGTGCTTCATCCTGTGTGCAGGAGCGCTCTGCAAGCCCGGGCTAACAGCTTAGCAGCTGCAGGAGACAACGGGTTAAACGTTATTATGCTAAATCTTATTTATCATTTGCTTTTTGTCGTCTCGCATTATTATTTGTGATTCTCTGTGGAGGTGCAACATAAGCTACTATCAGAACTTTACCTGTAAACACATCATTTTGTGAAGCCTTGATGAGATGGAGTCATTTCCACCAGGCATTGAAAACGAACTTAAAATTGATATGATATTAACTATATTTTAATTCGATAATAAAATAATACGTTTTTACTCCTGCCGCTATGAGCATCGTTTTTGGTGCCTAACTCAGTCTGAGTGAGTTGCACACAGAATTTAAAACAAGCTTAAAAACTAGGTTTAATTACAATCTATTAGTTTTCCTTTTTTACTCTTATAATAAAAAAAATAAAATAACAGTACCATTTTAACTCCAGCTCTATGATGCTCTAACACTATAGCATGTAGCTTTTGTTTATTTTCTTACAAATAAATCTTATAAAACATTATTTATCTTACATGATTTATTGCAAAATGCATCCTGGCAGGAATGCATTTCTCTAAATGTAATTTACAGCTATTTAAGCTTTATAATGATGCGACACAGTGTTTATACATACACAGAATTAACTCGTTGACCTCTGTTGACACTTGTTAGTTGACTGACGACCCCAGGATTATATTATATTTAAATTTCTCCAGCAGCTGACTTTAACTGACGTGTGTTGAAAGACTAGGGATGGTTCTGATGATTGGCATAATAACATTTCAGGTGATTAGTACTAATGATTTGAAAATAAAACACTTGGTAAAACTGTAGTCGATTATCGCAGAGGTGAAAAATCCAACTTTGTTGTTTGACTGAAGTGGTGCAGGTAACGCAGGGAAATATAACGCTCTGAAAATGAAACCAATCTAAAATGCTTAGTGCTCTTTTTTTTTTCTTTTTTTTTACCACAAAACTACAAAAAGTATTTAATCCCAACTAGGGTCTTTTTTTTTTCTAGGTTGAAATTCTGACCTGATAATCTGTTTTCCCCCTGGTATGTACGGTGGAGATGATGGGGAATAAAGAGCAGCTTCAGAAAACTATTCTGGGTCCTGGAAAAGGCTCCTGCAGGTCAAATCCACCTGTAGTGTTATAATTGCAGCTTGTTAAAACACCTTTCTGATAATTAAATATACATTTCCACAAAGCCGTGATGTTATTTTTAAGCTTGATGAAACGATAATCATGAAAGTGTTCATATAAGGTTTCTGAAAAAGTCAGTAATGTAATAAATACAATTTTAGGCCTTAAAAATTCTTAAATATGTCCAGAGTTTCAACACTAGGTTTCTAAATATTTTTAGTTAGGTCTTGCGTTTGTGTATTTTCATAAATTGCTGTTGCACTTCCTGGATTCATCTGGGATTTCTAGTTCTGGCTGAGGAATTTAGGTGTTATTTCTTGTGAAGTTATCTGTCGTTATCTGTGACTAAACTACAAGCCCCATGTTGCCGAGAAGCAGTAAACTGTGCTTGAGAAGAAGCGTTATATACTTTACTGTATACTGTAGGTACTGAAGTTAAGAAAACCCAGGTGTAAAAGCACTCGACTCACCTGCTGAAAAACATCGATTTATGTTGACGAAGTTGTGTTTATGTTCTGGTCTCTTCCTACTCACAAATCGCATTAAACAACCGGAATGCTCCCTGAAGTCGCAGTTCCGACTGGGAAAGCTGGAGCTCGCAAACCAACTCCGAGTTTAATATCCAACATACCGGCGGGCATACAGAATGTGGTAACGCTTACCGGTATTAATGATTTATTAGCACTTCCGACTGTTTTTATTTTATTTAACCAGTGGTACGTGTAGTGCTGTAAAATATCAATTTGTGAACATGTTCCTTTTAGTGTTTGAACACAGGAAACGGAAATAAACAGGCTTGTGCTCCTAGTCGTAGTCGGCACCAAAACAAGTAACACGTTTTCCTCTTGCAACCAGAACCCTCACAACTCGAGTATGATTCCCAGCTCCAAAATCCGAGACAACTCAAATGCAGATAAACCTTGTTTAAGTTATTAAAAAAGCTAAATATGTGGTGTTTATTAGTGTGTTATTATTCATAATTCACGCGGATCTTGAATTTAAATCATAATGATCTCGAAAACGTTTTTTAAAAAGTGGAGACACACTGTATTACCGTTACATTCATGACAAGACACTGATTTCTTTTTCTTTTTCTTGAATCTTTAATCTGCCAATATTTACATAAAACCCTACAGTCTGCGGGGCCCCTGAAGGTTAACTTGTGATATGAAGCAATACGATTAGCACTTAAAAACGATATTTTTTGTTGATCTGTTAGAGCTGCTATACATTATGCTGCATATCTTTGAAATGTTTTGAACTTGCAAGAATTTAATTTTTTATATTGTTGTTTGTGGCAGCATTTCAAAACAACCAAATGGTCATATCGAAACACGAAGAAACAAGAAAATTGGCCTCAAAGATAAGAAGAAATATGAGAGAAGATTAAAAAGAAATAAAGACTGATTTATACTATATCTGTATAGTGGTTCTTAGGCCCATTTATACCTATCTGGCTGCAAACTGGATTTTAATGCAAGGTGAAGTTTATTACGGAGCCACATGAAGTCAGGTTTTCATTCCTCAGTTCATTAAATCTTAAACTGTAATCACGTTGTTTCTCTCTGTGTCTGCCTAGCCCATGCACACCTGCTGCCTGCTGTGCCATCGAGAATTCAAGGACTGGGGAGCAGGTTCTGTCAACGGACTTCCCGCCAGCCACGGGACGAAGCTGGCCGACGCGGTGCCTGCACTCTCCCAGGCCTTATTGCGGGAGGCGCCGGGACGAAAGCTGGCCGACGCGGTACCCTCGCTGTCTCAGTCGCTGCTCGGAGAGGTGCCTCTGTGGATCTGTCAGAGCTGCTGCAAGAGCGTGGAAGAGGAGGAGAGACGGAGCACGCAGGAGCAGCCGTCATCGGTACATATAAAAGCCCCAGTTTGGGTCAGAGGGACTCAGCTTCTGTTTTCTAATAGTTGGGAAAACTGTTCGGTTGTTGGGACAATCAGTGCTTTTTTTTTTTTTTTTTTTTGTGAGATAAGATAATTAGATGCAAGTTAAAGTTGTTTCTGTGTTTATGGCAGAACCTCTTTTAGTTTGAGTGAAGCATCCCCAAAATAAACAATAAGTCAGATCGGTCTTTGGAATATGACAATCTTTTCCTTAATCGTCTCTGGTCGTTGATTCACCGGTTAAATACTGAAAAATCTGATTTCCTCTTTTTCCTTTTTGTTGAATGCATCAAAACTAATAACTCCCACTTTTTTTGGTCCATAAACACATCACCCAATAGCATGTACTTTATTGAGTTTAATTCAAAAATAAATCCAGGTTAGTTACTTTGATGCATAAATGGGGATATTCAGGTAATGTCTTAGTTTTCTGCTACTACGTCTATCATGGAACCTGCAGCACAGTTGCCTTTTTTTTCGTGATTGTCCTTAGAAAAATAAAATTGGAATTGGTCAGAATCATAGAGAAAACGAGCTATCAGACTCCATCAAGAAAAGTCAGGTTGGTACACCTCCAGTTCAAATTGTAAATGTCTTAAACATGAGAAAAACAAGATATGATCTTTTACTATTTTGTTTCTCTCCATAAAATAGTTGAATGCTTTTGTAAACTGTTTCACCTTGACATCTTTTTCTTCTGTTGGGTTCTTTTACTGCCAGAATTCAGGTCCAGTAAAAAAAGGACCAGATGAGGAACTAAATGTTGTTTTGTTTTGTGTTATTTCTTTCAAACCAGGTGCCATTGTCACACTCTTCCTCCTGTAAGTCCCAAAGCTGTGGGAACGGTTACCCGGAGCAAAGTACTGTAGACTGGGACCCGAGTTCCTTCCTGTCGGCCCACAAACTGTCAGGCCTCTGGAACTCGGCCCACTCCAATGGAGGCGAGCACTGCAACCACAACACTTCTTCGCACTCACAAGGCCTGTCATCACAAGGTAAGGCACAGAGCAGCCGGGGACACACACGGTGATGGCTGAAGGTTTCTCCAGGCTGAAGTGGCATGTGTAGAGGCTCGTTCTTGTTGTTCAGTGGAAACTGCGTTTGTTGGTATAAATACAGGCTGGCATCTTGCTCAGCTTTTGGTCTGCTGCATCTCAGAGCAAGAAAATGAAGTTTGGCCTCAGCATTATTGTAGGAAGGATAATGCTGGCAGATAGAAGGTTGGTTAAATCAAAAACTGATTTAACTAAACCCTTTATTGCTCGCCACAGAGCTAATGTATTTGGAGGCTTGATTGTAGTCTGAGTCATTAATAAATAAGAGTCGACTAAAATGTAACAAAGAAAAAGTCGTGACGTGCCAATTAATCAGCCAATGAACTAAATGAGCTGGTTTTGCTTCAGTCAGTTCCGACTGGTGATCGCCAGCTCAAACACTGAAAAATTCATTTGTTTTTCTTGTTCATTGAAGGAATTGATTCCCAGTTTTTCGTGTCTATCAAGTAATCGACAAACTGTGTGGTTTGGGTTCTTTTTCTGTTTTCAGTTGAGGGAAAATCAGATAAAGGTTATTAAGGTCGTATGTATTGACTTATTTTGTGTTGGATTCAAATCTACCGCCTGAATGGTCAAGTCTGTTGTTAATGTGTTTATATTTAATTGCTGAATTAAAATAAGTTTATCTAAAGGAGTTTGCATTTGCTGTAAACTAAATTGGAATCGTCGGGTCGGACCTCAAAGAACACCAGGAATCTGTCAGCCAGTGAAAGTCTGATCAGTGCGTGATCGAGAAGCAGTTCTGTCTTAAACTTGTGAAACAGTAGAGGAACATTTCAACAGACCAGATAAGTTATCGTTCATCATCTTTTCTGTCTTGTCACAGCTTAAAAATTACAGAGCCAAGCATTTATTGCTCCTAAACTTTCCAAAACTCCAAGGAGGAGTAAACTTCTCATGTGCCTTCTGATTTCTGCAGTGCAGATGAGACAGAAACTTAAGATCATCTGAACACTGGTGACACCTGCTATTGTGTTCTGGCCTATTTGCACTCTATTGTCACTATCTGATTATTACATGAGTATGCAAAATGACCTGTTTACGTTTTATTCTTGTTAAAACTAACTCTTTCATTTTAGCCCAATAAAGACACTGATCTTTTTTTACTTGCAAAGATGTGGCACCTTTGAAGTAGTGCTAAAGTCATAAAAGGATTTTAGGCGGTTCTCGTCAGGGACCTGAAAAAGTTTGGAATCTGTTTTTATAATTTTACAGGTTTGGAAAGGAATAGATATCGAAAAGTGTTTCCACTTCTCCACAAGCTTACATAGGCCAAAAATCAGTTTGACCAATGAAGAGTAGAGCGGGTAGTTGGCTAAAAGGTAATCAGCAGTCTGGAGAATATAAACAATAGAAGAAAAAAGATTAGAATTTTAAAAAGCATTAAGACAAGACTCACACCTCACTTATCATCACATATATATAACTTCTAAATATATAAATTCATCATATGATCCACCAAAAAGTGAAACGTAAGGGATTAATACTATATAATTGAGAGAAAGTATAATTAAGAATAGCTATTAAATATAATTTAATAGCAGTTCTTAAATCAAGCTTTTAAGTGTGACAGGTGGTCCTCTTCTGGATGTTTGTTTCTGTTTTAGAGTTATACAACCTGACCATCTTCATCCTTTATACTTAATTTACCACATTAAAGCTTCACTTTAACATTTTAACCATCAGTTATGCAACGAGTACCCACACATCATACAAAGCATTAAAACATCATCTGTATCTGCATCTGTAACAGCTGTATTTATACAGTGCCGATTCACAACACATGTTTGAAGATACTTTACAAAAAATAGTCCGTTTAGTTAAATCATACAGATTCAAAGTCAAGAACATAGATTCTAATTGATCCTAGTTATCAAACAGTTCAGTCAGATTCAGTTTATTATTCAAATTGGTTAAAAGTATTTCTATCTAAGGAAAACCAGCAGATTGCATCCAGTCAGAGACTTGGAGCATTGACTCTGTCTAGATGAGGAAGTACTTGCATTGTTACGTTGACTTTGCAGCAATCCCTCACACTGAGCATGCATGTGGCGATAGTGGAAAGGAAAACTCCTTTTTAACAGGAAGAAACCTCCAACAGAACCAGAACCAGGCTCATTGTAAGCAGCCACTTGCTGGCCGGATGTTGGAGCGAACAGAGCATAGGCCCAAAAAAAAAAACACAAGTACTGATCCAGGAGTATTTTCTATGTTAAAGAAAAGTAAGAAGTTAATTACAGTAGTAGCTCCTTTAGTGGCTTCATCTAGGAGAGAAAGACAGCTAAGCAGATTAACTCTGAGCCAGTTTTCAAGTTTAGAGCATGAAAGAGAGCACATGCAGTTAGTCATAGTAGAAGCTCAGCCAGTAGCTATGTCTTGCAGAGAGACGGGGTTAAACACTGAAAGACAGGGCCAAGTGTATCATCTGTAGAAGGAGAACATTAAATTGTTGGCAGCAGCAGCTCAGCCGATGCTTCCCCGCAGGAAGGCTGCTCAGCTAAACGGAACGCCAGGCCAGATGTAGCTTCAATGAAGGGAAAAAACAGAGAAAGGCAGAATGGCATCAGTTCATAAACTTTGCATTAAATGATTAGTCCTGATTTCAGAAATGTAATCATTGTAGATTTGGAAATGGATCTGATCTATGTTAGTTCAGATTCCAAACAAGGTGGAGAAACAGCCTTTTACCACACTACCGAATCTAAAGAAAACTTGAATGTTGTGTTATTTCATGGATGGTAAAAAGAAAAGCTGTCTATTGTATGAAATAAATGGTTTATACTTAAATGTATGTGTCTGGAAAAGCATGACGTTTTGAAAAGGAAAAATGTTTTTATTTAGTTACAGAATGTGTTTATCATAGGAACGTTTTTCAGCCCTTGTAGAAAAGCAGGTGAAGTGTCTTCCTAGTCCAGGACTGTAGTCACTCAGATGTACTGCAGAGTTTTCTAAACATGACAAGCTGAAGAACGTTTCATTTAAGGAGAAGTGAAAATAAGGCGTGTTTATGTGTTTACAGAGGGTAAAGTGTAGCTGAATGCTATATTAACTTTCCTTTTGTTATATTTCCAAGCCTCATGGCTTTATTGGGACTGCCCTGTAGTGTTTACCTGATACACCAGAGTGCTTGCAACTCTGCTCTGGGATAAAAAAAATTGAATTGGTAATGTTGCACAATTGCAGCTAAAATGTGGAAATGACAGTGAAATGATGCCTGTGTGCGCCGTGAAGGTGTACATCATTCCTAAATTAAACAAAACCAGTGCAACAGATATATAAGGACATATGAAGGACAATGAGTACGTCGATATATTAAAACTCATATCCTTTATCCTTCCTTTTCTTATTAGATTTGGATGCGGGACTTTAATTATTAAGTGCCAAAAATCATTTTTTTTCCTTCTGGTGTCTTTCTAATAGCAGCAATTATACCTGGTTACTGTTGGACGGTTAAATGTGCCCCAAAGAAAATAGATGCTTCCACAAAACAAACCCATCGAATCTGAGTCACCTCTAAATGCTTAGTACTGTTATAGTGTTAAATTACACCAACTGGTCAGATGTTTAGTACTGTCTTTTTATCTGTGTGTTTATCAGTGTTAAATATGGAAGTGCACATCCATTAAACCTCAGTTATTTTAGACGTTTTACACGTTTTATTCTACAGGGTTAACAGCCTGTCACGAGAAACGGGGACTTCACGAAGCACCTGGAAAATCGTCAAAAACTTCAAGTCCCAAAGTCTGTCCCTACAGTCACCCGTCATCCCAGAATTCCAGTGGATCTTCTGCTGGGATCTCCCAGTCTACCTCAGCAGACCTCTGTAAGACCACTCCCAAGCACTTGAAGACCATGTGCCGTCGACCAACACCTCCAGGTATTTTGTTTCGTCTGATTCTGGGTCAGTAGTATTTTATTGAAAGTAAACAGGCACCGATTAAATATTTTTGCTGCCAGTTTCTCCAATTTTCTAAAGGCAAGGACAAGTTCATTCATACACAGGGTAATTCAAAGTTTTAGCCAGTTTCCTCTTTAAGAACTTGTGTGTTTGTCAGAGTGAAAGCAGTCAGCTCTGCATTTAAACAGGATTTTACTCTGGGTTTCAAAACAAGTCATCGTTTCCACGATGATTCTCACTATAACTGACATTCCCAAAAGATTTTTTTTTAATCCAGCATGTTCCACGACAGACAATTAAACTCCCCAAAAGGATGAAATGGAACAAGTTTACCCACTGAGGAGTGTTGTGTTTGGGGACCTTGGAGGGCCTAGGTATGATGCGTTCAATGATGGGGGAAAAAATCAGCAACCACAAATAAGAGCTGGTCGCGTGTAAAATCGACAGATTGTAGTCACCTCCTCATTTGTTGGTGCTTCTGCAATTAAATGTGTTTTTATAGCATTAAAGCAACCAGAATGCAGAGTTGCCTATTATCTAGCGTCAATAAGGCTGCTAACTGAGTAACATTTATACTTTATCTTTATCTTTAAGAAAGAAGAGCTGTTTAGATATAATCTTCATTCATTCATTCATCTTCTATACCGCTTATTCCATAGTGGGTCTTTTGATATAAAATAAAGAAAAACTATTTAATAATACCAGGAAAACACCATTTATATTAGGAACAAATATGATGAAAGAAGATGTAAAGTTGAATTTTATCTAGTTAAATATTTTGTTCTTTAATGAACACAAATTAAATAGGGTTTTTTGTTTTTTATCTGGAAGGTGAGGAATCATAATTTCATAATTTCAACAAAATAAAATTGTATAGCATTTGTTTTAACACATTAAATAATTTTTGATTATTTCTGTATTATTTAAAAAATGCAATCCCCTTATCTTAACCCTGTTCAGTTAACAACACATTAGAGTCATTTTACAATGATTCTAATGGTTTGCTTCATTTTGGTAAAAGAAAGCAAACATTTTTGTAATCTGCTCTCTTAGTTGATGCCATGCACATTCCCTCCTGGTTGGGCTGTAGTTTCTTCTCCTGGAGATCGTTTGGTCTCTTTGTGACCCCTCAATAATGCCCTTCTTGTTGTTTTTGTGGTTGACTTTTCTTGGTAGGTTTCTGGTTAACAAATATAATAGTGATCCAAGGATTAATCTACATTTTTAGCTTATCTGATCTCCAGAACTTTGTTCCTGATATGTTTAAAGAATTCTGTTCATTTTCTGCTACCTGCTTGGTGGTTTCAATGCTTAGTTATGATACAGAGCCTGAGGCCTCTCATACAAATCTCATGAGGCTTTCACTGCACACAGTCAAATGTAATCCCATTACAATTGTGACTTCTTAAGTTAAAATGAAATGCAAAAATGTTTCCAGTCTAACAACGTAAAAAAAGGTCCTAAAGAAGTGAATCTTTTTTCAAGGTCCTTTGCATACAGGAACATCAGGATTGCTCATTTGTAATCACAACCAAAACACAGTGTGTGTAACCTGGAGCTCTTTTTTTTTCTCATGTTTGCTATTGTCCAGGGGAAGCCTTTCATCCCAGTGACCACCATCAACATGCAGACTTGTCAGTACCGCCCAACAGTCCCACCGGTCTTTCCTCCCAGCATTCCTCCCTCCTGCCCCCAAAGCCACACTCTGGACAGCATAGCCATGTCACCTCGTCCTGTGGCACTGGCGTGGCGGCCCACGCTTCTTTCTCCCCGCTGGTACCAAACCTTCACAGTCCCACAGCCAAACTCAGCTCTCCGAGTCCAGACAGCCCAACGTCTGTTCATAAGCCCAGTTCATGCAAAAACTCCCACATTCCTGCTGTGAACACACAACACAGCAAGTTGGGAACGTCTCTAATGGGCTGTAACCACTCTTGTAACGGACACAATCCAGGAACTGTGGCCCCTTCTAACGTTGGCCATCTAACAGCTGGAGCCTGCAGGTTAGAACCGTTGTCTCTACTTATGTGACATTAATACATTTCTGTGTTTATTGAAAGTAGAAATACATTTATGGGGGCTTATATCTCTTTTGCAGGGATCAGGCATGTAAGGGGCACAAAGTGACAAATGGGACATTGTGCCACCCTTCGTCTGAGCTGGAAGAAGGTGAGGATGAAGATAGCAGCTCTGAGAGGAGCTCCTGCGCCTCCTCTTCAACCAATCAAAAGGACGGGAAGTACTGTGACTGCTGCTACTGCGAGTTCTTTGGACACAATGCGGTAATTTACCTCCCCCTTTAGACATAGAAGGTTCAAAATAGAAAGCATTTGCTCAGCCAGACTTCCAGAGTAACATGCTTAACCTCTTATAGCCTCCAGCTGCACCAACCAGCAGAAACTACGCCGAGATCCGTGAGAAGCTTCGCTCGCGTTTAACTCGCCGTAAAGAGGAGCTGCCTCAGCGTCAGGATGCTGAACTGACAGCTGCCGGGGCCATCGATAACAGGGACGTGAACGAGCTGCTGGACTTCATTAACAGTTCGGAGCCGAAACCTGTCAACAGTGCCAAGGCTGCCAAAAGGGCCCGACACAAACAAAAGAAGAAGGTGTGCTGACCTTTGAGACCATTTGGTTTTTATTAAGTTTTTATGGATCTTCATCCTGAACTTGTTGAAGTAGTGTCCCAAATCATTTTACTTGACTAGGAGTTTAAAATAATAAAAAACTTAAAGTCTAGTCCAGCAATAAAAGGTCAATTCAATTGCGATCACATTAGTAACTTTAGATGTAATTTTGTCATAGTAAAATCTGATAGACCGTGATTAAGGTCAGAGGTTTACATACACTCTATGGACATGACTGCCACATTCATTTTGGACTTTTAAAGCTAGATTTGAGGGGTCCTTATTGTCAGGGTAGCATTTTATTACAACATAGAATTTCAGTGATTTTTAACAACAGGATTTAGGTGCACAAGTTTACATTTAATTATGAATTTTCTCTAATCAAACCCAGGATCAAAAGGTTACATACAGGCTCAATTACATATATACACCCGCACTAATATTTGATTAAAAGTCTTGCAGTTGTGTAGAAACCACACATACAGGTCCTTCTCAAAAAATTAGCATATTGTGATAAAGTTCATTATTTTCCATAATGTCATGATGAAAATTTAACATTCATATATTTTAGATTCATTGCACACTAACTGAAATATTTCAGGTCTTTTATTGTCTTAATACGGATGATTGTGGCATACAGCTCATGAAAACCCAAAATTCCTATCTCACAAAATTAGCATATTTCATCCGACCAATAAAAGAAAAGTGTTTTTAATACAAAAAACGTCAACCTTCAAATAATCATGTACAGTTATGCACTCAATACTTGGTCGGGAATCCTTTGGCAGAAATGACTGCTTCAATGCGGCGTGGCATGGAGGCAATCAGCCTGTGGCACTGCTGAGGTCTTATGGAGGCCCAGGATGCTTCGATAGCGGCCTTTAGCTCATCCAGAGTGTTGGGTCTTGAGTCTCTCAACGTTCTCTTCACAATATCCCACAGATTCTCTATGGGGTTCAGGTCAGGAGAGTTGGCAGGCCAATTGAGCACAGTGATACCATGGTCAGTAAACCATTTACCAGTGGTTTTGGCACTGTGAGCAGGTGCCAGGTCGTGCTGAAAAAGGAAATCTTCATCTCCATAAAGCTTTTCAGCAGATGGAAGCATGAAGTGCTCCAAAATCTCCTGATAGCTAGCTGCATTGACCCTGCCCTTGATAAAACACAGTGGACCAACAACAGCAGCTGACACGGCACCCCAGACCATCACTGACTGTGGGTACTTGACACTAGACTTCTGGCATTTTGGCATTTCCTTCTCCCCAGTCTTCCTCCAGACTCTGGCACCTTGATTTCCGAATGACATGCAGAATTTGCTTTATCCAAAAAAAGTACTTTGGACCACTGAGCAACAGTCCAGTGCTGCTTCTCTGTAGCCCAGGTCAGGCGCTTCTGCCGCTGTTTCTGGTTCAAAAGTGGCTTGACCTGGGGAATGCGGCACCTGTAGCCCATTTCCTGCACACACCTGTGCACGGTGGCTCTGGATGTTTCTACTCCAGACTCAGTCCACTGCTTCCGCAGGTCCCCCAAGGTCTGGAATCGGCCCTTCTCCACAATCTTCCTCAAGGTCCGGTCACCTCTTCCTGTTGTGCAGCGTTTTCTGCCACACATTTTCCTTCCCACAGACTTCCCACTGAGGTGCCTTGATACAGCACTCTGGGAACAGCCTATTCGTTCAGAAATGTCTTTCTGTGTCTTACCCTCTTGCTTGAGGGTGTCAATAGTGGCCTTCAGGACAGCAGTCAGGTCGGCAGTCTTACCCATGATTGGGGTTTTGAATGATGAACCAGGCTGGGAGTTTTAAAGGCCTCAGGAATCTTTTGCAGGTGTTTAGAGTTAACTCGTTGATTCAGATGATTAGGTTCATAGCTCGTTTAGAGACCCTTTTAATGATATGCTAATTTTGTGAGATAGGAATTTTGGGTTTTCATGAGCTGTATGCCAAAATCATCCGTATTAAGACAATAAAAGACCTGAAATATTTCAGTTAGTGTGCAATGAATCTAAAATATATGAATGTTAAATTTTCATCATGACATTATGGAAAATAATGAACTTTATCACAATATGCTAATTTTTTGAGAAGGACCTGTATTGTAGCCATCAACTAGGCTCTGGCATAATTTTAGTCGGATATATCTTCATATCAGAATTGGTAGAGCTCATTTAAATTGGTTCTCTTCTTGGCACTGATGTGGCTTTTAATCATAGTCTGTACGTTTCCAATAGGGCTAAGTTTGGGACTATTCGAGACACTTGATGTCGTTAGCTTGTTAGCTTTACTCTTTCCAAAACCAGTTCTGCAGTTTGGGATCATTGTCCAGTCCTGTCCAAGTTTCAACCATGCTTGACTGCTGATTATGTGCTCCTAGTATTGAAGGCCTCAAGTTGACTCCGGCAAACATTCATTGTGTCATTTTGGCCAAACAGCTCAATCTTTTTCTCATCTCTGACGATAGACCTTTTTTTTGTCTGAAGACATTTGCATCCATGTGGGCTGCTGCAAATTTCGTTTGAGCTTGAAGGAGTCTGTTTAGAAGTAGACGCTTCTTCTTGGTCGGTGCGCTTGTCCGTCTGGACAGTGATCCTGAACATGCATCAAGCCTTTTTTTTTTTTTTTTTCGAAGGCTTACATAAAGCTTCCTGACTGGCCTTTCCAAAGCCGCAGCCTCTACACTGTTACAAATGTATGGGCATTACATAAAAAAAAGCTAAGTACAAGACAGTAAAACGACCAATCACAGATATCAAATTTTCAGCCAAAATTGTACCAGAAGCTTGTTAATGGCTTCAAAAAGTGTGGCCAACTAACCAATTATTCATAGGAGTGTAGGTATAATTCTGAAACTATGGATTAGAGAAAACCTCCAATAAATTCAAACCTGTGCAGTTTAACAATGTTTAAATTAAATGGTGTGTTATCAGGCCAACACAACATAAACCAACTCCCATAAATAACAGGAAACGTAAAGCATTCATGCAGATGTCATGCAAACTTCTCTATAGCTTTACTATTACGGTCTCAGGACATTCTAAATGTGTGTGTGTGTTTATTCCTGAACCGGTTCCATTTACGTTGCAGGAAAAAGCCCAGCAGGTTAACATTGGTGTTGCCTGCAGTGAACCCCAGTCTAATCCACCTGAGGAGCCTGTGGACGAGCCTATTCCTGATGGTCCTGAAACCAGTCGGCTGCTTGACTGGCCTCAGCTGGAACTAGAACGGGTCAACAGTTTTCTCACAAGCCGATTAGAAGAGATCAAGAACACCATCAAAGACTCAATACGGGCCTCGTTCAGCATGTACGACCTCAATCTGGACGTCAATGACTTTCCCAAGAAGGCGGCCACATTGGAGGGAAACCACTTATTGTCGCATCTCAATGGTTCCTCTGACTTGCAGCAGATAGACCTGGACCTTTCTCCTCTGTCACTGGGAAGCTTTAAGAGCCACCTGGACCTGGTTAACGGATGGGAGGACACAAATGTCCCCTCTTCTCCCACTGCTGCTGCCAACATTTCATCAGGGGTCAGTGCTTCTTCAAAGGAAACCCAGCGGTTGCACACTACAAGCAGTCTCTCAAAGCTTGCTAGAGTTCGCTCCCCAGAAAGATGCACTTCAACTGGATGTGACAGTTTGCCACCGGTGCCAGTCCACGCAACGGAAAAATCGAAGGAGGATGCGCCGGATCCAAAGAACACAACTACTGGGAACAGTGGTGCAAAGTCAAAGAAAAATAAAAAGCAGCAGCTAAAACAGGAGCAGTCTGTATTGGAGCAAACTTTTAACAAACCAACCAAAGCTGCCTCTGGGAATGAAGCTCAGAAAACCAATGAGTCTAAAGAAATGGCACCTCACGGCCCAAAGTCTGGGAGCAAACAACCTCAGCAGCCAGTAGACAACCAGAGGAACGGGCCGAAGAAAACTGAGGAGGGCAGATCGTCCAAAAATGTATCAAATGGAGCAAATGGCCTCCTGGGTGCACCGAGGGGGAAAACTGACACAGAGAGCCGAGGAGGTCGGTCTGAGCAGGAATGTGAGAGCAAAGCTCACACCTCTATTCCTCCAAATGGTCCTCAACAGCAGCAACCCAAGGGGAAAAATAAGAAGAACAAGAACAGGGGAGAAAAGTCCAACAGTGCTATTGGTATGGGACAACATCTTTATTTTTAACTCACTATTTTTTATTTGATTCATCACATCTAATTCTGCATCTTCATGTCTGTTCTTCAGACGACGTGTTTCTCCCTAAGGATGTGGATCCCACAGAAATGGATGAGATTGATCGGGAAGTCGAATACTTTAAAAGGTAAACACAGTACAGCTGTATTAAAAAATATGTTTTAGTTGAAACTAGAGATGCACTAATCAGAACTTTAAGGTTTCATTCTGATCTCTGAGTTTTGTTCAGCTTTGACCTATAGATGGTGATTTGTGCCTAATTTTATTTTATTTTTTTCATTTTCTCTAGCCTTCTTGCCAGGAGCAGTCATTGATTATTTATGTTAAGAGCAGAGACAACTTTATGCCCCATTGTGTGAGAAAGCAGTAGCTAGAAAAAATGTACTATTTTAAAGCAAAGACAAAATTATCACACAATAGAAATGTCTTTTGCATCTTGTATTAGCAATAAGCAGGGTTGGCACAATAAAATATGAATTCTTTAGGGAATGTAATCCCTTGACTTTAAGGTTGCCACATTTCCAGATCCATTGTGGTTTAGGATGGACCTAACTTAAAAGCTCAAAGAATGAGACATAACATCTCGATTTTTACTCTGTTAAGCCTTCCCGTTATCCACTAAAAGTGTTACTCTCTCAAACTGTTGCAGCCTGAATGAACTAAAGACATGTCTTAACGTGTTAAAGAACAATTTCTTGTAAATTGTGTCTTACATCTCTGCTTCCCTGACTTGTATAAATTACTGATTCTGGTCAAATATAAATTTGAGTCTTCTTCCTTCAGTAACCACTTCCCCGCATAAATGTGTTGTTTTCTGGGTGAACTGTTAACTCTTACTTGGTTGATCACTGATCAGAAAAAAATCGTGTTTTTGACCCATTTGGTGACCCATCCAGGCCGATCAAGCTGATTTCTCTGACAGTGTTAAAATAGTTTGCTCCACTAACCCTTTTTTTTTCCCTTTTTTCTTGTTTTTATATTTGCTCCCAACAGGTTCTGTCTTGATTCTGCAAAACAAACTCGGCAAAAAGTAGCAGTGAACTGGTCCAACTTCAGCCTCAAAAAGGTCCCTTCCAATGCAGCGCAATAACCTGGATGCGAGTCGGAGGGGAAGACAAAATTCTTCACATCACAAACTCTTTCAGCAGAGCACTGTTTGGCCTGAGGCCTTCTCTCATTCCCAGTTTTCTTATCCTGACAAAGCCAAGGGACCCTGGTTTCAAAATCTCGCTCTTCACTAAAAAGACTGAAATCTGACTCATGGCTAAGAAGCCAGTTAGTGTTGTCAAGGCCAACTCTACCCTTTTGCTATCATTGCAACATGAACTGAATCACTGAGACAGAAATGGAGGAAAGTCTGTTGATTCAACTGCATCCATGTGCTTACATATGTAGTATGTAAACAATTACATGAAATAAATGGTTTTATCACAAATCTGAGAAATGTTAACGTTGTTAAACTGATGAATTCCAGTCAAATAAAATGGAATCGGTGCTCATCTTCCATCACAACCTGCACTCCTACAGTCTAACCCAGTATGCTAATAATGTACAGTTGTCAGAATTTGGCACAATATAATATTTTTTTATCTAATATTAAGAAAAAAACACCACCACCACGCTGAGTTAGTCGTTCCTGGCTCTATATTGGATTCTTGACCCAATACTTAATTAGGATCAACAACCTTCCTTACTCTAGACCTACCTGCTAGACTTAATTATGAAATTGAAAAAAAAAAATAACAGCATGTTTTTTTAAGCAATGGATATGGGAGCAACACTAAATTCATATTCATGTTGACACTTCTTAAATTTAGTTTTTACATGTGGCCTATGGAATGCATGGTAAATGATTTCTATCAGACCCACCCCAGCCCCCCACAGATGCATCCCTATGCATGATGTGTTAAACACAAAAGAAACTGAACTCTGCTCCTTTCTTGTACTGGAAAAATTTGTGTGTGACTTCAGTGTCAGTCCCCCTTCGCTGTTAGTTATGAAGAATTACAGATATCCAATACACTGATATATGTGTTGAAGTAAACCCTTGCCATGAAGTGCTTACTCTCTAAACTGCTTTTTCAGCCCCTGCTCGGCAGCACACTGTGCAATGTTCACTCCAACATTGGAAACACATTGTTGCAGTTAATTTAAATGCTTGTACATATTGAGTGAATATCTTTGGCCCCTTCAAGCCTTTTTCTTACTTTTCTGAGGGTTGTTTGTGTATATGTGTGAGCTTCATTTTCCATACTGCTCTGACCTGTACTGTTAACTCGACACCCTCCTCCCAAGTGTTTTCTTGGCAACAATGATAGAAGAGACCTTTAGGACACGAGCCTTAGGTTTTACACCGGTATCAATGTTTTTGCCTGATGGCTTTCATGAAGATGGATGATTTTCTTTTTTTATCATTTTAAATCTGTGCTGAAATTCTGTTTTTAATGTAACATCTCTGATGTTTTCCAGGTTATACTCAAC
The DNA here is from genome assembly GCF_021462225.1 of Girardinichthys multiradiatus. Classification (NCBI taxonomy): domain Eukaryota; kingdom Metazoa; phylum Chordata; class Actinopteri; order Cyprinodontiformes; family Goodeidae; genus Girardinichthys; species Girardinichthys multiradiatus. Next base: position 20,036,222 of record NC_061815.1, on the reverse strand, counting down.
TAGAAAAGATTATCTTAATGTTTCGAATGTAGATTTATACTATACCAATAACAGCCAAGTGTATGTTGGCTTGTTTCTTTTTTTAATTCACTTTTGATACTGTGAAAAAAAAAATCTTTCGTTCGGAAAGATTAAAACAATACAGTTTTGACAAAATCAGATGTTGTGTTTATCTTTTTAATTTTGGTTCATACCTGTATCCGTACAGCTGTCTTCTCCGTTGGAAGAGGCGAGTCGGAATGATTTGACCCTCTCGGCGTCTCGTACACGGGTGGGCTTTGTTGTACAAACATGCGGAGTTGATACATTAGGCGAATTTAATTACTGGTATATGATCTGTAACTAACCTCTAAGGTATACAGAGTGACGTTACGTTAATATAAAAAATGGAGACCGAAAATCGGGCCCTAAAGGTAAGTTCAAAGCAAACTGTTCAACGGTTGAAGCTAGCTAAATAAAAGCTAACATTAGCATGCTAACCAACAGTTTTTTTAATGACAGTTTAACATATATGTACATCAAACATTACACTCGGATGTAAAGAAACCACGGGAGAGGTGTAAAAATGTATGTTTGCAATATGGAGCAAGTATTAGGATTAAACAATTAACACGGCAATTACAGAGTCAGTTATCCGTGCTAGCCACGTAATGTTGACGTTTCGATGGTTGAAAGATGATCAGTATCTGCTTTTATTATAACGGAAATACAGTATAATTTTTGCTTTAATTCAATTCAGTTTTTTTATATAGCGCCAATTCACAACACATGTTGTCTCAAGGCACTTCACAAGAGTCAGGTACATACATTCCAATTAATCCTAATCATTGAACAGTGCAGTCAGATTCAGTTATTTATTCAAATTGGATAAAACGTTTTTCTGTCTAAGGAAACCCAGCAGATTGCATCCAGTCAGTGACTTGCAGCATTCCCTCCTCCCGGATGAGCATGTAGAGACAGTGGACAGTCACTGGCGTTGACTTTGCAGCAATCCCTCATACTGAGCATGCATATAGCGACAGTGGAGAGGAAAAACTCCCATTTAACAGGAAGTAACCTCCAGCAGAACCAGGCTCAGTGTGAGCGGCCATCTGCCACGACCGACTGGGGGTTTGAGAGAACAGAGCAGAGACACAAAAAGAACACAGAAGCACTGATCAAGGAGTCCTTTCTATGGGAAGGAAAAGTAAATGTTAGCGGATGTAGCTCTTTTAGTCGTTTCAACTAGAAAGAAAGAACAGATAAACTTTGAGCCAGTTTTCAAGGTTAGAGTCTGAAAGAGAGCACATAGAGTTAGTCACAGTAAAAGCTCAGTCAATTGCTATATCTAGGAGAAAGAAAGGGTTAAACACTGAAAGACAGCGCCAAGTGGATCATCTGTAGAAGGTGAGCATTAAGTTGTTGCCAGCAGAAGCTTGGACAATGCCCCTCTCCAGAAAGGTGTCACAGGTAGACACAGAGTCAGGCCAGGTGTAGCTTCTAGGAAGAGAAAAGGGAACATAAAGTTAAAAACTGAAATAACAGCAAATAATCCAAAATTGGAGAGTAGTGTGAGAATGTAGCGAAGAGGGTGAAAGTGGTCATTATGTCCTCCAGCAGCCTAAGCCTATAGCAGCATAACTACACAGATAGTTTCAGTTTATTTATTTATATAGCGCTTATTTACAACAATGCCGTCTGAAGGCACCCCACAAAGGGTCCGGAACAGTGCGGGGCCGCCGGGGAGGCCAGACCAAACCACCGAGTGCCAGAGCCCGGCCACCCCAGAACGGGCCACATGTAGGGGCACTAAGTAAAATAATAAACTGATAAAGTTTGTCCATCTAGAGCCCACTGATGGCCATTGTTATACTAAAAACCACAAGGATTGGGATACCTCTCTCTGTCAGACTGATTATAACCATTGGAAAAGAGAAGGGGTCATACAGGTAGCAGAAATGGAGGGTGTGTTTGCACCTCAACCATAACTGAGCTGGTTTAGGCTAAACCTGACTCCCCCTTACTCCATCCAACAGGGAGGGAGGAAGGCGGAGGTAAAAAGTAAGGAAGATAAACTAAGCCACTCTAACTATAAGCTTTATCAAAAAGGAAAGTTTTAAGCCTAGCCTTAAAAGTAGACAGGGTGTCTGCCTCACGGACTAAACCTGGGAGCTGGTTCCACAGGAGAGGAGCCTGATAATTAAAGGATCTGCCTCCTTTTCTACTTCTAGAGACTCTAGGAACCACCAGTAAACCTGCAGTCTGAGAACAAAGTGCTCTGTTAGGAACATATGGAACAATCAGATCTCTGATGTATGATGGAGCTAGATCATTAAGGGCTTTATATGTGAGGAGGAGAATTTTAAATTCTATTCTAGATTTAACAGGGAGCCAATGAAGGGAAGCTAAAATAGGAGAAATATGATCTCTCTTTTTAATTTTCATCAGAACTCTTGCTGCAGCATTTTGAATCAGCTGAAGACTTTTAACTGCATTTTGTGGACATCCTGATTGTAAAGAATTACAATAGTCCAGCCTTGAAGTAACAAATGCATGGACTAGTTTTTCAGCGTCACTCCTGGACAGGATATTTCTAATTTTGGCAATGTTCTGGAGATGAAAGAAGGAAATCCTAGAAACCTGTTTAATATAGGATTTAAATGACATGTCCTGGTCACAAATAACACCAAGGTTTTTTACTTTATTATCAGAGGTCAATTTAATGCCATCCAGATTAAGTGATGAACTAGGCAGTTTCTTTTTTAAAGGCTCCGGTCCAAAGACGACAAATTCTGTCTTGTCTGAATTTAGAAGCAAAAAATGTAGTCATCCAAGCTTTTATGTCTTCAAGACATGCTTGTAGTCTATCTAACTGGTTGGGCTCATCAGGATTCATGGATAAGCAAAGCTGAGTGTCATCAGCGTAACAATGAAAATGTATCCTATGCTGCCTGATAATTTCACCTATTGGAAGCATATACAGTGCCTTGCGAAAGTACTCGGCCCCCTTGAACTTTTCAATCTTTTGCCACAGTTCAGGCTTCAAACATAAAGATATAAAATTTAAATTTTTTGCGAAGAATCAACAAGTGGGACACAATCGTGAAGTGGAATGAAATTTATTGGATGTGTCAAACTTGTTTAACAAATAAAAAACTGAAAAGTTTGGCGTGCAATATTATTCGGCCCCCTTGCGTTAATACTTTGTAGCGCCACCCTTTGCTGCAATTACAGCTGCAAGTCGCTTGGGGTATGTCTCTATCAGTTTTGCACATCGAGAGACTGAAATTCTTGCCCATTCTTCCTTGCAAAACAGCTGGAGCTCAGTGAGGTTGGATGGAGAACGTTCGTGAACAGCAGTCTTCAGCTCTTTCCACAGATTCTCGATTGGATTCAGGTCTGGACTTTGACTTGGCCATTCCAACACCTGGATACGTTTATTTGTGAACCATTCCATTGTAGATTGGGCTTTATGTTTTGGATCATTGTCTTGTTGGAAGATAAATCTCCGTCCCAGTCTCAGGTCTCTTGCAGACTCCAACAGGTTTTCTTCCAGAATGGTCCTGTATTTGGCCACATCCATCTTCCCATCAATTTTGACCATCTTCCCTGTCCCTGCTGACGAAAAGCAGGCCCAAACCATGATGCTGCCACCACCATGTTTGACAGTGGGGATGGTGTGTTCAGGGTGATGAGCTGTGTTGCTTTTACGCCAAACATATCGTTTTGCATTGTGGCCAAACAGTTCGATTTTGGTTTCATCTGACCAGAGCACCTTCTTCCACATGTTTGGTGTGTCTCCCAGGTGGCTTGTGGCAAACTTTAAACGAGACTTTTTATGGATATCTTTGAGAAATGACTTTCTTCTTGCCACTCTTCCATAAAGGCCAGATTAGTGCAGTGTATGACTGATTGTTGTCCTATGGACAGACTCTCCCACCTCAACTGTAGATCTCTGCAGTTCATCCAGAGTGATCATGGGCCTCTTGGCTGCATCTCTGATCAGTCTTCTCCTTGTTCAAGATGAAAGTTTAGAGGGACGGCCGGGTCTTGGTAGATTTGCAGTGGTCTGATACTCCTTCCATTTCAATATGATTGCTTGCACAGTGCTCCTTGGGATGTTTAAAGCTTGGGAAATCTTTTTGTATCCAAATCCAGCTTTAAACTTCTCCACAGCAGTATCTCGGAACTGCCTGGTGTGTTCCTTGGTCTTCATGATGCTCTCTGCGCTTTGAAGAAAACCCTGAGACGATCACAGAGCAGGTGCATTTATACGGAGACTTGATTACACACAGGTGGATTCTATTTATCATCATCAGTCATTTGGGACAACATTGGATCATTCAGAGATCCTCACTGAACTTCTGGAGTGAGTTTGCTGCACTGAAAGTAAAGGGGCCGAATAATATTGCACGCCCCACTTTTCAGTTTTTTATTTGTTAAAAAAGTTTGACACATCCAATAAATTTCATTCCACTTCACGATTGTGTCCCACTTGTTGTTGATTCTTCACAAAAAATTTGAATTTTATATCTTCATGTTTGAAGCCTGAAATGTGGCAAGAGGTTGAAAAGTTCAAGGGGGCCGAGTACTTTCGCAAGGCACTGTACAGGTCCTTCTCAAAATATTAGCATATTGTGATAAAGTTCATTATTTTTCATAATGTCATGATGAAAATTTAACATTCATATATTTTAGATTCATTGCACACTAACTGAAATATTTCAGGTCTTTTATTGTCTTAATACGGATGATTTTGGCATACAGCTCATGAAAACCCAAAATTCCTATCTCACAAAATTAGCATATTTCATCCGATCAATAAAAGAAAAGTGTTTTTAATACAAAAAACGTCAACCTTCAAATAATCATGTACAGTTATGCACTCAATACTTGGTCGGGAATCCTTTTGCAGAAATGACTGCTTCAATGCGGCGTGGCATGGAGGCAATCAGCCTGTGGCACTGCTGAGGTCTTATGGAGGCCCAGGATGCTTCGATAACGGCCTTTAGCTCATCCAGAGTGTTGGGTCTTGAGTCTCTCAACGTTCTCTTCACAATATCCCACAGATTCTCTATGGGGTTCAGATCAGGAGAGTTGGCAGGCCAATTGAGCACAGTGATACCATGGTCAGTAAACCATTTACCAGTGGTTTTGGCACTGTGAGCAGGTGCCAGGTCGTGCTGAAAAATGAAATCTTCATCTCCATAAAGCTTTTCAGCAGATGGAAGCATGAAGTGCTCCAAAATCTCCTGATAGCTAGCTGCATTGACCCTGCCCTTGATAAAACACAGTGGACCAACACCAGCAGCTGACACGGCACCCCAGACCATCACTGACTGTGGGTACTTGACACTAGACTTCTGGCATTTTGGCATTTCCTTCTCCCCAGTCTTCCTCCAGACTCTGGCACCTTGATTTCCGAATGACATGCAGAATTTGCTTTCATCTGAAAAAAGTACTTTGGACCACTGAGCAACAGTCCAGTGCTGCTTCTCTGTAGCCCAGGTCAGGCGCTTCTGCCGCTGTTTCTGCTTCAAAAGTGGCTTGACCTGGGGAATGCGGCACCTGTAGCCCATTTCCTGTACACGCCTGTGCACGGTGGCTCTGGATGTTTCTACTCCAGACTCAGTCCACTGCTTCCGCAGGTCCCCCAAGGTCTGGAATCGGCCCTTCTCCACAATCTTCCTCAGGGTCCGGTCACCTCTTCTCGTTGTGCAGCGTTTTCTGCCACACTTTTTCCTTCCCACAGACTTCCCACTGAGGTGCCTTGATACAGCACTCTGGGAACAGCCTATTCGTTCAGAAATTTCTTTCTGTGTCTTACCCTCTTGCTTGAGGGTGTCAATAGTGGCCTTCTGGACAGCAGTCAGGTCGGCAGTCTTACCCATGATTGGGGTTTTGAGTGATGAACCAGGCTGGGAGTTTTAAAGGCCCCAGGAATCTTTTGCAGGTGTTTAGAGTTAACTCGTTGATTCAGATGATTAGGTTCATAGCTCGTTTAGAGACCCTTTTAATGATATGCTAATTTTGTGAGATAGGAATTTTGGGTTTTCATGAGCTGTATGCCAAAATCATCCGTATTAAGACAATAAAAGACCTGAAATATTTCAGTTAGTGTGCAATGAATCTAAAATATATGAATGTTAAATTTTCATCATGACATTATGGAAAATAATGAACTTTATCACAATATGCTAATATTTTGAGAAGGACCTGTATTAAGTCATCTCCATCAAGCGAAGGTTTCTTCAGGAGGTTAAGGTTTCAGCTACCTTAAAAGCCTGTGGTACATATCCATTTACTAAAGATAGATTAATCATCTAAACTGGGGCTGGTAATCAGAGGGAACACTTCCTTAAATAATTTGGTTGGGATTGGGTCTAACATACAAGTTGAAGGTTTAGATGAAGCTAATATTTCTGATAACTCAGGAAGCTTCACAGGATCAAAACAGTCCAAACACAAATCAGGTTCTGCAGTTATTTCCAATGTTGTCTCACTTGCTGAGGATGAAGTAATCGTCTTCGGGAGTATGTCAAAGATTTTATTTTTAATAGAATCAATTTTATTTAAGAAGAATCCCATAAAGTCATGGCTGCTAAGAGCTAAGGGAATGGATGGCTCAACAGAGCTATGACTCTGTGTAAGTTTAGCAACTGTACTAAAGAGAAACCTAGGATTATTCTTGTTCTCTTCTATTAATGATGAGAAATAAGCTGTTCTAGCTTGGCGAAGTGTCTTTTTATACAACAGTAGGCTATTTTTCCAGATTAAGTAGGAATCCTCTAGGTGTGTAGAACGCCATTTTCTCTCCAATTTTCTAACATTGTGCTTTAAAGTACGCAGCTCTGAATTAAACCAAGGAGCCTGCCTCCTATTAGTGATTACCTTCTTTTTCTTTTTTAACACTCAGATGCTCATCTGTCGTCACTGCATCTAAACATTCTAGACAAATGACACGATAATGTTTTTCAGAAGTACAAGAAAGAGTACTGAGACAGTATTTCTTGGAGTTTTGATGACTGGTTTTCCGCTGGGCCAGCTTTAATTACCAAAACATCACTAAAACCACAGAAACAACGTTGTATACCACCATCAATCATTTTTAAAGTACAAATTAATGAAGTGTCCACGAGGTAACCCGAGTTGTTTCTAAAGGGGTCAATTATTCCTTAACTATAACAAGAACAGATTTTCCTACAAAGGTTTGGGAAAGTATGCAAAAAGCAAACAAAATGTGGAAAAATATTTATATTTCCAAAGTTAATTCCTTGTCTGATTGTGAATGTTGAAGGCATCCATTGGCCTGTTTGTTTTGTTTATTTGTCATTTATCCAACCATGTATTCACTCATCCTTTCAAACCAAAATTATTTTATAAATCATTTTATTCTTTAGTGTGATTATACTGTAGCTATAATCCCAGATTCCTTGAATATAAATTTCTAAAATAAATCATTCAGCCACAATATTCTTTTTTTCTCTGAATCATTTGCATCTAAAGATATTTATGGCTTATTGCTGAGCCTAAATCCTTCAGGAAAACTGAAAAAAAAAAAAAGATACTCCCTAACAAGGCGTTGATTATAATGGCATTTGTTATTTGTTTTTTCACAGAGATCCTATGAAGATGAAGAAAAGTCAGGCTCAGAAGAATCAGAGGATGACGATTATGTCCCTTATGTACCGGTCAAAATTAGGAAACAACAAATGGTGAGTTATCTTGCTCTAGTAATGCTAGGCTGGGTAAGAGAGAAATGAGAGCAAACGCTGTCTTCAGATTTAGCTAATAGGTTCTTGTCCCACAGGACCACATTAAATTGACCTTTGTTCCTAATATTATTTATCAAATTCTTTTTTTATAATAATAATAATAGATTTAATTTAAAAGTGCCTTGCATGTCATTAAAGGACATTGTAAAATAAAAGAGAAAAAACAACAGTTGTATTGCAATAAAATTACAGAGTATTATTTCCTAAACAACTGAGTTTTGACTCTTAATGTAAACAGAGGGAGAAAGTCAGTATTACAGATATCTGGTAGGAGAGAGTTCCAGAGTTGGGGAGCAGAGAAGCTGCATGCTCTACTCCCCATGGTGCTCAGATGGCTAGAAGGCACGGTGAGGTGGATGGAGTAGGATGACCTAAAGGAACGGGAGGGGGTAGCAGTGTGCAGGAGATCTGACGGATAAGGAGGGGCAAGGTTGTGAATGTCTTTGAATGTGTACAGGAGAATTTAAAATTTTATTCTGAAGTTAACCGGACGCCAGTTTAGCTGCTGAAGGACAGGGGTGATGTGGTGGAAAGATCGGGGTTTTGTTACAAAGCAAACTGCTGAATTTTGAGCCATCTGGAACGTATGGAGAGATTTGTGAGGAAGACCAAAGAGGAGAGAGTTAAAGTAATCAATGTGAGAGGTAGCGAGGCTGTGAACAAGGAAAGAAGTGGTGAGAAGGGTTAGGGAGGGGCGGAGGCTGTTTTAGATTGCGTGAGTGACAATATGCAGAACTGGTGATGAAGGAGGAAGAAGGGAGTAGGGAATTCGGTTTGGTGGAAATGTAGAGCTGACTGTGATCTGCAAAGCAATGAAAATGGATGTAGAGTTTGCCAAGGGGAAGGAGATAAATGATGAAGAGAAGAGGCTTTGGTCAAATGCTTGGGAAGTTGAGTGACAGCTGTTTTTTTTCCTAGAGTTTTGGAAATGATAAAAAGTGGCAAAACATACAAAACATTTTCAGCGCTCCTCTTTTCATTTCATTAATGTTGTAATAAGCTGAATCCAAAACAAAAAAGTTTGTTCTTTGTCAGAGTTTGACGTATTATTAAGAAAAGGTTTGTTGTCAAGTTATGCCTCCATTATTGTCGCTTGCTTAACTTTAGCCTGAAAGCTGTGCAGTTATATTTTGTTGGGTTAGTGCATTGTGAAGCTTTCGGAATGTTTGCAGCTTCAGAAGATGCTACGTCTGCGTGGAAAGGCCGTGGATGACGAGCAGAAGGATAGCGGAGAGGAACAGAGGGATGAAGAAGAGGGCCTTGGTCCACGCTCGAATATTAGTCTCCTCGACCAACATCAACACCTCAAAGAGAAAGCAGAAGGTTCAGAACAGATCTGCTCTATGCAATAACAGTTGTTTCTTTTCCTCTGCATTGACTGTATAGAACCTGTAACAGTTTTTACTTGTTTGTGTATTCAGCTCGTAAGGAGTCTGCAAAAGAGAAACAGCTGAAAGAGGAAGAGAAGATTCTGGAAAGCGTGGCTGAGGGCAGAGGTACATTTAACACTACCATGTCCTCAGAAGTCAGACAAGTTTTGTAGTGAAATATATACACTTTGGGATCTTAAATCTAATTGTGCAAACTTTTAACTCCCTTCTGCTAGCTCTGATGTCTGTGAAGGAAATGGCCAAAGGTATCATATATGATGACCCAATTAAAACAAGGTGAGCCCTCAGTAATTATGGTTTATAAGCGTTTTGTCTTTATAAGATAATTCCAGGGGGGCATATTTAACCTGATGGAAATTCTTTCATAGCTGGAAGGCACCACGGTACATCCTAAATATGCCTGACACAAGACATGAACGTGTCAGGAAAAAATTTCACATCCTGGTGGATGGAGAAGGCATCCCTCTTCCCATCAAAAGCTTCAGGGAGATGAAGTTTCCACCAGGTGACGCCTCACTATGCCTCACACAAAAAACTCCCTTCAGTGGTTTTATATCTCTCCCAACTGTTGACATATTTCTGTTTTTAAATTTGCAGCAATTCTAAAAGGTTTAAAAAAGAAGGGGATTGTCCATCCAACCCCAATTCAGATTCAAGGAATCCCCACAGTGTAAGTGCCGTACATGGTACTGGGATGCAAATGCTGTATTACACAGTATGCGATGTTCTCTGTTAGGATTTAAGGCACGTAAAACTGTTGATGGACTGACCGTGTTTGCGTGTAGCCTATCAGGTCGAGACATGATTGGCATCGCCTTCACGGGATCAGGAAAGACTTTGGTCTTCACTCTGCCAATCATCATGTTCGCCCTTGAGCAGGAGAAACGTCTGCCTTTCTTCAAGAGGGAGGGACCATATGGACTCATCATCTGTCCTTCAGTAAGACACGCCAGGCCCATTTGTTTTCTTTGAAGATACAGCAGAAACAGTTCAGATACTTTACTTAACAAATAACCGTGGAGTAAATGGCTTTAAAAATTATTTATTTCTATTTGTAGTTTATAAAGCAAGTTTCTACAGAGAAATGTTCTACTGTAAATATTCATTTAAACAAAACTGTGCCCACTGTCCTGTAGCAAACAAATTAGATGAAGTGGAAGCAAAATAATGTGGAAACTGATGATAATGAACACACTCAGTTCAACATATATACAGAGAGGTCACACCTCAGAGAAAACCGGATATCGGTATCTGTCTGATCAGTGCATCTCTAGTATTTTTCATCCGGAGTTGGTGAGCTCCCCCAAATGTGGTAATGCTCTGCAAATAGTTTATTTTAATTCACCGGTCATAAACTTGTCAGCACATTCATACTTAAAACCACTTCGCTTGTTTCAAAGGGTTTTGATTAGCAACATATTTTTGTAAGAAACAACACCAGCATTTCACATTGAGGTATACAAGTGTTACACTTTTGATAAATTGGTCCTCTAACAATAGGTTTTGTAGGTATATTCATCGTGTCCGACATAAATTTGTAAAACATCTGGGTTGATTAATACGAAAACAAATTAGATTGCGAGATTCACAAAAAATATGAAAATTAAGCTTCCACCTTATCTTTGTCCCTGTCCTTTTCTTTCAGTTTTAAACCTTAATTTTATAAGCCATGCTTATGAAAAACATGTTATACAATAAAGCATCTGCAACCTCTTTTTTTACCCCCAGCGAGAGTTGGCGAGGCAGACTCATGGCATCATAGAGTATTACTGCAAGCTGCTGGAAGAGGAAGGAGCTCCTCAGCTGCGCACAGCCCTCTGCATCGGAGGAATGTCTGTCAAGGAGCAGATGGAGGTGGTGAAGCAGTAAGTAAGATTGATTGACTTGTTCGGCGGGTTAATAACTTGTACGCTGTGCCATTTGGACGGGCACAGTTCAGCTACGTCATTCTGAGAGGAACTCAGACACTGAAGAAAAGGTTCCTACAAACAGCATTGTTGATCTGAGAACCAACGTTACGAAGTACAATGTCAAAAGCAGAGTAGCTTTCTGTGTTTTTGGAGAAATTTTCTTTTTTTTTTTTATTTGTCATATTGTTTTCAGTGGCGTCCACATGATGGTTGCCACCCCTGGAAGATTGATGGACCTGCTCCAAAAGAAGATGGTCAGTCTTGACATATGCCGCTACTTGGCCCTGGATGAAGCAGACAGAATGATTGACATGGGTTTTGAAGAAGACATCAGGACCATATTTTCCTATTTTAAGGTGAGGCACTTGTAGTGTAAAAAAGCAATGTTAAATTAAGACTCATAAAGCAATCAATTTCACATTTTATTAAAAGCCAGTCTGAGAGATTAATTATTTCCCTTTTGAATCGAGCAATAATTAAACATTTAAAGAAGACATCACACTTTGACTAAAGATAGTCAGAAAAATCACGTGGAGCCAATACTCTATTCTCTTATGTTGATAAGAAGTACAAGCAAAAAAAACAAAAAACAGATAATATAAGAATCAAACGTTTAGATGCAAGATCCCTTCTCCCAGACACCTGAATCAAATGACCGGCTCATTTTTTTTATTGGCAGAGGACTGGTAATGACTCATCCATTTAAAACAGGTGTGTTGGAGAAGGGATGCATCTAAAGGTTGCAGGATAGTAGATGACAAATAAGATTACAGTAACCTATTGGGGATCAAAAATCTCCAATAGAAAGTAAAACAAATGAAATTAAAAAGGAGCTATTTTGTGCTTATAAAATTGTTAAATAAAAATGGGATGACCTCAAATTACAGGAACAAAAGTTGAGATATAACTCACTATAAAAACTACTGATGAAGCACAGTCACAGGTATCAGAGCATTTCAAAGCTATTTGCATTGCTCTTTATGTGCTTTTTGTGGGAATTTTAAACAACAAACCACAAAATGTTGTAAACTAGTAACAGTGCCAAGTTCAGACAATGCCTGCAACAGCTCTTAAAGAGAACAGTCCCATCTCCGAACCTTTTAAATAACCATTGCTCTTTATGTGCTAGATTTTAAACAACACACACCACCCAAAGTGGTAAAATAGGAAATGATCCCAGCAGCTTTTCTTTCTCAGCTGAAGGAATAGCTTGCCTTTCTTCTCCAACAGCCAGAGGTCACTTGGATCCTGACAGCTGTCGGTCCAGAAGTGGGTGGAACATTTAAAGAGATTTACTGCAAACAAAAACTTTTTATCAAAACCAAACCAAACAGGGTGATCAGTCCTGACTCTGGCCAGGCTGGTGGGTTTCCTGGTTCTGCGTTTTTGAGTCTGAACCCAGCTCACATTACTACTTTTAAACATGTAGCTCTTTATTGGATAAAAGACGTATTTAAGGTTTAACACGTTAATCAGTATCCAAAGTTGTTGCATATTGTGAATTATTTGAATGCTTTCTGATTCCCTAAATTAACAACCTATGATTATTTATATACAAAAGACTTTTATATATATTGACAGACACAACTCTGAGCAAAACACTTGTCAAGCTCATGAAACATTCACATTTTGGAGATTCCACGACGCCAGCTGTGTGGAATAAAGGATTATTTGAGCTTAAGCTAAAAGGTCCTTTAAGGACATTTTGAAGTGACCTGGAGAAATGCAGTTAAAGTAGATGGATGCTCAAATCTGGAGTGTTCATTTTCATTTGTTTCAGTTTTCATTTTCCTCTGTTTAGTGGACAGACTTTGTTTAATGTTCTAATTACTAATTAAAATAAGTTTTTATTTATGCAGAAACATCTACATGCTTTCTGATGACAGCCCTCTGGATTAGGCTATTGTTGGCTAGCCCAAACTGTGTTCTCATTCCTGACGTTTTCATATTTCTTCTGATTTTGTGCTTCTTAACGCTTGTAGTTTTTCTCACACTCCTAAAGCTCTCAGAGGAAGCAAGATTCATCCTCTAAGTCAAATGTAGAATTAGCCACGTTGTGCACGTTCCAGCTGCTGCACTCTGTCTGTTGGTGCTGAATGTTTTCTCCGACTGTGAAATAAAAACGTCCTTTTTTTGCTCTCTGCTTTAGGGACAAAGACAGACCCTACTTTTTAGTGCTACTATGCCGAAGAAGATCCAGAACTTTGCCAAGAGTGCTCTGGTCAAACCGATCACTATTAATGTGGGCAGGGCCGGAGCTGCGAGCTTGGATGTAATCCAGGTAGGTTTTTTTCCTTTCACTGAAAGGGTTGGGGTCGATTCCTCTTGACGTTTTTCATGAGTTAAATCTTTCCAATGTCGAATGCAGGAAGGGTCTGGATTTTCCAGCTATTCAGCATGTTGTGAACTATGACATGCCTGAGGAGATAGAAAACTACGGTAAGAGGAAATACACCTCTCAGAAAAACGTATGGATATTTCGTTATTGGGTGAAATTTATAGAAAACATAAAAGGTTTATGCTACAGTCATATTACAGGTCCTTCTCAAAAAATTAGCATATTGTGATAAAGTTCATTATTTTCTATAATGTCATGATGAAAATTTAACATTCATATATTTTAGATTCATTGCACACTACTGAAATATTTCAGGTCTTTATTGTCTTAATACGGATGATTTTGGCATACAGCTCATGAAAACCCAAAATTCCTATCTCACAAAATTAGCATATTATTAAAAGGGTCTCTAAACGAGCTATGAACCTAATCATCTGAATCAACAAGTTAACTCTAAACACCTGCAAAAGATTCCTGAGGCCTTTAAAACTCCCAGCCTGGTTCATCACTCAAAACCCCAATCATGGGTAAGACTGCCGACCTGACTGCTGTCCAGAAGGCCACTATTGACACCCTCAAGCAAGAGGGTAAGACACAGAAAGAAATTTCTGAACGAATAGGCTGTTCCCAGAGTGCTGTATCAAGGCACCTCAGTGGGAAGTCTGTGGGAAGGAAAAAGTGTGGCAGAAAACGCTGCACAACGAGAAGGGTGACCGGACCCTGAGGAAGATTGTGAGAAGGGCCGACTCCAGACCTTGGGGACCTGCGGAAGCAGTGGACTGAGTCTGGAGTAGAAACATCCAAAGCCACCGTGCACAGGCGTGTGCAGGAAATGGGCTACAGGTGCCGCATTCCCCAGACCTGGGCTACAGAGAAGCAGCACTGGACTGTTGCTCAGTGGTCCAAAGTACTTTTTTGGATGAAAGCAATTCTGCATGTCATTCGAAATCAAGGTGCCAGAGTCTGGAGGAAGACTGGGGAGAAGGAAATGCCAAAATGCCAGAAGTCCAGTGTCAAGTACCCACAGTCAGTGATGGTCTGGGTGCCGTGTCAGCTGCTGGTGTTGGTCCACTGTGTTTTATCAAGGGCAGGGTCAATGCAGCTAGCTATCAGGAGATTTTGGAGCACTTCATGCTTCCATCTGCTGAAAAGCTTTATGGAGATGAAGATTTCCTTTTTCAGCACGACCTGGCACCTGCTCACAGTGCCAAAACCACTGGTAATGGTTTACTGACCATGGTATCACTGTGCTCAATTGGCCTGCCAACTCTCCTGACCTGAACCCCATAGAGAATCTGTGGGATATTGTGAAGAGAACGTTGAGAGACTCAAGACCCACACTCTGGATGAGCTAAAGGCCGCTATCGAAGCATCCTGGGCCTCCATAAGACCTCAGCAGTGCCACAGGCTGATTGCCTCCATGCCACGCCGCATTGAAGCAGTCATTTCTGCCAAAGGATTCCCGACCAAGTATTGAGTGCATAACTGTACATGATTATTTGAAGGTTGACGTTGTTTGTATTAAAAACACTCTTCTTTTATTGGTCGGATGAAATATGCTAATTTTGTGAGATAGGAATTTTGGGTTTTCATGAGCTGTATGCGAAAATCATCCGTATTAAGACAATAAAAGACCTGAAATATTTCAGTTAGTGTGCAATGAATCTAAAATATCTGAATGTTAAATTTTCATCATTACATTATAGAAAATAATGAACTTTATCACAATATGCTAATTTTTTGAGAAGGACCTGTATATGATGAACGTAGGAGCATTTAAGTAGAAGCCTGCTATGGTGATTTCCTCATCTTAAACAATTTATTGAAACAAAAGCCAACAACATTGCTGGGTATACCACAACAAAACATATCAATGTCTCTAAACGCATCATGTGTTCCTGAGCATCAGTTCCAGCTTGACAACAACTTCTCATGCTGTTCAAAAGTCAACTTATTGTCTGCTGAGCTACAGCATCCCTCTCTTCTTGAAGGGCGGCCCTCAGGTCATTGAGGTCCTGGGGTACCGAGTTACGAGCCTCCAGGCGCCACTCAGCTGATCTCATAGGTTCTCTATGGGATTCCAGTCTATGCTAAAGACTGTGCAGGCCACTCCATTCGAGATACTCCAGTCTCCAGCAGGCTTTCCCTAATGAGGCGACCTCAATGAGTTGGAGCATTATTGTCTATGAAGATGAAATTAGGGCTGTGTTGTTCATGCAGGGGCACTATGACTGGATTAATGATGTTATTCAGGTAGTATGCGCTTGCCACTGTACCCTTCACAAAGTGTAGGGCAGTTCTGTATTGACTAGACACACCTGTCCACACTGTAACACCTCCACCACGAAAGGCTTGTTTGGTAACAGTGGCTGATGCATAGCGCTCTCCTTGACCTCTCCAACATTGTTAGCGGCCACCATTTCTGCTCACCGTGAATTGACTTACATCAGAGAACAGTGCTGAGGCCTACTGGTCCCTCATCCAGTGTAAAAGCTCCCTGGTCCATGCAAGACGATGATGCCTGTGAGGGGTGGTGTGGTCAGGTACCCTTGCAGGTTGTCTAGCATGCTGACCACACTGATCTAAACGGTTTCAGTGGTCTGACGTGACACTCGGGTGCTTCTCACTTCCTCTAAATGTGCCTGGTGTTGGCATTCATCATCCTGTTCCACATCAGTGTGGGATGTGGCTAAAGGATGTCCACTTCTATCCCTTTCTGTGACTCTTCCAGTCTTTTTGTATCTCTTGCAACCTGCTGATGACTCTCTGTGACTCTCTAAGCTCAGTGGCCACTTCCGTCTGAGAACATCCTGTTTATAGCCTCGCAATGGCGAGTTAATGTTGCTCAATTGTTGGGTGTCGTCTTGGTCTCTTGATGTCAGAATGTGAACAGCATGATGAGGAGGACTGCTTAGATACCAATTCTGATTGAAACAGGAAATGTATTGGTCAATTCATTGATCAAACACCTGTAATGCATTTCCCCGTTAAGTGTTAACCTCCTCTGGCAGGGAAGGTGTTACCGTGAGAGTCTGGAGAATGACAGAGTTGTCATGTTCTAACAAAACATTCCTCTTGAGTTCACTAGTTCTGGACACTATTGTGTGGACATTAGAGATGAAACTACAAAAATGAGTAACAATGAAAGTGAAGTCCTTGTCATCACAGCAGGATTGTCTATATAAGAGAAGCAAAAAGTTCTCCTGAAGCTTCACAAGCAGTTTGGCCACACCTCCGCAGATCGTCTGCAGAAGCTCATCCACAGCTCTGAAAATACTGACAAACACTGTTCAGTTGTTTTACAGAAGATTATTCAGGACTGTGAGATATGTCAGAGATACAGCAGGACCAACCCCAGGCCTGCTGTTGGTTTGCCCTTAGCCTCAGAATACAATGAGACGGTGGCAATGGATTTACATGGGCTGGAACCAGGCGTATGGTATCATCGATCATTTCACACACTTCAGCGCTGGAAACATTGTGAGGACCAAGAAACCCTCTGAGATCGTCAACTCGTTCATCCACACATGGATAAGTGTACACGGTGCTCCCAAACGGATCTACACAGACAACGGTGGAGAGTTCAACAATGAGGAAATTAGAGACATGGCAGAAAACGTTAACATTGAGACAAAGACTACAACGGGATACAGTCCCTGGAGGAACGGACTGCTTGAGAAACACAACACGACACCGATTGAGATCCTAATGAAGGTGAAAAGGGAAAATGGATGTGGTTGGCAAACTGCTCTAGACTGGGCTCTTATGGCCAAAAACAGTATGATCATTGTGCATGGTTATAGCCCACATCAGCTTGTGTTTGGTCACAGTCCTAATTTCCCTTCTGTTTTGACTGATAAACTACCAGCTCTAGAGGGTACTTCTATGAGTACTAGAGTAGGACAGCACTTAGCAGCCCTGCATGCTTCAAGGAGAGCCTTCACAGAGGTGGACTGCGCAGAAAGAATAAGAAGAGCATAAGGCCTACAGATGAAAAGTATGAGACAGGTGACAAAGTGTACTACAAGCGTGCAGATAGTATAGAATGGAAGAGCCCTGGTGTAGTTATTGGTCAGGATGGAGCTGTAGTGTTCATAAGACATGGTGGGATTCTTGTCCGAGTAAATCAGTCCAGGCTAAATAAAGTGAACGTACAAAGGGAGGATAAACCACTACTACTGTTACTGAAAATGATAGAGAAAATGAAGGCATGGTTCATACTGATGTGTCAGAGAGTTCAGATGATGAAATGAGTGTTTATAGAGAAGAACAAATCACTGAGAGCACAGAGCAAGATGAAAGAAATGTCAGACAGACTAATGAAACAAACACTGAAACAGAGGGTGATGTAACTAATATTCAGGGTTCTACTTACATTAAACTGAGAACAGGTCAGACAGTCACATTTACTAACAGAGATGATGGTACTCAGCACACTGCCAGAGTCTTAGGTAGAGCAGGGAAAGCCAAGGGGCGATACAAAAACTGGTAAAATGTACAGCATCTTGACCCAGATGGCAGTGAGGGACAAAAACAAGCATTAGACATGTCACAGGTTGATAACCTTCACACTGAATGTGAAAATACAGATACTGATTTATTCATTGCCAAAGACATCTCTTTTGATGCTGCTAAACAGCAAGAGATTGAAAACTGGAAAAATAACAATGCCTGCGAGGAGGTCACAGACAAAGGTCAAAAATGTGTTTCAACTAGATGGGTCTGTACGTTGAAAGAAACTCATTCCCAAAGCCCGCCTTGTGGCGAGAGGTTTTGAAGAAGTTAATATTCAAGAGTTGCAGAAAGATTCTCCCACATGTGCATCGGAGTCACTCTGGCTGCTGATGGCTGTGATTTGTCAAAACAACCGGAAAGTTCATCCGTTGGATATTAAGTCTGGCTTTTTGCAGAGTATGAAACTCTCGAGAGACATTTATATTCGTCCCCCACCTGAAGCGGGCGTGGATAATGCTTTGTAGGAACTAAAGACATGTGTGTATGGGCTTGTGGATGCTTCCCTCTACTGGTACAAGGTCAAAGAACTTATGCTGGACACTGGTGGTAAAATGTCAAAAGCTGATCCTGCAGTGTTTTATTAGCAGAATCTTATTGTTCTTAAGTCTGCTTTTCATGTGGGACGTGAAGAGCATGAGAGTTTTTCATTACGTGGGGATCCACGTTGCTACTTTGGGTGATGTGGTGCAGGTGCATCAGCATAGTTACATTGACAACCTGCAAACAGTTCATTTACAGGCATCACGAGCTGTACAGCGAGATAACCCACTAAATGACACAGAGAGAGAACAACTAAGGTCCAAAATAGGACAGATCTTATGGGTTGCAAAAGAGACTAGACCAGATGTTATGTTTGACACATGTAGCCTGGCATCCAACATTAAGAATGCTACTGTTCAGTCCCTACATGATGTGAACAAAGTGATTCACAAACTTAAACTTAGGTTTCAACATGTGGGCAACAGTAATAACTAGGGTTTAGTTATCTTCAGTGATGCTTCACTGGGCAATCTTCCAGACGGGGGTAGACAGGGAGGGGCTTTAATTGTCCTAATGGAAAACAAAACTGGAAAATTCTCCCCTCTGTTTTGGCAATCTAAGAAGCATATTAGCTGGAGAAACCCTTGCCATGTCAGATGATATTGATAATCCAATGTTCTTAGCTACGCGCTACTCCGAGCTCACTACTGGTACAGTAGATCTCAACTCTCTTCCCCTCACTTGTGTTACTGATAACCATTCCCTGTTTGACGCACTTAAGTCGACAAAACAAGTCACAGAAAAGAGACTAAGATTAGAAATAAGCAGTATTAAAGAACTTATGCAATAAAAAAAAATCAAAGAGGTGTGTTGGTCAAAAGCAAAATCACAACTCGCTGATTGTTTGACTAAGAAAGGTGCTTCCCCCCTTATGCTTCTATGTATGGACACTGTTTAACATTCATTTGGTTGTAGCTTTTAAAATGCTACTATGTTCTGATCATTTTTTTTGTGACTTTTATTAGCCAAGGTAAACCTCTTATCTATTGTTAGTTTTTATTTAAAGAAAAAGAGGGAGATTGGTAACCTCTTCTGGGAGGGAATGTGTTATCTCGA
The DNA here is from genome assembly GCF_021462225.1 of Girardinichthys multiradiatus. Taxonomy (NCBI): domain Eukaryota; kingdom Metazoa; phylum Chordata; class Actinopteri; order Cyprinodontiformes; family Goodeidae; genus Girardinichthys; species Girardinichthys multiradiatus. The sequence continues at coordinate 20,016,718 of NC_061815.1, read as the reverse complement.
GAGTCTGGGGGAGACGGGAGGGGGGAAAGGGGGTTTCGGCAATGTTGTTTTTGGGTTGAGCCATGGAGACGACATGTGAGTGAAACAAACCTGGCAAAATTATAAACGTGGTGTTTATGAGTTTACATTAAGCTCCTTGTTAGCAAACAGAAAGTTGTTGAAAAAGTACTGAAACTTTGAACAGTTGGATGTGTGCATTCAAAGGTTTAGTAAAGGTCACATTAACTTCAGCTGTAAAGGTTAAAGTACATGTTAGGTTCCTCCTGAAATTTCACTCGAAAGCCAAATATAATAAACGTTTTGTGAGTAGCGTATGTTGATAAATAATTTGAACTTTTTAATTTCTCACATTATGTAGTTCTCAGTTGGGCCTGGACTTCTTTTAAACTGCTTTGTCAAAATGTTTTTTGCTTTAGTCCACAGAATAGGAAGAACTGGACGATCAGGCAAGACTGGTATTGCCACAACGTTCATCAATAAGGGCTGTGGTAAGAAAACCTTATTAAAATAAAGATTTATTTCATGAAATTTGCAGATAAATTATTTAATTCTTTGGGTATACTTCACCATGCGATTGACCAAGATTTCCTCATAAATTTCTTGTTCTTTTACGTTTGTGCTGCAAATATTACAAATGTTTTTGTGGTTTTCTCCCATCTTTACAGTAGAAAAGGAAAAGGTAGATACTGTGTGCATCAGGTTAAGGGAGAGTAGAGTGCCTTGTAAAAGCATTCATGCCACTTGGAACATTTTCACATTTTGTCTTTTAACGACCACAAACCTCTGTGTATTTCATCTGGATTTTTTTGTGATAGACCAACCCTGAAGAAAAGAATTCCCACAGCATGATGGTGCTTGTGTTTGTGCCATACACCTGAACAGTGATCGATGAGATGTTCAAAGCGTGGGCCGTTGTGTCATATTTTACCTCAGCTTCAAACCTCTGCTCAATTTTCTCCCTAACCTGGCAGCGATGTTCCTTGGTCTCCATGTTCACTAATGTTCTCTAACCAACCACTGAGGCCTTCCTAGAACAAATGTATTCATAGGAGCAATAATTACACACAGCTATTTACTAATTGGATGACTTCTGAAGGCAATTGTTTTACTGTATTTTATTTAGTGGTATCCACTTAAAGTGGACTGAATATAAATTCATCATGACATGGACATGACATGACAAACTGGAACCAGTTCGAAGGGTGTGAATACTCCAGGAAGATGCACTGCCAACGGGTGATGAAAGAGCTGCAGAATCTTCTTGGTCATTTCCTCATATATTTTAGGACATCAATCCTTAAGTTACTTCTGCCTCCAGACATTAGAATCCACCCAACACTACGACCCAGGTAACAATGTTCTAAAGATGGGAACTCTACCTCTTTTAAGAGAACTGGTTCTTTTGGGTCAGCTCACTTAAAAGAGCCCGATCTTTCTCTCCCGAACGGCTCTTTTTTTGTTACTTAAATCGCTTTAATATACACAGAATTTGAATTATCAATATAACATGCAGCGAGACCAAGATGCCATCAGTATCTCATTTTCAGCATGAATCCAGTGTTTCTTAAACCATGCAACTACCAGTTCACAATTATATGAACTCCATCATCAGCAGCAACATTAAACAGAGGCCATTAATTGTAACAGCAGCCTAGCTCAAGATGTTGCAGGGATGACCGACCCTCCACCCTTCTGCTAGTGCAGACAGGGGGAAAAAAGAGATGGAGTGAAGAGAGCGGGGATAAAACGTCTCCCAATCAGGAGCTGTCTCCTGTCGCTCACTTCAAAGAGCCGGCTCTAAGAGCCGTTTTCTTCACCACCGTCACATCACTGCTGTTTTCTGTACACTGTCATGAAGTGCTTGGTTCTGAGAAACAGTCAATCTGTTCACCATGAGCTGTTTTTAGAATATTTTTCAATGTTTAGAGGCTTGAAGCACGCAAAGCAACTCAAATGCAAAATATCAAGAGGCTATTCACTGTAATAAGCCTGAATGTGATATTTATTACGTTTGAATCATCATATGGAAGAGTTTTAGATGTCTTACATGTGCTTTCTGTGCAAAAATGCTTTGTATTATAACCCTGTGCTGGGGGGAGTGATATCGCTTCCTGTCTTCAGTATATGCAGATGATGTAATGACCAGCATGAAAAAGCTGACAGACGAAATGCAGTTTTTAATGTAGCTGCAGAAAACTGTGAGGGCTGGTACCAGCTAGGTTTGAAGGGATAAGAATCTCATTGCAGTTTAGTAAAATGACCTTAGCCGGCCTCTTCACACTTGAATCCAGTGTGTGTCTTATGTCTCCTAACAGATGAGTCTGTGTTAATGGATCTGAAAGCTCTGCTGGTTGAAGCCAAGCAGAAGGTACCTCCGGTCCTCCAGGTGCTCCAGACAGGCGATGAGACCATGCTGGACATCGGAGGTGAGTTACTTTCCTGACCCACTATTCCTGACCCAGCTTCATTCCAAGGTCCAGTATTAGCAGACCAGTTGTAACACTTCCTGTTCTTGTGTCTTCCCAGGGGAGAGGGGCTGCACATTCTGCGGTGGTCTCGGCCATCGTATTACTGACTGTCCCAAGCTGGAGGCCATGCAGACCAAGCAAGTCACAAACATTGGTCGGAAAGACTACCTGGCCCATAGCTCGATGGACTTTTAACTGTTTTTTCACCAGAATACAAGTTGTCCTGATAAGGGTGAAAATATTTCTGTGGAAACTGTACATTAACATGTAATGTCACTGAATTGGGGAAGTATATTTTTGTCATTGCCCCGTATTTTGTACAGGCTTGTTAGACAAAAAGGATTACTTGTTTGTACCTTTTCCTCTGAGCTGCTTGTTATTAATGTCTTTGTAAAACACTGCTGGGAACGTCTGAACTGTAAATAAAACCTACATATTTGATATGATCTTTTTGTCTTGTATTGACAATTGGAAAAGTTTCACTTGAGTTTTTGAACGAGGAAGTTGATGTGGTTGCAAAATAATACAAAGGGAAGTTTGACTCAAGAACACAGCAACATACAACGTATGTGTCCTTTCCTTTGTAACAGTAAGGTTGAGGATCTTGATTTTTAACTCCTCCTGTCAGACACACAGGTCAACGGCAACATGACAGCAGTTTGTGACGTCAAGGAAACTGTGGCTGGTTAGGTCTAATTTTAAACCTCATCACTAGTTAAATGTTTGCCACTCCGCAACAATTGCTGTTCTTGTGTGAACAGTTTTTTGACAAAGCGTATGAGCATGGAGGTCATCTTCAAAGAGGGGATGCTGTATCTTCAAGGGGTGAAGTTTGGAAAAGTAAGTTAAATCTTTTATCAGCATAAAAAATTAGAAATACTCTGCTTGCTTCGTACCGTTGAACTAAAATTAAGCAAATGAGTGGCTGCGTAGTAGACCTTTACAGTAGTGGTTTTAATGTATAAATATCTAATACAGAACGGTGTTCTACCTTTTAAGATGATTAAAAGTAATGTCAGTACTGCTGTCAGATCACTAGTCCTTAAGTGTAGATGTATTCATTCCAACTTAAAAAAAATTAAGCTTTATAATCTAGATTACATTAAATTCACTACATGTCACCAATACGAGGCAGCAAAATGTTTTTAAAAGTCCACCTGCTCTGAAACGCTCTTGCAAGAATAACGGGCTGATAAGAAAACTCATGCTGAATGGCAATTATTTTGCATTCTTGATCATATCTGTACGCTGCACTGCACAGCAAAAAAGAAAATTCTGATGCAATGTAATGCAACAGCATGTCAGTTTAATAAAATTGTATCTAATTTTCCACTGATGCCAAAAATTACATTGCAAGTCCCATTATAGTTCAAGTTTCTCACACCCTACATGCAATAAAAAGACGTGTGAAATACAGTGTTCAAAATAACTCCAGCTGTATGAAAACGTTAAGTTTAATATTCATTACCTGCCCCCAAAACAAATTACTGACAGAGAATTTTTGGCTCCTTCAATTACAAAAAGTCCTGAAGCATTAAATGAGCCCAGACCATCACACTTTCACCACCATGTTTGACTGTCAGTATGATTTCTTTTTTCTGAAATGCTGCATTAGATTTCCACCGGATTTAAGGGGTTGCACACTTTCCAAAATGTTTACTTTTTTTTTTTTATCCGTTCATATCCAGACAGAGCATAAGCAGATCAGTGCATTTAGATATTTTAACATGTCCTCATGCTTTTTTTGGCATTTATGACCAGAAATTAGTTAAAAACATTTTATGAAAGTAATTAATTTTCAGTGGTGTCAGTCAGCAGAACAATGACATTTTACCAGGGCAAAAATCATTTTAATGTATACCAAAAACTGATTTGTAAAAAGCAGGAGAAGAGAATGCCTGGTAAAACCTGTTACAGCTTTTACCAGGCACTGTCCTCATTCCTGGAGCAAAATTAATTGCTCTTAAGCCAACGGTGGGTCCAGATGAGATGCGCTGTTTTTTCTCAGCCTCTAAAATTATGTGGGACACAGCAAAATACCTCACAAGAGGAGGCTTTAATGTTAATAAAACAATTCACCAAATTTGTTTTTCATAAATACTTTCGTTTTACATATATTTAACCACCCACGATCACACTGAAAGGTTCTTCAGACAGGTGGACTCTGTCGTGAAACCCCTGTCTTTTTGCAGCAGTCCAATGACATAGGGGTTCAAAAAAATAAATTTTATCTTTGTTTAATCACAAATAAATAAGACATAGTAAGATCAGTGTTTCTAGACCCTGGTCCTCAAAGCCCACTGTCTTGCATGTTTTAGGTGTTTCTTTTCTGCCACACATGACTGAAATGGATAGGTGTTTAAAGGGCTTCTGCAGCTCTTGATGGTATGCTGAAGGGGTAATGTTATCATTTGAATCAGGTGTGCTGGAGCAGAGATGTATCTAAAACACTGTGAGCCCTAAGAACCAAGGTTTAGTAACCCTGGTTTATTTCATAGGATTGGCTCGAGTACTTTCCTCATGCATACTCTGAGAAACAAATGAATCAGCAACATGGCTGATAGTTCAAGCAACATGATGCAGCAGCCCAGTATGTGAGTCCGGTTAATGGATACAGATGCCTTCAAGGTTCTGCAATGCCCCATATGAGGATCCTCCCTAAAAGTGATGTGTCTCAGTGGAGGCTTCACCGTATGAGTGTTTGGGTGCCCTCTCTACATTAGATTTTGCATTGGACCACTGTGACCAGTGTTGCCAATTCTGAAAAAGAAAGATGCTCAAATGACCACAGATGTCTCAAGAAGATGTCATCACACAACTTGCATGGTGGGCCAGATGTAATTATAATGGATACTGTTGGAGAGAGTTTTTTTTTTTTTAAAGTCATGTTTGGTTTTAATCATATGAACACCTTAGAAGCCCACAACAAATCACAATAAAACATGAACATTTTTAACCATAGCAGTGCGATGAGGATCTCATGCTCTGAGTGGGTGTGCAATATTTGTTGCCCAGTGGGGCTTTTTGTGTGATTCCTAGGGGTTCATATTTTAATACTGCATATTTACATTCTCACTGGTTATGGATCATTCTGACAGGTCGTCCTTAACCTCATCTTGCTGACAAACACCACCTTGTCATCACTTTTTTAAGGAATGTTTCCACCACTGCGGGGAGGGACTGATGGGTGAGGACTAGGGCATCTGTGGGTGCTTTGGAAAGGGGGAAGGCCCCACAGCAGCATCTGCTGCTTGACGAGAAGTTGTTTCATTCTTTCACTCAGTTTTTGCATGCCAGCTCTATGCAAATCATTTACATGCCCAATGCCGGTCTGCTTGTCTACCCAGTAAGTCCAAATCGGATCATTCCGTCTAGATACTAAACTTTTTTGTCAGTCTGATTTACTACCTTTAAAAGCTACTTTGATCATGTTGAGTTCATCTAAAATCCAGACTGAACTTCAGATAAATTATTCTTAGCAGATAAAAAAAAAACATTTTCAGGCAGTACTCAAGGGCTTTAACCAGAGTGGAAAATGTAGCCTTTGATTTTGCAACACATTCTCCTTTTAACCTGGAGAAAAGAAGTATGTTACTGTCTTACTGCAATTTAAATGTGGGTTTGTAAGTAAATAAAAGTTCTAATTGCTTTGTAAAACCTTGACGTCTGAAAATTTAAAGGATTTAGTTAACATACAGGTCCTTCTCAAAATATTAGCATATTGTGATGAAGTTCATTATTTTCCATAATGTCATGATGAAAATTTAACATTCATATATTTTAGATTCATTGCACACTAACTGAAATATTTCAGGTCTTTTATTGTCTTAATACGGATGATTTTGGCATACAGCTCATGAAAACCCAAAATTCCTATCTCACAAAATTAGCATATTTCATCCGACCAATAAAAGAAAAGTGTTTTTAATACAAAAAAACGTCAACCTTCAAATAATCATGTACAGTTATGCACTCAATACTTGGTCGGGAATCCTTTGGCAGAAATGACTGCTTCAATGCGGCGTGGCATGGAGGCAATCAGCCTGTGGCACTGCTGAGGTCTTATGGAGGCCCAGGATGCTTCGATAGCGGCCTTTAGCTCATCCAGAGTGTTGGGTCTTGAGTCTCTCAACGTTCTCTTCACAATATCCCACAGATTCTCTATGGGGTTCAGGTCAGGAGAGTTGGCAGGCCAATTGAGCACAGTGATACCATGGTCAGTAAACCATTTACCAGTGGTTTTGGCACTGTGAGCAGGTGCCAGGTCGTGCTGAAAAATGAAATCTTCATCTCCATAAAGCTTTTCAGCAGATGGAAGCATGAAGTGCTCCACAATCTCCTGATAGCTAGCTGCATTGATCCCTGCCCTTGATAAAACACAGTGGACCAACACCAGCAGCTGACACGGCACCCCAGACCATCACTGACTGTGGGTACTTGACACTGGACTTCTGGCATTTTGGCATTTCCTTCTCCCCAGTCTTCCTCCAGACTCTGGCACCTTGATTTCCGAATGACATGCAGAATTTGCTTTCATCCGAAAAAAGTACTTTGGACCACTGAGCAACAGTCCAGTGCTGCTTCTTTGTAGCCCAGGTCAGGCGCTTCTGCCGCTGTTTCTGGTTCAAAAGTGGCTTGACCTGGGGAATGCGGCACCTGTAGCCCATTTCCTGCACACACCTGTGCACGGTGGCTCTGGATGTTTCTACTCCAGACTCAGTCCACTGCTTCCGCAGGTCCCCCAAGGTCTGGAATCGGCCCTTCTCCACAATCTTCCTCAGGGTCCGGTCACCTCTTCTCGTTGTGCAGCGTTTTCTGCCACACTTTTTCCTTCCCACAGACTTCCCACTGAGGTGCCTTGATACAGCACTCTGGGAACAGCCTATTCGTTCAGAAATTTCTTTCTGTGTCTTACCCTCTTGCTTGAGGGTGTCAATAGTGGCCTTCTGGACAGCAGTCAGGTCGGCAGTCTTACCCATGATTGGGGTTTTGAGTGATGAACCAGGCTGGGAGTTTTAAAGGCCTCAGGAATCTTTTGCAGGTGTTTAGAGTTAACTCGTTGATTCAGATGATTAGGTTCATAGCTCGTTTAGAGACCCTTCTAATGATATGCTAATTTTGTGAGATAGGAATTTTGGGTTTTTATGAGCTGTATGCCAAAATCATCCGTATTAAGACAATAAAAGACCTGAAATATTTCAGTTAGTGTGCAATTAATCTAAAATATATGAATGTTAAATTTTCATCATGACATTATGGAAAAATAATTAACTTTATCACAATATGCTAATTTTTTGAGAAGGACCTGTAGAGTTGGTTTTAGACAAACAGTGGAAGGAATCAAACAAAGGAGGAACCTCACAACTAAACAAACCAAACAGATAATGGAGTAAGAAGCATTTAGAAGCTTTTTGAAGTGTTTAGGTCCCCTGGCTTCATCAGAGCCGATTTGCAAAGAGGAAATTATTTGGTATTTTGTAACAGGTTTATATTTGAGTTCGCAGAAGTTTCAGTGAGGAAATAGAAGTGTTCGGGCATTTAAATATTGATGCTCTTGTATAAACTATCACTTTTTTTGCATGACCCCAACTTTCATAGTCATTTTCTCTGCTTCCTGCAGGCACTGAGTCTGTGTCCTCAGGTCAATGTAAGAAATTTGTCTTTGTATGAAAACACGATTTCATCCTACAAACTTAATTAAGAAACATATTAAAACATAAACCCAAAATAACTCAAATGAGACTTGTTTGGTGACTGTAAGCTAAGCAATTAGAAATCCAAAGAAAGTTTGAACTTTTACTCAGTCTCACATTTTTTAAAAGAGGTGTAAGTAAGGTGGTAAAAACAGAAGTGAAGTTCTCTCTTCTGGCTCTTCATCCAGTAAACAGGAACAATGAATTATCTGTAAACTCTTGACTTATTTTTCACTTCAGCACTGAATATACCTAGCACTGTGAAGCTGTGCAAAAACAGAAATAGGGGTTTTACCTACTAATAATGCTTCCCGTAAGCACAATGCACACCCTCCTTCTGCCCCCGCCCCACATACACACAACCAAAGATTAATCTGAAAAAAGCAAAGAATTGGAATATGCTGATGTGATATTATGTTTTGTACTTTAGCTTCATTCATCTTCCCATTAACGTTGACCAGCAGTCTACACGCCGCTGTTTGAATTCCGGGTTTTCCTGACTTATAAGGCCAAAAATTTACAAAAAACAAATTCAAAAACTTTTCCATGTTTAATGTGACATACTATTCAAATATTACATGATGCGTTCCAATGAGGTTCTCTTGTCAGGTTAAAAGTACCTTTTGCTTCATATTTGGTCAATATGCAGTTAAGGTACAGAGGATTAAAATTTACCAAAATCGTGAGTTTTTCAGCATGTTGAAGGGGCCGGGCCTCAAAGTTAGTCTTCTAGCTGCAAATTTTGAACAGCTATAACTTTCACAGAAATAGGCTGAATTACACCAAACCTGATATAATTGATCCGTCTCAGGTGACCAAAAATCCAGTCCCCAAAAGAGATCTGATGAGAAATTTGGTGGGCGTGGCCTGATTTCTCCACAGCGTCCACTAAAACATTTTAATAAATCAGCCCCAAGCCATGCTTTGACCAAGAATTGTTAAATTTGATACAGATATGTAACTTCTCAGGACTTACAAAAAAGTCTCTTGGAGCCTTGGTCCAAACCCCACAGGAAGTTGGCCATTTTGGATTGAAATTGCGATTTTGACACCATTTTTGCCGTTTCTAGCCCGCGTATCTGAGCGAACTCTTTACTACAACGCTACACAGGCTGAGCAGCGCTGAGCTGCGAGGGCCGCCCAATGGTGGTTGCAGCTTCAATGAATTATTGCAATTTAATGTTTTCCCCCCACAGATTAGTTTGTTTTTCAGTTGAACTGTCCTATTCTATATCGCACATTAATGGCTGAAAAAGTGAAAATCTGGAATTTTAAAAGGGGTATATGGACTTCTCAGAATCATTGTAGGTAGGTAGGTAATCTGATCAATCTATATACATATTATTTTTGAGCTCTCTGATTATGTAGGACTCTCATTTTGCTTTGAATCATATTGCTCTGAATCATATTCTCATTTTGCTCTGAATCATACAGCAACGTCCAAGTAATAAGCCACCCTTGGTGTACAGTAATAATTTCTTACATTGATAGCACTGTGGACACTACAGGATAGACTTGGCAAGCAAATAAGAGATATTTAGGGTTCAAATGACTGCTAACTTGTTATTTTGCCTTGTGGCCTCCATTATCTCCACATTTTGGAGCCAAAATGGGCTTTCAAACACACTTAATAAAGTCTCCTTTCTTGTCTCTTTAGAGAACATGGCGGAAAATCTGGATGGTGCTTTTCAAACCCAGCTCCACAGGTGTGGGTCGGCTGGAATTCTCTAATATATCTGACAGCAGCTCTATGAGCGAGCAGTTAAAGGCCGGTCGGCAGAAAACACCAGACAGAAAGGTGGTGCGTTTTTATGACTGTCTCAGTGTGACTCCTGCTACCAAGGAGTCATGCCCTGCACACTGCACAGCCTTCTACCTTAACACCACACAGTACACCTACACCTTTGCCTCCATGGAGAGCCAGGGCTGGATCAGGGCCCTCTGCGCACTTGCCTTCCAGGTATTACTCTTCACTTAATCATGACCTCTGCAGCTGTCCAACTTTAATTTCATATCAGTCTTTTCATTTGGGAAAAATGTTTAGAAACCTTCCCCACAGCCATACATCGATAAGAACATGGGGAAGTTGAAACATTATCTGGAACTTCTGCCACTTCTCTAATTCTTGTGCTTGCACAAACCGTGTTCTTGCTTGAATCTTACTACTCTGAAGTCATAAATAGTAGTGATAAGAGGAAGGCGTTTACTCCGTGTAATGTTTACTGTGCCACTGTGTTTACAGAGGGATCCTGTAGACTCAGAGAAAGGGGATTTTGAGGGAGGGAATGGCCTTACCATGGAGGACAATGACCTTTACTCGTCTTGGAAAAGCGGTAATTCCCATCATTTGTACCATTCATCCAGTAAAATGAGCACAGCATTGCACTGTTTTAGGTAATTGTTGATCCATTGCTTTGTGGAACCATTGCCATGAAGCTGTAAAAAATGTATTATTCAGGCATTGAAAAGAAGAGCAATTTTTCATTTTTACTCAGGATAAATGAGAGACTCTCAAATATCATCATTCCTTTTACGTTAGATGCCTTTAGTGTTGGCACTTAATTTCTTAAAGTATACAGTCATGGTAAATGTTTGCTCAGGTCCAACATCTTATGAGTCAGAACAAATTAAAAATTGTCTGGTCTTTACCAGGTTCTAAAATTATTCAAATCTAGCTTTAAGTGTATAAGACAGAAAACCATTTCCACACTGCCATTATGTATTGAAGAACAACAGAGCCAAAATGAAAAAAAACTGTGTGCAAAAAACTAAGTATACACGTGGACAAAATTGCTGGTACCCCTCGGTTAATGAAAGAAAAACCCACAATGGTCACAGAAATAACTTGAATCTGACAAAGGTAATAATGAATAAAAACGACTTCTGGACCAATGTCCTTGAACAGATGAGAACATTGTTGTGATGTTTGGCAATTATACACACAACACCATGTTTAGAGGAAACTCAACACAATGTCAGCATGCTGGTAATGTTATGATGATTTGGGCTTTTTTTGCAACCACAGGACCACTAGTCACCAAGCTGACAGTAAAGTATTTTTCAAACCAAAGTTCTCAAGAGTCAAATGAAACTTCCTGTCTGATAGCTTAAACTTGCTCCAGACTCAATCATTGAACACAGCAACAAATATACAATAGAGATATGCAAAAAAAAAAAAAAGAATCAAGGCATTGCAATGGCCTAGTTAAAGTCAGGAGCTCAAACTGATTGAAACCCTAATAAACTGAAGCACTGTTGGTTGAAATTCATCCTCAACAATGTGACTGACTAATAAAATCACACAGGAAACAAATATTTCAAGTTACTGTTGCCAAAGATACTGAATTATGGGGTGGATCCCCTAATGCACAGCCTTTTCCATAGAAATTTCTCTCAGTTTCATAAATCACGGCAGTGTGGAAAATTTACACTTTACACTAGACCGTTTTTGTTATGTCCTGAAACTTACAGGTAAATTTAAAGAGGGTGTACTTTCTTTTTATCATGGTTGTCAGATACAGGGAAATAAACAAAAAATATGTTTTTTTCCACCATCGGTATTTCCATGAATGCTGAAAAGTCCCAAGACAAGTTGAACTGAGCAACAACAAGTGCAAAACTTTTCATTGTAAAGACTGCTGCAACTATAAACCATCCTTCCCATTTAGCTTTGGTGTTCTTCACAAACTGTATTTGTGTACACACAAGTGTACACAAGTGTAACATTAGAAACCAGATTATTTTCATTTAACATCAAAAAGTCTTTATGAATCTCTCTTTTTGACAGATTGTCTTAATTATCTGTATTTGTTTTCATGTCTAACTACATGACAACAATGCATTTTTACTTAGGTATACAGTTTGAGCATATACAGTATTTTTCACAGCCACCAGAAAGTGTAATCCTTACCATGTAATTACTGTCATGTAGCATGAATACCTTGTTGGTAAGAGTTAATTAGTCAAGGCTTACTGTAAAATGTAAGACAACAGGAGGGCATGTCACAGCACAATAAATTCCAAACATCAGCAGAAACTTGCGTTATTTGTAAGAAGCAGCTCATTTATTCAGACATTAAAGCTTGAATGCTTCAGCATCAGTAAGCTCCGGCTTATAAAAATGCATTTCCTTTCATTTCCTGATGGATTACATTCTCGAATCACCCGGGCAGCTCAAACACATAGAGAGATTAGTAAAGTGCGAGTAATTTTAAATCAGACTGTGTCGGTATGAAAATGTATGTGGTGTGCACTTGTTTCATTTAATGACGCGCTGCTGCTCAGAGCGCTTATTAAAAGTTTCTTGGAGTTTCTTGGCCCCAGTGCATGAACATCTCTTTGCGGTCCTGTTTTCTTGTGCTTAGAGCCGGCCTTTCCTCCTAACCAGTACAAAGTGAAGGTTCTGACCACAGAAGCGGCTAAGAGGTGCAAGCTGGCTGGGGAGTACGTGGTGTTCACAGACAGTGAGGCTTTGGAGCTCCTTGCTGTCAACACAGGTGGCGTCATCTACAGCTGGCCATACAAGCTCCTGCGGAAATTCGGACAGGTGGAGGTAAAGTGTGTTGAACAACAGATCTTGAATAATTCATCTTAATGCCTAAAAAGAGCTTTAATAATAGATGTTTAATTTAATTTGTTCTGTGCGCTTACTGAAGTCTTTGTGGACATACAGTGTCTTGCAAAAGTATTCATACCTCTTGAGCTTATATTTGCCATGGTACAACCATAAACATCAATGTATTTTGCTGCAGTTTTATGCAATGGAACAACATAAAATACTGCATAACACATGGTTATCTTTATTTTTTAAGAAATAATCCGAAAGTGTGGCATGCATCTGTATTCGCCTCATCTTTAATTGCAATTACATCTGCAAACCTTTTGAGGAACATTTCTACCAGCTTTGAACATCTAGAGTAGAAGATGTTTTTCCATTGTTCTTTGGAAAATAGCTCAGACCTGGTTAGATTGAATGGAGTGGGCCTTCGAACATCATTTTTGAAGTCATGTCACAGATTCTCAATTGGATTGAAGTCTGGACCTTTGGGCCATTGTATCAAATGAATATGATTTGATCTCAACTATTCCACTGTAGCTCTGGCTTTATGTTTAGGCTTGTTGTTTTCTTAGAACAACTCTGACCAGGTTCCCTGCCCCTGCTAAAGAAAATATCCACACAGCCTGATGCTACCACACATGGTGGGATGCAGTGTTAATTTTCCACACAAAACATTTTGCATGCAAGTCAAAATGTTCAATTTTGTTCTCATCTGACCAGAGCAACTTCTATCACACATTTATTGTGTCCCTGAAAAGGTTTGTGTCAAGCAACACATCCTCTATACTGGCCATGTTTGTGCAGCGCATAACTGAAGGTTTTCCTGTAAACAGGTTCTCCCACCTGATGTGTGGATCTCTGAAGTTCCTCCAGAGTTACAATGAGCGTATTGACTACATCTCTAATTAATGTTGTGCTTGGCTGGTCAGTCACTTTAGATGGACGACCACGTCTTGGTATGTTTGTCTCTGTACCATAGTCTTCCATTTTTATATCACGATGTACTGAAGAGAGCTCTGTGAGATGCTGGGATATTGTTTTATAACCAAAACCTGCTTTAAAGTTTTCCACAACTGTCTCCCTGACCTGTTTGTTGTGTTTCTTGGTCTTCGTGATGCTGTTTGTTCACTAATGTTCTCTAACAAACCACTGAAGTCTTCCTAGAACAAATGCACTTATACTGAGAGATGTGTGGACTATTTCTTTTCTAGCACTGGATTATGGGGTATCATAGTAAATGGGTCTGAAAACAAATGCATTACATGTTTTTTTAGATTTTTATTAAAAATTATAAACAATGTATTACTCTTTCTCTTCATGGTTATATGCTACTTTGTGTTGACCACATAAAATCCCAATACTACACATTGAAGTTTGTGTTTGTAAAATGAAAAATGTTAACAATTCCAAGGTGTATGAATACTTTTACACGCCTCAGTATTTGCTAAAACATTGACTATGAATTAAGCCCAGGTTTGATTGTGATTGCAGGGGGGATTCTGCATTGAAGCTGGCCGTCGCTGTGATTCAGGAGAAGGGGTGTTCACCTTCCTGACCTCTGCGGGTCCCCAGATCTTCCAGGCCATAGCAAGGCAGTGTTCGCTGCAGAACAAAAGTAGTGTCCAGGCCTCCAGTTTCAACAAAAGGTCATCAATTGACACGTTCTGTTCTGCCCCTCCAGCCACAGCCTCCCAGATCTCAGATCCTCCAATCTACAGTCTTGTGCAGGTCCGTGGTAACACAGAGGACAGTTCTGTCAGCCAATCCTCCACGATTAATGTCCGCCCTGAGGAGAGTATGAAGCATCTGTGCCTTATCCAGCCTTATCTCTCCAATAACAAGGAGGAGGTGGGAGAGGAAGGTGAGGAGGAGGAAGAAGAGGAGGATGAGGATGATAGGTGTCATTCTCTGGAGGCTGTAAATCAGGATAACAACACAGAGGATAGCATTTATTACAACTTGAGGAGGACCACTCCTTCTTTGATGAGAAAAACTGAGATCGATGATTTAAATTGCATCTACAGTGAGACCAAAACCCGCTCTTCCTCAGACCCCCAGTATTTGAACCCTCCTTTACCCCCGGAACCCTCTTCTTTTACCCTCGCAAATGAAGATCACGTTGTCTCAGCATTGCCACGAGGCCTGCATCTCCCCCCAGCAGATACCAACAACTGTGAAGCGTACAACGCACAGGCAGAGAATGACATGAACGACCTGGAGGAGGCCATCAGCTCCACTGCCTCCACAGCCCCCTTGGAGACCCCTGGCAGTTTCAAACACAGGCTGGCAGAAATCATTTCTAAGGACCTGGCAAAGTTCCAGGCTCCTCTTCCCTACGGAGCAAGCAGCTCCACGTTTTTTCAGTAGGCTGTTAGTTCACAGACTGATTAGAGAGAGCAGTTTCAAACATGATAAACTGTCATGTGGCATAATTAGTTTCTTTACAGCTGTAAAATCCCTTCCACTGGGAGCTTGCTGTCAGGCGTCTTGTGCTCGCAGATGTTTGTATGTTTTTTGGGTATGAAAAACGGATCTGGAAGGCACATTTTTGGGGAATTGTTGCAGCAGCAAAATGTGAGATAATTTGTTTTGTTCTTTGTAGGTACAGTGCCTAGCTCTTTCACATTTTGTCACATTGCAACCACAAACTTTAATATATTTTATTGGGACTTTATGTGACAGGCCATCACAAAATAGTACAAAATTATGAAATGGAAGGAAACGGATTCACGATTTGCTAATTTTTTTCATAAATGAAAATTTAAAAAAAGCATGACATTTACATTAAGCTCTCTTTACACTGATGCCTTTTTTCAGTTAGCATCAGATTTATTCACCACATTTGTGAACACAAACAAGGAATTTGACTTTAAGAAATTTAAAACATAAATAAATAAAAATAAAGCATTTTAATATGATAGAATGGCTCAGTCAAAGTACATACTGAATGATGTTCACAAACGCTCTCCAATCAATCTGACTGAGCTTGAGCCATTTTGCAAAGAAAAATGGGCATAAACACTGGTCTCTAGATGTGCAAAACTGGTGGAGAGATTACCAAAAACATTTTCTGGCTGCAGCTATAGGGTTCTACAAAGTCAGATTTTCATTTGTAAAAACAATTATTCAATTAAAAACAATGTGTGTTTTCATTCCACTTCAGAATTATGTGCTTCTTTGTGTTGATCCATCACAAAAAAATCCCCATAAAGTACATTTAAGTTTGTGGTTATAGTATAATAATATGTAAAAGAATAATGGGAATGAATACCTTTGCAATGAACTGTATCTCCTTATATTCAAAGACTTTTACAGCAGAAATAATTATTGTCTTCTTTTCTTATGCGGCACGGTATGTTGACTTATAAATCAAGTATTTTGCAGCATAATTAATTATTGTGCTTTGTTGAGATTTGTGCATAAATTGCTGGCAGTGATTTTTACAAAATAAATTCAAATGCACACCCATTACTCCATTATATCTTTATTGTAGCAAAACAACCCTCATAAAACACGGATTAGCTATTCTTAAATAGAAAAATACTTGTTTTAATTAGAAATAAAAGCTAGAATACAACCAATGACTCTGTAAAATGCCGTTAGTTGTTGTACGGGACATTAAAGTGCAAATGAAGGCCTTTTTTAGTTCATCAAGAAGAAACCAAGTCAGAATCTCTGGGAAATGAGAATGAATGAGTTTCCTTAACTTTCGAAATCCAGCAGTGTAACATCTAATCTATCAGAGATGACAGCAGAGTAAACAGCAGATCTGTCTCACTATTATCCACTGCCATATAAACATCTGGTGACCAGTTCAAGATAACTGGTTCTCTGTCATTGTCTCCCACTCTGACTGTCCTCCATGTCGCTGAGATTTGAGGATTCACCATCACTACTGTTGGTGGTGGAGGCCTGTGATTTATTTGACTCTAACACAGACGTAGGTCGGAGTATGATCATGTGGTTGATGGATGGATCTCGCTGCTGTTGCTGCTCCTCTTCGGTCAGCAGGATCGTAGTCTGAACAGCCGCATCTGGCCGGATGGAGTGAATCAGGTTCCTCCTGGAGGTCTTGTCTGCAGTCCCTGGACCTGAGCGAGG